>NC_143576.1:222242001-222842001 GCF_048544385.1 Mastigoproctus giganteus
TCCAATAATAAAATAAAAATAAATAAAACGAATCTATTCAGCCATGAACCTGTTCTGTCTGTTAGATACATCACTGATGAAAATATTTAAAAAAACTAAACAACTAAAGCACAATTGCTACTTTTTGTAATATACTGCCATTCTACTTAGGTTAAGATGGAATTATTTTTCTGTCTATTCTCTTTTTTTCTTTGCTAAATATTTATATTCACAGTAATTTCTGTTTTTAGTTCTGTCTTCTGCTTTTTCTTTCTTCACCTTTACACCTCCCCCCTTACATTCTAACTGAATTTCTTGTTATAACTTTGCTTTTTACTATGCATGACATATGCCACTGATTTTCATATTCTATATTTCACATGTTTTAGCCTCGGATCACATCAGCAGCCACCACCTTGAATTATTACTATTTAATTTTTGACTGATATGGCAACTATGGACCCTTAGCATATTTGCATTCTAAATTAATTTTAAAAAAATTTTATCTATGGTTAAACCTTTGTTTGGTTTCTTTTTACTGTTGTTTCTTTTCTTGTTTCACCCCTTCTGTCTTATCCACATTAATTGTTTTAACTGTGCTGTGTTATTTTTTGTGAGCCCTAGCTTTGTACACTTTTTTTGTTCAGCTAGTTTATCATTGTATTTGTGATATTTTGCCTTTACTATTCTCTTCTTTGGCTTCATATAATTTTCTTATTTTTGCTATTTGACTTTTAGATATTTAGGTATATTGAACTCCTGATAGTTTTATTTATAAAATTTATTACAATTATTTTTTCTTCAGTTTTTGTACTGCCTCAGCCCCCTTTACTCTATCTGTTTAATATTGGCTTTCATTATTTTACAATTTCTTCATTCTTATACTTGTGTGTGCTCATTTGTATCTATATATACTGTATATTTAACTGTCTGAAAAAAATTTTTGCCTTGGGAAAAAAAAAAAAAAAAAAAAAAAAACTTTACAGTTCTGTGGCCATGGTTTACTCTAAATAAATCTAATAGAAATATATATTATATAAATCTCTATTTAAATCTGCTAAAATAAATTTACTATGTTATTTATTTATTTATTTATGACTAATTATTGTACAAATTTATTTAATGACTTTAACATAAAAGCATTAAACATCTTATTGTGAATTAACAGAGAAAAACTTTTAATTCTTTCCAGTGATTACATTTTTATGTTAAAAGCTTTTAAAATCTTAAATCTTAAGATTTAATATTTTAAGATTTAAGATTCTTTTAAAATATTAAATTTTGGGTGACTTAAAACATTTTTTAAATATTTTTATTTCAATTGGAGGTATATTTTTTATTTTTTGTAACATGCAGATTTGGACAGTGTATATATATGTGCGTGTGCTTCTTCTGTAGAAGTATATATTTTTGCAGCATGTTATTGGAATTAGAAACTAAAAACAAGTTATTCACTTTTTATATTGTTAAATTCCACTATTTTAATTTCATAAGTTAAATATTTAAATGGTGTTCCTTTATAAATAATATGCTAAACTTACTAGTCATGCCCATTACACTATCCTTTCAGTGCATTTATTGTCCCACTGAATATTTTTTAACATAATATAACTTTATTATTATCATACTGTTTCTTTATGGATCATTGCTTTTATATCTTGAAAGTTCAGAGAACCACAGCATTTTTGTTGTGTTACAAATAATTCATTTAAAATTAACTTTGTCATTATATGAAGGATATATTTTGCTTAAAGAAATTGTGCTGTAAGGTTTCTAATTATTGACATAATTAGAAACCTGGTGCATGAGCAATAAATTACCTCCTTTCCTCCCATCCTTTCTCATGCTTTTTATTAATAAATAGGCAGTGTTTAATGTTTCATAGTGATTACTGTTGTACTGTTCTTATCATTGTAGCTATGTAAATTAAGCACATAATTTAAGTCATGCAAGAGATAGAGAACAATGGACAAAGATGTCTTAAGTATAAATATCTATAAAAATTTTGTTCCATATATTACAGTCTCAATTTTACTTTAATTTGTGTATCATTAACTTTGTCATATTTTAAGACTATTAAATTCAAATTTATTAAACAAGTTCGTTGGTAGATGGTAAAATTATCTAATTTAGAAGTGAAAACATGGTGAGTAAAGCAATGAATCTCTCTCCCCATCCCTTCCTACCTATCTACCTACTAAAATAAAAATATCAGAGTAATTTTTTTCTTTTTGTTTTTGAGCAGTCCTGTAATATATATAAGTATCTGAGAAACAAGCAGTAAGTACTTTGCTATATCTTAAAGTTATTAAGTAGTTAAATAATGTGATATAATTTACCTCAAGTATTTGGACACAGTTGCTTAAATAAAGTGCTAAATAAAAAGCATGAAAATTATTTATTATCAGTAACTTAATCAAATCAGTTTATTTTCACAACAAATACAGATAGAGAAAGATATCCACATTACTAAAATCATAATATAGTCTAGGACAGGTTGATTAAAGTGGAAAAACATATAACTTCTTATTGAAGTGGTCCAGAGCAGTGCTGCTCTAGAAGACTTCAATCAGCACATTAAACCATATTAAATCAGTGTACTATCTATGTCTTTAAAAGTCGTGTATGTTAATGGCCAGTTTCCATATTTCAGGTTGAAAAACATGGAATAACTCACAGGAAAAAGCATACTCCCTCCACTTAAGATCAGCTAACTACAACCCTAATCGAAGTAGCCTTTGAATTCCATCCTTCTTCAGTGGGAATCAAACCCATGCTTCTCCAAACAAGCAAAGAGCAGTGAAACTTACAATGTAATGAACACTTATATAATGTCTTATAATGGGCGATTTTAACTTTCCAAATATTGACTGGAACTTGTTGGTTAGTTACTCATACTGTAAAAAGAATTTACTGTAGAAAGAATTCTGGATTTATTGGATAATTGTTTTCTACACCAGCATTGAGGCAATGGGTGCAAACAATACTCTTGATCTGATTATCAATAGTGATCTTCCTCCATGCATTAGGAATCTTCAGGTAAAGGAACCACTAGGTGGCAGCGATTAAAGTGTATTGATATGGGATCCACTTAAAGATATAACTTCTGTCAAAGGTAAAAGGGAAGGACTTTGCTTTCATAAAGGTGAATACAGTGGACTCACACTGTTATTAAGTTCTATTCAATGGGACCAGCTCATGATGTTAGTAACAGCAAATTCTAAATGGGGAGCATTCAGTGATGTAATTGTAAAAGCTACTAGGCTTTTTATACCAACTAAAAGGTACCGTTCAAGATTTAGATCTAAATGAATATCAGATGAACTGAAGAAACTAGTGGCAGAAAAGAAAAATGCAGGATATGCATAAAAATTATTAGGGGATACAGAAACCTACAGTAGATGTAAAATAGTCTGCAATCATGCCATAAAACAGGGTATGCAACCTAACACAGATTACCAGAAATCTCTGAAAAAATGCAAAGAAAAGCAGCTTTTGTGTTAAAAAAAAGCAGCTTTTGCTGTTGTGTTATGTTAACATTAAAAGGAGAGGGATGAATTACATTGGTCCATTAGATATAAATTAGGTATAAGTATAACTGTTGATAATCCTGTTCAGGTTGCCAACAAACTGAATAGATATTTTGTATCTACATTCCCACATGAGGAATTTAAGATTTTTTTTTGTGATTTGGATGACAGAAGTAGATCAAATTTTAGAGGGAGTTAAATGATTTTGTACTAACTAAGAGAAAAGTAGAAGAGAAACTGGCACCTGGGGCAAATGGGATCTATCCATTAGATTAAGAGAGGCAACCAAAAGGTAAGTAAACCTTTAGCCATAATAATGAGTACATCCTTGAATTCAAGGAAGGTATCTGTGGATAGATGGGCAAATGGCTCCACAAATTTATAAAGGGGATGAAATTATATTGATGAGTAATATAAGGATAAGTAATATTGTAGTCACAGCATGGATTTCCTAAGGGGCAATCTTGTCTCACCAGTCTAATTGGATGCAGTCTAATTGGACACTATGATGCAGTAACAAAGGAACTGGCTGCAAAAAATAATTTTGACATTGTATAGTTAGATTTCAGAAAAGATTTTGATACTGTTCCACATGAATGACTGCTATATAAATTGTAACAGCATGGCTTTAAAGGCTCCACATAAATGACTTGTGCAAATTGGAGCAGTGTGACTTTAAAGGTAAGTTACTGCTATAAATAAGTGGATGGTTGAGTGGGAGAAGGCACAGTGGGTATCAATGGGCATTGCTCTTCTTGGATTATTGTTATTAATGAAGGCCCACAGGGTAATTGATTAAGGCAATCAGGCTTAATGTCTAACTTAGTAGAACATACAAGGGTTAGCAGGGTTGTTAATGATAGTAATCAGGATGTGCTACTCCAACAATTTTTTTCAGAGTAGAATTTTTTTCAGCATGGTCTGTACTTGTTAACAGGAGAGACTACTTCTACAGGGATGGGATACACTTAAATAGAAAGGGTGCAAGAATATTTGCTGATGCTATTCAGGCAGTGTTAGGTGGGTCGGAAAACTGCTAGCTTGGGGGAATACAAGGACTAATAGATTAACAGTACCCACTGGCAGAGGTGAAAGTGATTCTTGCACTGCTTCTATTGGAATGAGCAGCAGCCTGGAAAACAAGATGCAGGATATTTCAGAGACTACTGGGAGTCATTGCTATACAAGTAAACACATGGGTTGTGTTAGGGTAGCTAAGAATAGGAACAGGAGCATGTATACTTGCGTGTACACCAATGCTAGAAGTTTGGTAAATAAATTTGATGAATTTGAGGTATTGCCCAAAACATCAAAGGCAGATATTGTTGGGATATCAGAGACATGGTGTCACACAGATATAAGGAATGCAGAACTGGAATTTGGGGAGTACAATGTGTACAGAAAGGATACATAGGATAGGAAGGGAGGAGGGGTTATGCTATTAGTTAAGAAACACATAAAATCCAAGGAAGTTAAGCCAGTCGACATCGCTGAACAGTGCAGTGTAGAGTCAATTTGGTGTGACATAAGCATTGGGAGATCAAAATTGAGAGTAGGAGTGTGCTATAGGCCTAATGACTCTGATGAGTATAATAAGAAACTGTACAGGGAAATAGAGTTGGCCAGTAAAACAGAGAGTCTTATAATGGGGGATTTTAATTTCCCAGATATTGACTGGAATTTGTGGGTTGGTCACTCACACACTAGCAAGGCTTTTGTGGATTTATTGGATGATTGTTTTCTACATCAGCATGTTCAGGAGGTAACTAGCGGGAGTAATACTCTTGATCTGATTATCAGTAGTGATTCTTCATGCATTAAGAATCTGAAGATAAAGGAACCAGTAGGTGGCAGTAATCACAATGTGCTGAAGTGGGATTTACTCAAAGAGGTAACTACCATCAGGGGTGAAAGGAAAGGGTTTTTGCTTTTGTAAAGGCAATTACGATGGTCTGAGACAGTATTTAAATTCTATACAGTGGGACCAACTGATGATGTTACCAACAGCAAATTCAAAATGGAAAGCATTCAAAGAACTTTTCTTGGAAGCTACTAGGCTTTACATACCAACTAAAATATTGTTCAAGGTTTAGGCCTAAATGGATGTCAGATGAACTAATGAGACATATGGCAGAGAAGAAATATGCATGGGATACATATAAATTAATAGGTGACATGGAAGCCTATGATAGATATAAGCTGGTCTGTAAACCAGTCACAAAGGAGATTAGGCAGGCAAAGGCAGATTATGAGAAATCCTTGGCAGAGGATGCAAAGAAAAACAACAAAGAGTTCTTTACCCATGTAAACTCTAGAAGGAAAGGGATGAATCAGATTGGTTGACTGGATGTTGATGGTTCAACAGTTGAGGATCCTGCTCAGGTGACTAACAAACTAAATGAGCATTTTGCATTGACATTCACACAGAGGAGTTATTCAGGAAGGGGAATGCCAGAGGTGAAGTAAACTCTGGCAGTGAGAGGAAAGTGGAGGAGAAATTGTTGAGGATTAACATAAAAAAAGGCACCCGAGGTGGATGGGATCTATCCAGTTATATTAAAGGAGGCAGCAAAGGAAGTAAGCAAACCCTTAGCCATAATTACGAGAGCTTACTTGGACAAGGGAGGTACCTATAGACTGGAGATGTGCAGATGTGACCCCAATTCACAAAGGAGGATCAAAGGCTGACACAAGTAATTATAAACCTGTGAGTTTAACTTTTGTTCCAGGAAAATTAATGGAGGCACTGGTTAAAGAATCACTGCAGGATCATCCAGACAAGACTTCAGTTATAGCTCGGACACAGCATGGTTTTGTTAAGGGAAAGTCTTGCCTGACCAATTTGATTGGATACTATGATGCAGTCACAAAAGAACTGGATGCAGGGAATAACTTTGATATTATATATTTGGATCTTAGAAAGGCTTTTGATACTGTTGCACAAATTGGAGCAGTGTGGCATTGGAGGCAAATTGCTGCTATGGATAAAGGGGTGGTTGAGGGGGAGAAGACTCAGAGTGGTAATCAATGGACACTGCTCATCGTGGACTAATGTTATTAATGGAGTCCCTCAGGGTTCAATGTTGAGTCCATTATTGTTTTCTGTATTTATAAATGATATTGATGATGGTATATCAAGCTTAATGTCCAAGTTTGCAGACGATACAAAGGTTGGCAGGGTTGTTATGACACTACTGACGCTGTGCTGCTGCTGCAACAGGATCTGGAAATTTTGAGTAGATGGGCTGAGAGGTGGCAAATGAAGTTTAACATTGACAAATGGAAAGTACTGCATATTGGAAACAGTAACCCCAGAGCAACATATCAACTCTGTGGTACTACACTGACAGTGGTAGAGAATGAAAAGGACCTGGGGGTAATTGTGCAGGCAGAAATGAAGTTTTCTGAGCAGCACAGACGGACTGCAAGAGTAGCTCATGGTGTCTTATCAATGATATACAGGGATTAGGAGGTGATTTTTCCCTTGTATAAGGCAATGGTCAGGCCACACCTTGAGTACTATATACAGGTCTGGAGGCCTCATTTCAAGAAGGATGTAGAGCTGCCCGAATTGAGTACAGAGAAGGGCAACAAGATTAGTGAATGGAGCAAAGAGTTGGTCTTGAAAATTACGTATCTGGAGACTAGGCACTGGTGAGGTGATTTGATAGAGGTGTATAAAGCCTTGAATAGTTTGAGCATGCTCAGTGATGACGGGATTCTTCCTCTTGCTCAGAATAATCAGCTGAGAGGGCATAAATTCAAATTAAGGAAAGGCAGATGTAGGATAGATGTGCAGAAATTTACCTTTAGCCAGCGGGTAGTTGGTTGGTGGAACAGACTTCCATCCCTTGTTGTGTAAGTTGATAGCCTAAATAAATTTAAGGCTCAGCTGGACAGGTATTTCGAACAAACGGAGGGGTGAAATGGGAGTGGGGTTTTTTTTTTTTTTGGCTGATGCCTGCATAAGCTTGCTTTCTTGCATCATATGCCTCTACTAATGCTAATGCTAAAACAAGATCTAGAAAAATTAGGCAGATATGCTAATATGATATTGATATCATTCATCGAGTCGATTCAAAAAATTTATCCCACAAGTTTAGTTATCAGTCCATAATTTCCAATTAATGAATAGTAAGTTGAAATCTCCCAAAATAAAATACCGAAACCCATTTAAGTTCATATAGACATTGTACCAATCACTATCATGTGGAAATATGGAGGATGCGGAAAGTTAGTGGAATGACCACCCCATATCCCCAGAGCAATATGGCCTTAGTTGTTAATGCTCCTAAAAACCAAATAACAACAACCACTATCATGTGGTCTATGATACACTCCCCACTCGTTTCTTTGCCACTAAATTTTAGATGACTGTGAAAAAAGAAATTGAAAATGTAATATTAATGATACTTTATAGTTTAAAGAAATTTGCAGTACAGTACAGTATACAAATTGCTCATGATAAGTACAATTATGTTAAATAATACAGTGGACCCCTGCTTTACGATTGATTCGCTATACAATCAAATAACTTTATGATGGACTGTCCATTCACTATACGTTCTATGTGGTAAGTGCCAGTCATGTGATCACATTTGCGAATCGAATTTTAATTCTATTAAACGGCAGTTTTGATAAGCGAAAATAGGAATATTCACAGGCCAAAAAAGTAAAGATATAAAGCACAAATTTGCACCTTATTACCTTGCCAATTAACAAAATTAAATGATACGTGAAAATTGGAAGAATATTTTCTACAGGTAAGCAAAATAAAAATAAATTTATGCTTACATACATGTCTTAATTAATAGATACTGTAATATGTATATACAGTACTAACTAGTTGATATTTCTGTTCACTGACATTTTTTTGGAGTGGGATTGTAAAATTTAAATCAGTAAAAAGGATAAGAAATTAATAACAAATAACACAGCAAGCACAAATTACAACTAACACGATACGTGCAAGTGAGATACGGAGTAACAAGTTTACGAAGCTTAAAAAGCAGGAATGAAGAGAAGATGCTGAAAATTTGTTTTTTTATATGATTGAAGAGGAAAGGGAAACACATTTCACCATAATAACGTAAGAACCCACAGAATTCGAGCTATAGGTATTATCGCAGATGCAATAAGATCAAGATTGCTACCCATTTAAAATAGATTGCACTAACAGAAAAGCCCAATAAATGGGAAACTGCAAATTGTTTTTATTGATTTATAGTAGTGACCTCCAGACGTGCTTTAGAAAAATATGACAAAAGCATTCAAAATTGATTCTTATAACTGAACATGATAATGATGAAAGTGTAGTGCATTTTAATGATTTTAATTGGTTTTCTGAAATTTGATTCTAGTGAAGGGGCTGATTCTACTACCCAGTGACCATGTTAAGAGACACCTAGCTTATTTCACTTTACGATGCGCTTGGCTTACGATTGTCTCCGACCGGACCATGTGGTCCTTCCTCTCAGCCAATAGTAGCCTTTCTAAACGTGTTGGCCACGTGTTCTGATTTTGCATCCTTTAGTTGAAGTGATTTTTTTGTGTTGTGCTTTAATCAATTTATTAGTTTTGATCAATTTTTTTAATCAATATGTACAATTTCCATTATAAAAATCTCCTTTTAGAGAGATAAATAGCTTAGTTATATAGAGAATATTTAAATTTCTGAGGTCTTGGAACGAATTACTAAAAACAGTGTGGGCTCAGGCCTGCACGTGAAGCACACAAAAGTTCGATGAAATTTACCGGTAAAAGTACTTTGCCATAATGGCATTTGTATTGTTGCTCGCTCGGTAAACAGATGGTGGGTGTTATCGGTCTGGAGTAGAAGTTGAATCCCACGGGAGTTTGAAACCCTCCTGAAGTGGAGGGGGTAACCTGACCTTTTTTCTTTAGAATCACTGATTGAATTAACTAATTGAGTCACGAACAGTCATGTTGGAAGTTCTGGTGTCGTAAAAAATGTTCGTAACGTAGTTTCACCAGTAAATTTTTTCGAAGCTTCCCGTGCTTCTCGTGTGGGCTTCCTTTGCCTTTTTTTTTTTTTTTTTTTAATAAACAATTTATCTACTAGTCCACCAGTGATTCTAAAGAAAAAGGTTTGGCTACCCTCTCCACTTCGGGAGGTTCAATCTCCCATGGGATTCAATTTCTACTCCTGACTGATAACACCCGCTGTATGTTTACCGAGCGAGCAACAATACAAATGCCATTATGGCAAAGTACTTTTACTGGTAAATTTCATCGAACTTTTGCGTGCGTCTCGTGGAAGCTTTCTTTACCTTCGCCACAGTGTGTTATTGGGTTCACGTTATGATACTTTCATGATACAATGGTGTCTGTGGAGAAGATTAATATCGTAAAGTGGGGGTCCAATGTACTTTTTTGTTTACAGAAATTTACTGTACAGTTTACAAATTGTTAACGATAAGTACAATTATGGTATGTAGTCCAATATACTATTTGAACTAATTATTAATAACATTAATAGCTTTCTGTGTCCTCATTCTGTAATATGCTGAGAATTTTGGCAAACTAAGTTTTGATTTTATGGCATTACATCCCCTACATCTAAGTGCACAAATAATCTCTATCAGCTAGACAATTTTGCATATATGCAACAGCCACTGACAAAGAGGCTGTGGCTCACCGATAAATCATCAGGACATTTCCCAATCAATCATGGGATCCTGAGACGTTATGATTTCATTAGTTAATATAAATCATATTTAACTTTAAATAAAATCTAAAAAAAAATCGAAGTTTATTTAGTGGGAGACTGGTGAGTGAGTGAGTTACTTTGATAGGGCATGCAGTTCTTTGTGCTCTGTTTTGTAGGGCACACAGAATTGTCAAGAGTATTGTATGTCAGCATTCGTGGTATTCACATACAGTATTTTAACTCCTTGCTTTTCTAATAATATTACATAAGTGCACAAATAGACTCTCAATGTTTTATTTTTGCTTAAAGTCAAATTATCAATCAACAAAAATAAGAATGAACTTTCAAAGGGAGAGTCAGAAAAGTCACAAAAGTAAGGAAGGAAAAAAAGCATTTATTTTTTACACTTGCATTGCTGTAAAAAATGTTGGCATTACCAGTGACAGAATTTTCAACCTCCACATCTTTGAAAAAAAACCTGCCACGAAACTTGTTTAAATGGGTTAAATGACTGAAAATTGCTAGGGGTGAGGTCAGACTATAGGGAAGATGATTAAGATGTTCCCACTCTAAGTCAGTAAGGTTCGCTTGTTGCATAACCTGTATGCTGCTTTGCATTGCCATGCAACTGGACTAAGTTACCTGCATAGCTAGATGAGGCTGACAGTTTGGGGTCAGCTGGATAGTTACCTATGTGAGGAGAGAAATGCTTTTATGTGCATGTTGTTTATTTTTATCATTTTTATATATTTTTGTTCAATTAATTTTTATTTATATATTTTTTTTATTATTTTATTTAGTTAATTTTTTTTTACAGCAAAAGCCTCACTTCCTTCACTATATGGCTAATGTCAGTACTGAAACTAACACCTCTTGCAATTTAAATACAGTAGAATCTCTAATACAAAGTTGAAGAGAAATTTTTTGGTGCAGTTATAACAAGGTCCACCAAAAATATCAAAACATTTTCAATAATTTTCAGTCCTAAACAATTTCATTGGTATGTATTAATATTAATTTAAGCTTTGGTTAACAATAATAAAAGGTATTTTGTTTATATTTTGCTTTATAAAAGAAACAGTATAATCGAAATGAAAATATATAATTAATAATACAAGTAGTATATGTTGAATAGTATGAACATTAAATATGTTGTATTAATATTAAAGGAAACACAAACACCAATTAACTCTTTAAAAATTAATTTACGGAAAGGATCCAATTTCATTTGTACAGTTTGTCTTACGTGCATTCTTAGGTACAGCACATACATTTTGCCTTTCACCTTCATCATAAAAACTTCATTTTGCCTGGTGGTTAACAGCTCGTCTTGTGTTACTACATTGCTGTAGTAACAATGTCATAATAATCATTCACTTTAACAGACTCTAAATTCTCTGACAAACTCCATGCATTCCTCCAAGGTTGCATCCTTCCATATCCCATCCTATCACATTCATTTGCTGGACCATGTTTTTCATTGATATTCTCACCAAAACCATTTGTATAATATTTCAAGAAATAACATCATAAATAGCATCTAAGAAATTCCACTTTGGCTACAAATTGTTCCCTGTTACATTGAGGAAAAGTACCTTATTGGACAGGCTTTACATGCCCTCTTGAGGTTATAAATAATTATTTGATTCATTTTGCTGCATAAAAATATGGTATCAAAAAGTACAGACTAATAAACTAAGCCTGAAAAACATCGGATTTATTGTCTCAGCACTGTACAATGATCTATAATCATCAAAGTGTTCCTTTTTTCCTGAAGCCATTCTATCCACTCTCAATAATAAAGAATAAAAAATTTTGACTACAAACTAAGAAACTTCTCTTGGTCTCATAATCACATGTAGTTGATTAATTTCTTTAAATTAGTTAAAATTAGTTGATTAATTACTTTAAAAAAATTTTGGTTACACACATGGCCGTGAATCCATACCAATTCTAAAATAAACATCTGATATCTATTCAATCTCTGTCGTGAAAATTTTATACAATAATCTACCAATTTAACTGTGTATGCAGTAGCACAGCGATTGTAATTCACACTGGCAGAAAAGGCCTGGGTTTGAATACCATCACTGATGCAAAGAATTTGTGGCCTTTTTTCACTCCATAACTGAGTTAGTCAGGCAGACTTGCCAATTATCTGTATCTAGGCACTCAGCTATTGGGCCATCTGTTTTGTTTTATGAAACCCCAAAGGTGACATTCCAGTGTAATCACAGCATAAACACTTCCTGAAGCAGATTGTGGCAGTGATCATCAGCTGCTCCACATCGTTCTCAAGCTGAAGCTGAAAAAGATCATGAATAAGGTTTTCCCTAGACGATTGGATGTAGAAAATATTCCAAACGATTATATACTTGAAACAGGCAAACGTTTTCAAGCTCTGTTAGAACTAGATGATGATATGCTACTTGAGGAAAAGTGAGAAAATACAAAAAGCATTATTAAGGATTCAGCAAATAGATACATTAGAGAAAGGTCAAAGATCAGGAAGCCATGGATTACAGAAGCCACTTTTAAACTTATTAAACAGAGAAGAACTGCAAAAGCCCAGGGTGTAAAAGGAAACAAAGAGTATCAGGAACTAAGCAAAGTCATCAAGCGCTGTTTAAGCCAGGACAAAAAGGATTATATCAATCGAAAGTGTAAAGAAATTGAATACTACAACAAACAAAACAACACTAAGAAGATGTATGATGTAATTAAGTCCTTAAGACAAAAGTTCCAACCAAAACTTAATATAATTGACTTCAAAGGGGAGGTGCATTGTGGCCATGTTGTTCTTGCACCGTAAAGCCCACACACAAACAAACTCCAAAGGGGAAATTTAAACAGGAGAACACAATTAAAGGAAATTGGAAAGAATACTGTGAGCAGCTCTTCCGAGCACCTGCTGATACTAATGATCTGCCACTCCCTTTTCAAGAGTGTGGTCATGAAACAGTCCCACTGAAGGAAGAAGTCAAAAAAGCCATCACTGAACTGATGTGTGGCAAGTCAACTGGAATTGATGAAATCCCAGGGGAATTGATTACAGCTACAGGTGTGAAGGGCCCTGGGTTTTTTCATAAAATGATTGTAAAAATTTGGGAAATGGGACGGTGCCCATCAGATTGGAAGAAATCAATTTTCATTCCTTTACCAAAAAAGGGGAATCTGAAAATTTTCTCAGATTACAGGACTATTAGCCAAATTTCTCACACTAGCAAGATTCTTCTTAGAATCATATTAAAAAGAATCTCAAGAAAACTTGAAGAAGAAATGCCAGAAGAGCAAGCAGGTTTCAGAAGGGGCAGAGGAACCACAGATCAGATCTTAAGTCTACGACTGATTATTGAAAAATGCAAAGAATTCAATGTTCCAGTCGTTTTGTGTTTTATAGATTATGCAAAAGCATTTGATTGTGTTCAACATGGGAAACAGTGCTTCCACATAATTCAGCTGATTAAGCTACTGTACCAGGAAAAGGAAGGAACTGTGAGAACCAACATGGGAAACATGGACTTTTTCACAATAGGTAACGGTGTCAGGCAGGGCTGTGTTTTGTCACCTCACCTTTTTAATCTTTATGCCAGAGATATCGTATGTGAAGCTTTGGAAAATTTAGAGACTGGCATCAAAATTCGAATAACTGAAGATAAACAACCTTTGTTATGCAGATGATCTGTGCTAATTTGCAATTGTAAGGATCATCTTAAAGAAACTCTGAGGAGAGTATGTGAAGCAAGTAAGAAAAAAGGATTTTCTGAATGTGTATAAAACTAAAATTATGATGATTGGTGATAATCTCGGTTTCAGTAAAGTGAATGTTAATGGGCAAGATATCGAAGAAGATGAATTTGATTACTTAGGATCAAGAATAAATAAAAATAGTGACTACTCAAACGATGTAAAGAGACGACAGGAAATTGCTAAAACATTGGTCACTGATCTGACAAAATTATGGAGACATCAAGATCTGCCCCTAAAGATGAAACTGAGAATCATTGATTCGTTAATTTTTCCAGTTGCCACTTATGGATGTGAAGGATGTAATCTGAAAAGAGTTGACAGGAAGAAAATTGAG
Organism: Mastigoproctus giganteus; assembly: GCF_048544385.1. Lineage (NCBI taxonomy): Eukaryota > Metazoa > Arthropoda > Arachnida > Uropygi > Thelyphonidae > Mastigoproctus > Mastigoproctus giganteus. The sequence goes on from NC_143576.1 coordinate 222,256,265, forward strand.
GCATTTGAGATATGGTATTACCGGAGAATACTGCGTATTTCTTACTTGGATCGAAGAACAAATGAGTAGGTATTGAATAAAATTGGCAGGCCTAAAATTCTTCATAGCATTAGCATATAGTAGGAAGGGAAAACTTTCTGTTGAAGAATATAATGGAAGGAAAAATCAAGGGGAAGAGATGCAGAGGAAGACCTGCAACTACTTGGAAGGATGGGATCAGTGAACTTCTGAGCATGACACTTTGCGATGCTGCTCGTAGAGTGCATGATCAATGCAGTTGGAGGAATTTGTTGGTGGCCACAACAGCTCTTCAGGGAGCTATATGACTGGAAGAAAGAATATTATCTCTGCAATAAAGAATATATGTCCATTCAAGATTCCTCCACACTCATATTTTTGTTTATACTCCAGGATGACCACACAGAGGGAGAAGTTTTGCAAGAATAGAAAGAGGGAATTCAAGAAACAGAATATGTTGTGAATCCCTGTATTTAGCAGTCACATGAGCTTGAAGCCCTGTCACTCAAAATTCTTGCACTTATGCACCCTTGCTCCTGACTACTCAACAAGGAGCTCAGAAAACTGATCAACAAAATGAAGTTTTGATTCGGTGCTTGGTTTTTTCTAGCAGGTGTAATTGCAGCACAAGAAGACTTCATTACAAAACACACAAGACCAGTTACAATTACATTTTAAATCTAATACACTTTATGTATATAGTTAAAATTTAAAATTTTAAAATGTGCAGATGATTTGTTGTGATACACTTTGTCCACAAATGTCAGAAAAAGTACCATGGAAACCTTGCAGAAGAAAAAAGATACACAAAAAATGGAGTTTTTGTTAAGTTATAAGCTATCTGTTCTTCAATAAAGTTAACTACTTATCAGGAGCAGCAGGTCTAGCATGGTTGGTTAACAAAGCTTTCCTCTCAGTAAATACCACCTTGGCAAAATTTTGCAAAGTCAGAAATGATTCATAATTAGCAAGCAGTTTTCTTAACATCCAGGTTGAAAGTCTCCAATGAGAGTACTGAGAGGCTGCCAGGTAGTAGTAGTGGCATGTGATGCAAGAAAGCAAGTGTATGAGCTTATGCAGCATCAACCAAAAAAAAAAAAAAAAAAATTACACCATTCCCTCCAAATGCCTGTCCAGTTCCTTAAATTTATTCAACCTATCAACTTCCACAACGACAGATGGAAGTTTGTTCTAGCAATTAATCACCCGCTGGCTAAAGGCAAATTTCCGCACATCTATTCTACATCTGTCTTTTCTTAATTTGAATCTATGCCCCCTTAGGTTCTTAATCTGAACAAGTGGAAGGATTCCATCAGAATTCAGCGTGCTCAACCCATTCAAGGCCTTATACACCTCAATCAGATTTGCAGAACTTAAGCCTCTCTTGGTAAGAGGATCCCTTCATTCCCCTCACCGATTCACCGATTTTGTTGCCCTTCTCTGTACACGCTCAAGCAAATCGACATCCTTCCTAAAATGAGGCCTCCAGACCTGTACGCGGTACTCAAGGCTTGGCCTGACCATTGCCTTATACAGAGGCACAATCACCTCCTTTTCCCGGCTAGCAAAATTCCTATATATCATTGACAAAACTCCATGGCCTGCCCTGACAGCCTGTCTGCATTGCTCAGAAAACTTCATATCTGATTACACAATTACTCCCAGGTCTTTTTCATTTTCTACCACCTTAAGTGTAATACTACACAGTTGGTACTTTTCTCTCCGGTTACTTCTACCCATATGCAGTATTTTCCATTTGTCAAGGTTAAACTTCAGTTGCCACTTCTTAGCCCATCTGCCCAAATTATCTAGATCCTGTTGCGGTAGCACACTGCCATTACTCTCATTAACAACCCTGCCAACCTTTGTATCATCTGCAAACTTCTACACTAAGCCTGATATACCTTCATGAATATCATTGATAAATATACAAAACAACAGTGGACCCAACACTGAACCCTGTGGGACTCCACTAATAACATTAGTCCACGAAGAGCAGCACCCATTGATTTCCACCCTCTATATTCTCCCACTTAACCATCCTTTTATCCATTGTAGCAACTTACCCTTAATACCATTCTGCTCCAATTTGTACAATAGTCTTCCATGCACAACAGTGTCAAAAGCTTTCCTGAAATCCAAATATATGATATCAAAATTATTTTTTGCATCCAGTTCCTTTGTAACCACATCATAATAACCAGTCAAATTTGTCAGACAAGACTTTTCCTTAACAAACCCATGCTGTGTCCAAGCTATAACTGAAGTCTTGTTTAGATGATCCTGCAATCATCATCTAGGTATCAGTATAGCAAGCACAATTAAGAATGTTCGTAGAACTTTCTGATTCCTTACCCAAGACACCGTTTCAGATAATTTAAAATGAACTAGTTTGAAATTTAAGTATCCATTACCTGTAAGCAGAAAGGTGGTGTGAAGAGTAGGTCTAAACCAATTACAGTTTTTGTCCATAGCAACTGGATACTGTGGGCAGAAATTTCCATATAACAGCTCTTGTCAGCGAAAGCACAAATTTTTTTTCGTGCACGATGCCACTGCGTGTAGAGCTTCAGTGATTTAGAAATAGTTTGAGACTGAAGGTATCCAACGACTGCCATGGACAGCACGATCATGTGTTTAGTGTCAAACAGTGTTTCCCCCATCTCTGCCAGCACAATCACTAGACTTAAATCCAATCAAACCCTTGGGTATTGCATTACATGCCGACAGCCAGCTTCTGGGTCACTTGATGAGCTAAGGTTTGCACTGGTGAAAGTGGTAGATGTATTTTGTTGCCAGAGAATCTTACACTTATCTTGAACATGGTTTGCTGTCGGGCCTGTTTAGTTGTTGGAGATCATATGCCATAATGATGTCATGTGACCATATTTTCGAGCATCTTGTTTTGACTTCTGTAATATAACCATTTTGGTTATTCTTATACAACCCCTATAAATGTCCGAAGACGCTTTGCACCGAAGTTTCTCACTGTCTCCTCATTTCATCGTTATCCTATGATAAACCAGGATGCTAAAGTTTGTCCCCCTTCATTGCAAATTGCACAAGTTACACTGCGTTTTATATGTCTTCTCTTAATTTTGTTGAGTAGTGTATAAACTGGAAAGATTGCAGAGTGAGGGTGAATACATTTGAATTATGGAATACTTTTAAAGCAAAAATCACAGAAGCTGTGAATGCATGCTAAGAAACTTACAGGAGGAGCATGCCAAAAAGGATGATTGTGATGCTGACTAGTCGATAGAGCAGAAAAAGATAGCATGGGATAGTTATAGAGTGACGAAAGTACAGAAGCCTGCAACAGGTGCAATTTGATCTGTAAGAGTACCACAAATAAGGTAAGCCAATTCTTTCTCATATGCAGGCCAAGGCTGTGTATAAGAAAGCATTAGCTAAGAGAGCAAAGAATGATGACAAGGAATTTTTAAAGTATGTAAATACAACGATGGTAAAAAACTAATCAGATTGGATTTGTGTACTGGGTGTGGGAGGTTAGATAACCCAGTTGATGTTACAGATGAATTCAATGGGTACTTTGCATCAGCCTTTATAAAAGACCGTGCTCAGAAGAGGCTGTAGAGCACGGGTGAACCTTATGAAATTAGTGAATTTGTAATTGCAGTTGGCTGTTTCTTACAAAAACGTTTGATCACAGGCAACTAAGGCTTCTGGAGTTGATGATATACATGGTAATTTAAAGTTAAACCTCAAGTATTGAACCGTTTAGGCATGGTAATTTAAAGTTAGACCTGAGTATTGAACTGTTTAGGCTAATTATGAGGGCATCTTTGGATTGGAGAAATGCCAACGTATCACCAATATATAAAGGTGGCTCTTAGAGTGAAGTTAGTAAATACAGACCATTTCATCTGACTTCAGTGGTTAAATCTACCCAGCAATCCAGGGACATTTAGATAGATATGGCATTCTGAAGGACATAGAACATGGGTTTGTTAAGGGAAAATCGTGTAATTAACTTAGCTATTTTGCACAGTTACTAATGAGCTGGACGGAAGGCTTCACAGTATTCGGTGAATACTGCGGTGAGTGAACTTAGCTTTGAGAGTGACTTTCTTTATTCTAGCTACAACACCTATGCTTTCCTGTTAAAGCCATTAGTACACATGCCAATTCAATTCTTCCAAAGAATATTGTGTTCCGTCATAAAATTGTCCAATTTTTTAAAGTATTTCTTTTGCAGTTGTTTTACTAAATCCTCAACGCTATACAGTAACTTATTAAAACAACAGTGCGTACTGACAGCAACACTGCCATATAAGTTTCCAGGAAGGAAGAGAAAACAACCGGAGATAAGACTCGGTCGCGATTTAAAGCTTTCAGAGAAATATATAGCTATCCACTTGGGGGTTGAACAAACAAAATATTTGAAAATCAACGCATTATTTGTGAACTGTTAGTTTGAAAAAAGATAGATAAAACATGTAATTATTTGCCTTTGCGGGGGGGGGGGGATTTTAAATGTTTTACTTTTCATAAATTAAAAAAATTCAACCGTCTGTTATTCACGTACCACTTGTTGAGAAACGCTGTTCTAAATTATTCTGTGAAAGTGATAACATTTCGTACTCAATATAAAGACTGATAAATTCTATCAAACAGAATGTGAACTCACTGTTACTGTTTGAGGATATTGATGGTCTAATGGAAGCAATGAACAAGAGACACGTTCCCGAAAAATGGCAACTATTTATAGAAGCTTCTAAGATTAGCCTTAAGGCTGTGTTATTGCGCAATGGAAATATGTTGCCTTCAATACCTCTTCCGTACGACATCCACTAAAAAGAAACATACGCAAACAGGGAGAACATCCTCTTGGGTGTAGAGTATCAGAAGTATGAATGGCAGATATGTGGTGATTTTAAGGTAAAGGCCATTTTATTAGGACTACAAAAGGGTTATGCTAAGTATTGCTGTTGCTTTCTCTGTGAGTGGGATAGTCGTGCCAAGGATATGCACTACGAGAAGAGGAGGTTGCCTCAACGAAAATCATTAACACCTGGAATGAAAAACATGGCATTTGAACCTCTGGTAGGTCCAAATCACTCCGTGGCTGAGTTAGTCGGTCTCAGGCGTAGATAGCAAGCTTTTCTCCCCAGAAACAGGGGTTTTTCGTCCAGAAAAACAACTAGATTTTTTTTTTTTTTGGCTGATGCTGCATAAACTTATACACTTGCTTTCTTGCATCACATGCCACTACTACAATTAACAGACATAAGACACACAGCATGGCAGATGAATTTAATTATTTGGGTGGCCTATAAATTATAGTTTGGTTTTGGTAGATCCAAATAAAAGTTTTGCTTCCACCACTCCACATCAAACTGGGACTCATGAAAAATTCGTGAAGGCTTTCTAGTGAACGGTCCTGCATTCACATGCAAAAAAAATTCAGAAGACTTAGTACAGAAAATATTAAGGCAGGCGTTTTCAGTCGTCCACAAATAAGATAACTTTTCAAACACGAACAGTTCGAATGTGCCCTTAGTGACAGCGAGAAATGAGCTGGAAAGGCTCGAAATGTTTCGACTGGTTTTCTAGAAAATGTTAAAGCTGGCAACTACAGGCAGCTTGTGGAAGATCTCATTACTTCTTATGAAATATTTGGGTGCAACACGTCATTGAAGATGCATTTCTTGCACTCACACCTGGATTTTTTCTGGACAAACTGTGGTGCCATCAGGTGACGAACATGGTGAGTGCTCCTATCAAGACACCGCAGCGATGGAACAAAGATTCAAAAGCAAATGGAGTGCTGCCATGTTAGTCGATTATTGTTGGTGGTGAAAAGGGATGCTCCCGAAACTGAATACAAGCGAAAGGCGAAAAGTCCCATGCTTGATATAGGTATGTTTGTAGCTACATCTTCCTGCCATATAAATAAAAAATACCTTGTATAAATATAAAAAACTACTTTTTTTCGAAAACAAGAACGAATCTGCCATTTTAAGCATTATTTCCGTGTTTAGCACCCTAAAATCTACAAAGCAAATTTATTTTCATGCTCGTAACAAGATATAACCCACAATTTGTTGTTCGACATTACTGTATACATCACAGAGACACTATTCCATAGTTGAGATAAATCGCCGATGATAAAAGAAGGACACACCAGTTACTATAAAGAATCCGTCAATACATGGTTTGTTTTTTGGATAGACATTCTCACTTCTTACCAAGTATTTCTACTTAATCTCGAGGGGAGAAGTTCGGATTGATCTTTGCAGAAGGTTAGATCTCTAACGATATTAATTAATTCATCTTGGGTAAAAGCTCTGGCTCCAACGTCTCACCGTCGAGTGTGTACTCAAGATTCGCTGAAGAAGTTTTCCGGTTTTCTCTAATCGTACCTTTATCGCATTCAGTTTTGTCTTCAAATGAATGTAGTACATGATGTGAAGGTACCGGATTTGTCACATTACTCAATCAAGGTTCAAATAAACAAACTTTGCTTCATTCAGCTTTAAGAATCCAGTTATTCACATTACATAAGTAATAATCACAATCATGGTCTTTCAGCTTACTCCACATCATGCCTGTGGCAAACAGCATCGACTATATAACTGGTAAATTTTCTGAACAGCTATCGTGATTTTGCGTCCTTATCATTTAGTTAGGAAGGAGCTGCATCCATAACAGCATTTATAAAAATGATTGTTACACTTTCCAAGCATGAAGATCAATGTAGTAGTAGTAGTAGTGGCATGTGATGCAAGAAAGCAAATGTATGAGCTTATGCAGCATCAGCCAAAAAAAAAAAAAAAATCACACCATTCCCTCCAAATGCCTGTCCAGTTCCTCCTTAAATTTATTCAAGCTATCAACTTCCACAACGACAGATGGAAGTTTGTTCCAGCAATTAACCACCCGCTGGCTAAAGGCAAATTTCCGCACATCTATTCTACATCTGTCTTTTCTTAATTTGAATTTATGCCCCCTTAGGTTCGTAATCTGAACAAGTGGAAGGATCCCATCAGAATTCAGCTTATATACCTCAATCAGATCACCGCGCAGGTGCCTAGTCTCCAGCCACTGCAATTTGCAGAACTTAAGCCTCTCTTGGTAAGAGGATCCCTTCATTCCCCTCACCAATCTTGTTGCCCTTCTCTATACCCGCTCAAGTAAATCTACATCCTTCCTAAAATGAGGTCTCCAGACCTGTACGCAGTACTCAAGGCGTGGCCTGACCATTGCCTTATACAGAGGGATAATCACCTCCTTTTCCCTGCTAGCAAAATTCCTATATATCATTGACAAAACCCCATGACCTGCCCTGGCAGCCTGTCTGCATTGCTCAGAGAATTTCATATCTGACTGCACAATTACTCCCAGGTCTTTTTCATTTTCTACCACCTTTGTAATCAGGTCACAAAGGAGGTTCGGCAGGCGAAGGCAGATTACGAGAAATCCTTGGCAAAAGATGCTAAGAAAAATAGCAAGGATTTCTTTACTTATATAAACTCTAAAAGGAAGGGGATGAATCTGATTGGTCCACTTGACATCGATGGTTCGACTGTTGATGATCCTGCTGATCATCAACAGTCAACATGTGTTTCGGTAATATGTCGGATTTTACCTTAAAAAACTTATAACCATATAGTTAATTAAGAAATAAAGGTGTACAGCCCATTACATTTAAATTTGATGCTCTTTTTGCAGAAAGTTAGTTTCCTATTACAATTGGAATTGTGAGCAAGTGACATGAAAAAGGCAGCACTAAGGCAGCACGAAATACATAGAGTCGTTTCTAAGCAAATTTTGACTATTAAACAATTTGTATTTTATCCCAGGGGCTCACATCTGGTGAGTACGGGCTTGGCATACTCAGGGTCTTGAGGTGGATATGATCATTCTTCACTTCCTTGATGATTCCCTTCTCTCTCTCAGAATTTTTTTTTTTTTTGGGCTAGTGCAGCAAAAGCCTCAGATTTCTTTGCCTCATCCAGCTAATGATAACAAATTCTTAGAAGAAAAGATATTGACTGGATGATTGAGATAAAATCCCTCCATTCTTTTTCAAACAGCAAAAGTTAAGATGGTAAAAGGAAATTTGTATTAGTATTAGTACAGACATGTGATGCAAAAAATCAAGTGTTCATAAAATATCATCCAGAAAATACTACCCACATCACATCATTTGTTCATCCGCACCAATAATTTTCTACTTCGTCTTCAATTTTATTCAAATTGCACACTTCCACAACAACAAATGGAAGTTTTTTACAACGATAAACCACCCACTGGCTGAAAGCAAACTTCCGCACATATAACCTTGAAACTTTGGATTTATGGCCCATCGTGTGTTAATGTCGTCTGAATAAGAAGAATGCTATCAGCATTGAGCTTGTTCAATCCATTCAAAGCCTTAAACTACTCGATCAGTTCACTTCATGGGTACCTTGTCGCCTGGTGGTGCTATTTGCAGAACTGAAGCCCTTCTTGGTAAGACCATGGTGCACACTTTTATTGCCGTTGCCTTTCTCTGCACCCGTTCTAGCAGCACTACTTCCTTCCTAAAATGAGGTCTCCACACGTCTATATACGAGTATAACTCAAGATGCGGCCTAACCATTTCCTTTCACAGTGGGATAATCACCTCCTTATCCTTGCTAGCAAAGTTCCTGTATATCATTGACAAAATCCCATAAACTGTTTTAGCAGCCTCTGAACTGTTCAGAGTACTTCATATCTGATTGCCTGATTATCCCAGGTCTGTAGATTTTCAACTACAGTGAGTGTAGTACCGCGCAGTTGTAAGTTAATGTGGGATTACTGTTACGCATATATAGTGAATTCGTCAATATTAAACTTCAACTGCCATTTCTTAGCTTAACTGCCTAATTATTTTAGATCTGGTTGTAGTAACTTACCCTGATTACTATCATTAACTACCCTATAAACTTTTGTATAATTGGGAAACTTAGGCATCAAGTCTGATACAACTTTGTACACTGGTTGGACAGAAATCATGCGATACCTACCGAGCAACGGGTAGGACCACGTTTCGCCGTGATAATGGCAGTCACACGGTGAGGCCTTTCCTTTCCTTTTTAAAACACTTTCCTTTTTGCTTGGGCTTCTCTTCTCAGTCCTTGGAGCTCCGGAGTCCACCAGGGCTTCGCATCCGACGCCGGGGTCCTTCTTCTCATTGCTACATCTGCCGCTGTTGTAATTATGTGGGTTATTTTTCTTTGTAGGATATCTGGGTTTCCCTGCCAGTCAGGAATTTCGTTCCTCAGTTCATTTGCTTTAGCTATAATTTGCTCCTGAAACATCTGCCAATTTGCTTTTTCTATTGAAAATCTGTTCATCTTTAGCCTGTTGGTAGGTGTCCTCGTCATGGTTCTGTCAATTTGGTATGTTATGGTGCGATGATCAGATGTGGTCCAGGCGCTTTGGACTTTCCAGTTTGAGACATGCTCTGCTATGTTTCTTGTAGTTAGTTTGATGTCGATTGTAGCTTCCCATAGCGTATTGCAGAAGGTTGGGAGCTTGAAGGGTTGGTTCTGTACTGTATAGGTAGAGTTTGACAAATAGTCTTTCAGTTGCTGGCCGTTTGAGGTGCCTTGCCAGTCTTAGGTTGTGCTGTGCCAGGCTGGCGAGCGGCAGTTAACATACGCTCCCACTATTATCTTTTGTCCTGAAAGGATGCCTTGGACAGCCTGGTGGTATCTTATGGATTGTTGGATGTCCTCCCCTGGCCTGCAGTAGAGTGCAATCCCGTAGAGATTGCCGATAAAGGTAACAATATGGGTGCACACGCTGCCCAGCTAGTACATAATTGCAGAATACGGATCGCAGTTATCACTGGATTGCGGATAACAGCAGCTGGCCAGGGTTTATCTTCATCAGTGTGGATCCCTTTGTAGGCCAGGGGATATCCCCTTACCTGTTTCATATGTGTATATGGTTCTTGAAGCAGGATTACATCCGCGTTTTCCTCGTCCGCCTTAATGCGGACCTGCTCAGCCACTGCTCTGGCTCTCTGTGCGTTTAGCTGGTGTATTTTGGGCATTCCATAGTTGTATTGTTTAAGCCTTGTCCCCATAATTGATTCGAATTTGGTATGTGCTTTTGGCCTTTAAGTAGGTAGGACACTTGGCATCTCGAATAGAGTGTGCGTGATCCAACCGGAGAGACTTACATTTGGCATACACAGGTTCGTTTGTCTTGTTGGGGCAGCTACTAAATTCATAGCTCTTTTGAGAGCAGTGGCTGCAGGTCGATGTGGTTTGTGTACATGTATGGGAAGTGTGCCGAACTTACAACATTTAAAATATTTTTTAACGGCCACATGTTCTCTGAAGTGGTGGTTTCCACACTCTATGTAGATCCTGTTCTGCACCCGCAGCACCTGCCAGACTGCCATTGCTTCTTGTTTTGCTCATATACTTAGGATATACAGTATAAGGTTCTGTCCTTCACAATCCAGTTGGTCGCTTTGCAGTTTTTCTTCCGCACACTTCTTCTATTAGTTTCTCTGGTTCCAGGTCTTTATCAACATCAAAGATGATGAGCGATGGCCCTTTCGTTTTTGGGGGCTCAGCAAGTAGACCCAGCGTGGTCATTTTGGGTTTACTGATTATATGCTGCATCTCCTCTTTCGTTTTAGTTTCGATCACGACACCCAATTCCCATACATGTACTTGCTAATTGCGTTTATCCTGGTGGTTCTAAGGTCCTCTTTTAGGTTTTCCATTATTTTCGATTTAATCTCCTCACTTGTTTGTTTCTGTTGGTCTTACAATTACCAAATTAGGTGTTGGTAGTAATGTTTTGTTTCTTGCTTGGGGAAGCTTGGGGGATACAGTTTCACTGTTTTGTGCGTTCCTCAGCGCTTGTGCATAAGTAGGGACACGCTGTAGCATTTGATTCATCCCTGAAAGCATACACTTTCCGTGTACGCCTCCAGTTTTGCAGTGGCTCATTCGCACTCAAGGTGTAGGAGCACCGTTTCCAGCTTCGTCCAAAGGGTAATGATCTGTCCCCTGAGGCCGTTTGTGACCGTGTTAGCATTAGCATTAGCATCATGTGTGCCTCCTCTCGTCCCCTAAGAGAAGATGATCCAAATCCACTACCCAGCGTGGGACACTGTTCATTGCCTACAAGTCACCTTTGGCTAAAGATTTTAATTGCTGACGTGGGCCCTTGTCCAATGTACGACCCACTCACTTGCTGGCACCTCTTCTCTTCGAGGTGTAGGACAATATCTGATTTCCCTACTTGAGTAGGAACTCACATAGATACTCCTCTGGGAGTGGGACTAGCATTTGACTTGTGAAATGCAGGGTCGTGCCATTAGGCAACAGCGCCTCCATAGCCAGGTGGGAAGGAGCAGCAGTGCGTAGCACACGCTTCTTGATTAGACCGGGGTTCGAGCCCGTCACCACCAAATACGGAGGATGCGGAAAGGTCAGGGAATGACCACCGCATATCCCGGAGCAATATGCCCTTAGTTGCTAATGCTCCTGAAACCCAAATAACAACAACCATTAGGCAACTTGACTTTGTGGGTCACTTGAACTCACAATCTTTTCTCTTTTTCCTGAGGTAGAGTGGGCTCCCCCCAAAAAGTGGGGAGCCCACCCTACCTCGCCCTCTTTCTTCTGCTTACCTTCTTTTTTCTCCTCTATCTCTCACCCCGTCTCCAATTTCAAAAAATAATTTTTTTTTGCCCTCCCCTGGGAAGCTCAGGCTAACCCCAGGGTTGGCCAGCCAGAGTTCTCTTCCCACTTACCTGGTCCGGCTCCCAGTGCCAGTGACGATAACTAGCGGTCTGTGGTGCTCCACAGACTCGAGGCTAAGCGGCCAAAGGAACAACAAAACCCAGGGGCTTACATCTGGTGAGTATGGGTTTGGCACAGAGTCCAGAGTCCTGAGCTGGATATCATCATTCTTCTCTTTCTTGGTGATTCCCTTCTATTTCTGACTCTTGTTCTCTCTCTCTCTCTCTCTCTCTCTCTCTCTCTCTCTCTCTCTCTCTCTCTCTCTCTCTCTCTCTCTCTCTCTCAGGGGTAACTCAAATTTTTTTTTTTTGGCTGGTTGAGCAAAAGCCTCAGGCTTCCTTGCACCATATGGCTAATAATAATAATAATAATAAACTCGCACTAAGTAAACATGAACATACACTAACATATGCTCTCTGGCCTTGACAGTACTGTCTTACTTCACAAGAGATCCAAATGCGAAGTTGTGCGAAAGCACCGATGCCGCTTGTCAAAAAACACTATGTCGCTATATTCACATCTACCCAGGGGCTCACATTTGGTGAGTATGGGTTTGGCACACCATAGGAAATGCACCAAATTCACCTACAGCAAACTGTTCAGCGCACCCCCATCTTATCCTGAGCTGGATATCATCATTCTTCTCTTTCTTGGTGATTCCCTTTTGACTCTCTCTCTCTTAGGGTAACTCGGGAATTTTTTTTTTTTTTTTTTTTTTTTGGCTGGTGCAGCATAAGCCTCAGGCTTCCTTGTGCCATATAGCTAATAATAATAATCATCTATATAATTATACTGAGTTCCATGATTAATGAAGTCTGAACTAGGAAGACAAATCAAGTTCACCACCAATCACTGCTAGAAGTACTGTCCACGTGATTGCTCACGTGTATTCTCGTTGTTTTAACAAGTGCCTTTGGCTCCGCAGGGAGAGAAAACAATGTAGATTTGCTTGAGCGTGTACAGAGAAGAGCAACACGATTGGTGAGGGGAATGAAGGGATCCTCTTACCAAGAGAGGCTTAAGTTCTGCAAATTGCAGTGGCTGGAGACTAGGCACCTGCGCGGTGATCTGATTGAGGTCTATAAGGACTTGAATGGGTTGAGCACGCTGAATTCTGATGGCATCCTCCCACTTGTTCAGAATACGAACCTACGGGGACATAAGTTCAAATTAAGAAAGGATAGATGTAGAATAGATGTGCGGAAATTTGCCTTTAGCCAGCGGGTGGTTAATTGCTGGAACAAACTTCCATCTGTCGTTGTGGAAGTTGATAGGTTAAATAAATTTAAGGAGGAACTGGACAGGCATTTGGAGGGTATGGTGTGATTTTTTTTTTTTTTAATTTTTTTTTTATTTTATTTTATTTTATTTTATTTTTTTTTTTTTTTGGCTGATGCTGCATAAGCTCCTACATTTGCTTTCTTGCATCAAGTGCCACTACTACTACTACTACTACTAATGCCGTCCCACTAGCTCCCTGAATTTTTGTTAGAAAAAGTGCAACAACGTTAACAAGCCAGAATTTTTCATGTTACAGTGCAAAATGTGCATTGGCAATATCATATATTTCCCTATTTTTCCCGAAAAGCAATTTAACATGAAAATAATCAAAGGCAATAGTCAAATAAATCAGGTCAAAAATTTAAACTTTCATACGACGTTACGACTTGTACGAGAGCCGCCATTTTATATGTAGTAACAAGTTAGTTGACGCAGACAATGGCAAATTTTATATCACTCCCTAACAAAACGACCACAAAAAATACATGCCTCAACTAACCAACACCAGAATACCCGACGGCAGTACTTGGAATTCGGAAATCCATAATTTTCATTACAATTAAGAACAACTTTTACGGAGCGAGAAATCACACTACATACTGAGATAGCGTCCGCCTGGTAGACTCTACTACACTTACGATGGTAGAAAATGAAAAGGACCTGGGGTAATTGTGCATGCCGATATGAAGTTTTCTGAGCAGTGCAAACGGTCTGCAAGAGTAGCTCATGGTGTCTTGTCAATGATATACAGGAATTTTTCTAGCAGGGATAAGGAGGTGATTATGCCCTTATATAAGACAATTGTCAGTCACACCTTAAGTACTGTATACAGGTCTGTAGGACTCATTTTAAGAAGTATCTTGAGCTGTTGGAACGAGTACAGAGAAGGGCAACAAGATTAGTGAATGAAACAGAGGGTTGCTTTTACGAAGAAAGGCTTAAGTTTTGTGGATTACAGGCACCTGCCAGGTGATCTGATTGAGGTGCATAAAGCCTTGAATGGTTTGAGCATGCTCAGTGATGACGGGATTCTTCCTCTTGCTCAGAATATTCACCTCAGAGGGCATAAATTCAAATTGAGGAAAGGCAGATGTAGGATAGATGTGCGGAAATTTGCCTTTAGCCAGCGGGTAATTGGTTGGTGGAACAGACTTCCATCCCTTGTTGTGGAAGTTGATAGCCTAAATAAATTTAAGGCTCAGCTGGACAGGTATTTCAAACGAACGGATGGATGAAATGGGAGTGTTTTTTTTTTTTTTTTTTTTTTTTGGCTGATGTTGCATAAGCTTGCTTTCTTGCATTGTATGCGTCTACTAATAATGCTAATGCTAAATGCTAATGTTGTTTATTAGACCACATCCGGCCAGTGGAATACCACCGACCAGGCTTTGCTGGTCGGTGGTGTTCCTTCCACATAGTGACTACACAAACCTCATTCGGCAGATAAAAGAAAGTATCATGCCAGAACCTTATTACAACTAATGGTAATGCAAACCCTTGGGAGTCGTTTACTGTATCATTATGAATAAGCTACGCAATGGAGGGATGTTAAATGCGACCCACACACCCGATGGCACCCAACCTCTGTTCACCCCTGCAAAAATGCACGAAGCTCTTGACAGAATAAAAATAAATAAATACACTGGTCGCGATAAAATTGAGGCTGAGGTCATCAAGAAAGCAGCTATACACCTTCCGAACCACCTATTAGCACTGTCAAGAAATGTTCAGCCAAAGGAACCTTTCCCGATTCTTAGAAACAGGCGGTGCTTCTAGTCATCCTAAAAGGTCCAGACAAAGATCCTACTTTCTCCAAATCTTATCGCCCCATTGATCTTCTCCCGGTGTTCGGAAAGGTAATGGAACGGCTGCTTCAACTGAGATTATCTACCTACTACCAGACAGCCAACTTATACTCCCCAAAGCAGTACGGCTTAAAACCAGGATGCTCCACTGAAGACGCTATATGGGAGACACGAGTAGGTTTTTCCACTGTGCGGTCGCATGTTTTCAGGCTCCTGTTCAATGAATAGTTTAAAGGATTATGCTCAACATCTTGTCGAGTTTCTGATATCCAGCGAATCAGTTTCTGGTGTGCTTTTTCCTGAGGCAAGTTGTACTCACTAAATGAACAGGTAAACAACTTTATTCTCAATTTAAAAACTTGAATGCATATCTTATTTTGTTCAGCCAAGCATATAGCCAGCGGAATGCTTTCCAGCACAAGGTCACGTTGACCAGTATTTTAGAGATCACCTAAATTAGGTCAACCGGCAGGTGGTCTGTATACTTTGTCTCACTGCAGCGGACATCGGCTACCCGCTGTGGCACTTAAAGAAGGGAAAGTCGTGCTAACGCTAAATATAACTGAACACAAACACTCCTCACATAGTAGGAAGTGCTTTTATTGCCTAGCAGTTGAACACTTTAAAAATAAGGAACTTGAGAAACTAAATAGAATTTGCAGTAATTTTTCTAATAAATTAAAAAAAAAATAATAATAATAAATAAACAAAAATAATAAAAATTGCAGAAGCCTTCCGCCCCAACTGTAGTGCTACCTTAAACATTTGTTCTTTGCCAATTCTCCCTCCTTTTAATAATCATCATCATGCCTGGTCGCGCAAGCCAACAAACTTGTGATTCCTGCGGCAAAAATATTAAAGTCTTTTTGATCTGTAATGGCCCCTGCAAAAGAACCCTAGGGGAGTGCTGTTCTGGAAGTTCTGCGATTCCAAAGATAAGTTCCACGCCTCGATCTAGATACTACTGCAGCCAATGCAAAAGCGGCATTTCAAGTGCTGGAAAAAACAACGCAGAGAGAGACAGCACTACAACTGACCAAAATCACACTATGAGCAATATGTCGTCAGAAGATTTTTTACACACCTGTCAGGCCTGCCTGAAGAAGGTAAAACACGTAATAATCTGCAATGGCGACTGCAGCCGATCCCTATGCGGCAATTGCTCAGGACGGTCACTAATTTCTAAAATGACAAAGGTAGCTAAAGAGCGTTACTTTTGTGCCCGATGCCAGTGCAAACCTGCCCCGAGGGTCGCCACAGAAGCTAACATGCTGCCAGCGCAGAATGACGACCCCAAAGACTCTACATCACTGAATACAGATGCTAACACCGTACAGTCACTAGATGGATCTATAACAGAACAAATTCATTCACTGCGCCTAAACCTGGAGGCAATAATGGCAGAACAGAGCAATCAAATCACTACCATTGTCAGAGGAGAAATCATAGAAGTATGGTCCCGAATGGAGCATGTTCTGGTAAATCTTCATGTAGAACATGAGAGAACGAAGGCTAAGCTAGAAGCTTACCTTGAAGGAAGGGGGAAAGAAATGCCACAGCGCCCCCTATCCTATACCCAAGCGCTGAGGACAACTCCAGATACAACCGCAAGCATCAAACTACCATCAACAAAGAAGAAAACACTACTCAGCACGCCACATCTGGTCATAATAAAGCCAGTGGAAAACTCGACAATAGACAGTAGCGAGGCAGTAAAAACTACCGTTGTCCAGAAACTGGCCAAGGACTTCAAAACCACAAGAATAAAGTCCATCCGAAAAACAAGAAATGTTGGAGTAATCATTGAAACAACAACCAAGCAAGAGGCTCACTCTATCATCACCAATCCAACAGTCAGTACCCTAGGTCTTACAGCAGAAATCCCTAAAAAGAGAGGCCCATCCATACGTATATTTGATGTGGGCAAGGATATCACTCCAGATAACATCACAGATGAACTCTTCAACAGAAACTTCCAAGAATTAACTGACATAAGTAATGCCAAGGAACACATCAAACCAAAATATCACACTAGCTCCAAGTCTCCCCAGCTATACAATTGGGTGGTGGAGCTTTCTCCACAGGCATGGAACATGCTCAAACTACAGGACAGAGTCTTTATGGGTTGGAGCAGTCACCGCTTCAAGGAGCACGTGCCTGTTCCAAAGTGCTTCCGATGCTGCCATTTTGGGCACACCACCCACACATGCATGCAAACCGTGTCTACCTGTGGGCACTGTGCCCAAAAAGGGCATGACTATAATTCTTGCCCAAACAGATCTACAGATGCAGTTTGTGCAAACTGCAAAGCAGCAAAGCTCGATGCAGCACATTCTCTCAGGGACAGTAAGTGCCCTGTTTATCTAAAAGCTAAGAGGAACCAACAAATAAAGACCGATTATGGCAGCACGCCCTAAATCATTCAACAGCAATATCATAAAGTTTATCCAACTAAACGCCCAGCGAGCCCGTGCAGTAAGTGCCCAGATTAGAATCAGAGCCGAAGAGGAAAATGCTGACATATTAATTCTACAGGAGCCATATACCCATTCAAAGCAAGTCAGGGGATACCCCCTGACTTTCAAAATCATACATACAGATGAAGATACGCCCTGGGCTGCCATAGCTGTCCGTAACCCTAACATCATGGTTACAAGAATTTCCTCCCTATGCACTGCATGGGCGGCGTGTGCCCATGTAATTTGCCCGTTGGGAGCCTTCTACCTCATCTCCCTCTACTGCAGACCTGGCCAAGATATCACTCCAACAATAAATTATCTACGTACAGTCCTTGCTACACTTCCCAACAGCAAGATTATCCTTGGGGCAGATGTAAATTGCCGCTCTCTTACCTGGTACAGCCTGACCACTGATCGCTCTGGGTGCCACAATGGGCAGCTTCTTGAAGATTTCCTGGCCACTTCTCCCTTCCTGGTTCTGAACAAGCCCAATAACCTGCCTACCTATTCCAGCACTCTGTGGGAATCCACAATAGATATCTCCATAGCTACACGATCCATTTCCAGCAAAATTTCTGGGTGGCAGGTCAATGAGGCCTGGACCACCTCAGATCACAGAGCTATTACATTTCAACTTACAAGATCCATTGATCCAACTCCACCACCTCACTACAATATTAGTCGCTATGCCATTAACAAGGCCAATTGGGAAATCTTTTGCTCCACGCTGCAGACCATGATCCAGAACCACAACTCTTCTGATCTTCCAGCACTGGACCCCAACCAACATCAAAAGCTCACAACAGAAATCATCATCCAGGCCTGCAATCAATCAATTAGAAAGAAAAGACCAATGCCTAATGCCGTCCCATGGTGGTCCCCAGAGCTGGAGCACCTTCGCCGAATTGTACACTCCAAAAGAAAAGCCTTTCAGAGAGCTCGTACCTCTTGGCCCCCAAATGAGGTCAACACCCTCCGTGAAGAATATCGAAGAGTCAGAAACGACTACACCTCCCTTATAAGGCAGTGTAAAAGATCATCTTGGGAACGACTCGTCAAAACGACTGGCAATACTGAACCCTGGGGGGTGGTGTACCGCATCACCACCAACAAGCTCCCGAGGAGCGAAGTTATCCAATCCACTCTCACACCAAACGGCACTATGACTACATCGTGGGAGCAGTCTATGGCCAATATTCTGGACACGCTTTTTGGTACAGATACTGATCCTCTGACAGTACAACAGCAAGAAATATGCCAGGCAAACAACATCTACTTCAACAATGCTGTAGAAGACCAATTTACCACAGATGAACTGCAGCAGGCTCTTACCAAAATGAAAGAGAGGAAATGTCCCGGACCAGATCTCATTGAACCCGAAGTCCTTAAAAAGACCGCCCAAATTAACATCCAGTTTCTACTCGACCTCTTCAATAAGTGCTTGTCCCATGGATCTTTCCCAGAAGAATGGAAAAACGCCAATGTAAAACTGATCATAAAAAATCCGTCTAAACCACTCCAACAACCAGAGTCATACCGACCCATTGCCCTTTTATCCATGGTCAGTAAACTGTTTGAACGACTACTCCTAGTACGGCTCCAAGACCATTACACCAAAGCTGGGCTCCAGTCCAACTTCCAGTTTGGATTTCGACCGGGGCGTTGCACAGAAGACGCACTGCAAAGGATCATCTCTGCAGTCTCAACTTCTACCTCCAAATACTACCTACTAATAGCAATAGATTTCGCAGGAGCATTTGACAGGCTCTGGTGGGCAAGTATCCTTCGCAGACTTAGGCAAGCAAATATACCATTAAATTTATACAAATGCATCGAAAACTACTTATCAAATAGGAAAATTACAATCTCCTCAACGTACCGAAGAATTACCAGGTCAATCTACAGAGGTTGCCCCCAGGGTTCAGTCCTTGGTCCTTTTTTGTGGAACATTGTCCTGGATGAGCTCCTTGGACTGGACCTAGGTCCTGTAGGTATACAAGCCTTTGCTGATGATGTGACCATTTCGATTGAGGCTGACAGCAGAGCTTCTCTGGAAGCCAGAGGAAACCAGGCACTTCAAATCCTTCAGAACTGGGCAGCCCTACACAAACTAAGACTCTCACCCCAAAAGACACAATCCATTCTCCTGAAGGGATCACTGCAGCCTACTAGAAACCCCACTATCCAACTTCAAGGCCAAACCGTCAAGCTAGTTTCTACGTTAAAACTACTGGGAATAATACTTGACCCTAAGCTCACTTTCTCTCCGCATCTTGCACACCTCCACGCGAAAGTGAGAAACTACACTGCTCTCATCGCACGGGTGAGTCGTCGCGATTGGGGATTGAACCGACGCACCCTTAAGATTCTGTACAAATCAATCTTCCTTCCCTTCATAACGTATGGATCAGGGGTCTGGTTTCGCAGGGCAACTCTTTACAACAACAAACGTAAACTGGGAACCATCCAGCGCACCATCCTTCTTACTATTACAAGGGCATGCTGCACAGTTAGCAACCCAGCCCTTCAGGTTCTTGCGGGCGTCCTTCCGCTTGATCTGGAGGTTATTCGAAGGGGCCTCCACTACTGTCTATCCAGGGGTATACCAGCAACTATCCTTGGACACTCCATCAATAACCTGAATGAAATCAGGCAGGAAAAGAAAAAAATTGCCATCCTACTACTTCAGACCTGGCAGGACAGATGGACTGCTACCGACAAGGGCCCAATCACCAAGAAATTTATACCTTATGTGAATGCCGTATTTCCTAAATCTCCAACTTGGTTTTCTCCTGGTCTTCATACCACCTACCTCATCACTGGACACGGATCAATAAACCATAAATTAACATCCATGGGAATCATTGACAACCCCTACTGTGCATGTGGTGAAATAGAAGACTGGAACCATCTAGTATATACCTGCCAACACTATGAGGACCTCCGCAGCATCCTGTTTACTCGTATACAAGATAACCCTCAAGGAAATGAACACTTATTCATCACAGAAGAAAACTACTACTATGAGTTTACCAAGTTTGCACAAGCCCTCTTCACAAGACGGAGCACCTTATTGCCAACACAAAATAGGAACAACCCAAACATCTGATCCTAACCTAACTGGCCAACTGATCTTAACCTGGATAGGATCAACTGGCGTATGGACCACCTCATTCCTCAGTGGCAACTTGCACACGGCTCTCTTGCTGTCTTATTTATCGTCCTTCCCGGGTTCCCCTTTCAACTGATGGCGCTTATTGCTCCATTGATAACCTGGAGGATACCTTCGCCTACATCCTCCATATTTCTAGCTATACCCTCCTTTCTTGCGTACACTCTGTACTTCCCCGACTCTACCTTTTTTTTTTTTTTTTTTTTTTTTTGTCTCCGTCCAGGAAGCTCTGGCGACCCTGGCGGAGACAAGCCAGAGAATAATGGGCAGACTGGCTACCTCCTAGTGGTGTGTGCGGGCAACGTGGAGTCCCACTAGGGGCCCTGCGGCCAAATGCCAGGACACACAACAGAACCTAACGCAATATGTCATATACAACACACAACACTTTTCTGGCATTTACAGTAGTACTGTATTCCTTCACAGCGAACATATGGCGCAGATGTGGGAAACCACAGGTGGCGCCTGACCCTAATACTATGCACACTATGCACACTATGAAGACGCTATATGTAATCTTCTCAACACAGTAAACTGAACCAGAGAAAAATATATACTAGCTATTGCAATTGACCTTGCTGGTGCCTTCGATGCCATCTGGTGTGCCAGCAATTTCAGGAGATTACGTCAACTTAATATTCTTCTCAATCCCTACCGCCGTCTCCAGAACTACATCTTCAATGGCTCAGTAACGGTGCAAACAAATTTTCAGAAAACCTCCTGACCAGTTGTCAGAGGTTGCCCACAGGGCTCAGTTCCTGGCCCCTTCTTTTGGAACTTAATGTTAGACGAATTTCTTCATATGAATCTAGGTCCCGTAGACTATATGGCTTATGCAGATTACCTCATCCTCCTAATCAAAGCTGTTTCTAGAACTGAGCTTGAGCAAATTGCCTCCCCTGCTTTAAGAATCCACTAAAATTTGATAAGCAACCACAAGGTGGTCATTTCTCGAGAAAAAACGAAGACTATCCTCCTCAAAGGACTTTGAACACAAGAAGACCATCCCAAATTAAAACATCTGGGTAGATATTGCAACTCAAAATGGAACTCAAATGTCTATAAGAAACCTTTGACTCCCGGTTAAAATTCTTTCCTCATCTTAACTAACTCTCCAAGAAAATAAGTAATTATACTTCCATGATCGTCAGAATAAGCAGGGCAGACTCGGTACTGAAGAAGAGAACCCTCATGCTACTATACAAAACCATCTTCTTACCTGCTGTGAGTTGTGGAGCTGGCATATACACTGTGCAGCCACTCTATTAGGTACCCCTACCTAGTAGCATGTTGAGCCTCCTTTAGCCTTCAAAACAGCCTAAATTCATCTAGGCATAGATTGAACAAGATGCTGAAAACATTGTTCAGGAATGGAGCACCATGTAGACATGAGTGTATCGCGCAGTTCCTTGAGATTCGACGTAGTTCCTTGAGATTCGACGTAGCTCATACCAAAGATGTTCAATAGGATTGAAATCCGTGGACTGAGTGAGCCACTGCAGCAAAGAAAAATCATTATCATGTTCCTGGAACCATTCCATAGTGATTCGGCTATGTGCACCGGCGCATTATCCTGCTGGACGTAACCATCTGACTGAGGATAAACTGTTAACATGAACGGATGCACTTGGTCAGCAACAATGTTTAGGTACGATGTGGCATTCAGATATAAACAGTTGCTTGGTCTGACGAGATGAAGTTCCTGGTGTTGATGGAAGACTCAGAATTTGGCGAAAAGACCATGAATCCATGGACTCGTCATGTCTGACGACTACTGTACAAGGTGGTAGGGGCAGTGTTATGGTGTGGGAATATTTTCTTGACGCACGTTGGGTCCATTGGTACCCATAGATTCACGTCTGAATGCCACATCGTAAGTGGGAAACTTTACACTTTACACTTACGATGTGGCATTCAGACGTGAATCTATGGGTATCAATGGACCCAACTTGTGCCAACAAACCATTCCCACACCATAACACTGCCCCTACTCCCTTGCACAGTAGTCGTCAGACATGATGGGTCCATGGATTCATGTTTTTTTCGCCAAATTCTGAGCCTTCCATCAACATTGTGCACCAGGAACTTCGACTCGTCAGATCAAACAACTGTTTTCCAATCCTCGATAGTCCAGTGCTGGTGTTGCTGTGCCCACAGGAGGCGTGCTCTATTGTTCTTCATTGATAACATAGGTACGCGATGTGGCCGTCGGCTGTTGCAGCCCATTTGCGATAAAGTGCAACTAGTGGTCCGTTGCGATATTTTGTTCTGCGCACCAAGGTTGTATTCTGACGTGATATGCGACATTGTGGCCCGTCTGTTTGCTTGCACAATTCTAGCCATCTTCCTCTGACCTCTCTCATCAATAAGCGATTTTCTTACACAGGAGTGCCTTTGAGAGGATGTTTTCTGTTCGTTGCACCATTCTCGATACATCCTTGAAACTGTGGTGCATGAAAAGTTCCGGAGAACTGCCGTTTCAGAGATGCTTTATCCAGCCCGTCTTGTGCCTACTACCATGTCACGTTCGAAGTCCGTTAGATCACTCCTTTTCCCCATTCTTGCTATGGTTTATACGGTTAACTGATACTAGAAAGGTTGTTCTGCTGCGTTTATATCAACAACTGTGGTCATGTGACTTGCAATGTTATGACACAAACCATTTGTGTGCACAGCAATGTGTACCTAATAAAGTGGCAGGACAATGTAGTTCTGTTATGCCATCATTGCCCGTAATAACTCAATATCTTACTCACTGTGGCCAGAGAAGGCCGCACGGTCAGTAATCCTGCTCTCCAGGTCATAGCAGGTACTCTTCCTCTGGACTTGGAGATAATCAGTCGTGGCCTTGCATACCACACCACCATATTGGAGTTAACGCTTGATTTAACTAATGTTGCAAAAAACGAAATGAAACTGATTTCCTCCCGGCTCTTCCAACCTCGGCAACAATCTTGGGAGCAAACACCCAAAGGGAAGACAACTAAAAGATTCCTTCAACAAGTTATGATCACTGCACCTAAACCCCCATCATGGTACTCACCAAGCCTTCACGTCTTGTTCTTCCTTAACAGTCATGGATAATTCCGAGCCAAGCTGCATGCCCTGGGTCTCATCGATTCCCCTCTCTGCCCTTGCAGCGAAATCGAAGCCTAGAGTTACTTCATGTACGATTGGTCTCTATATGATATACTTAGAAGTCTCCAAATTACCAGAACTAGAAATGTGCCCCACGGGCAGGAACATCTCGTCACTGACGAAACTAACTACAAAGCCTTCACTACTTTTGCTCAGACAGTATTTGAAATGCTTCAAGCCCACCTAGAGCAAGCTAATCAGCTTACCGCTATTTTATAATGGACCCCAAACCCAACTTACAGAACATCTTCTGAACGGAACCAAACAAACTAAACCATCAACAGGATACTGAACTTTATCCTGCCATAACAGGAATCTCTATCTACATTAATACAAGGAAATATTCATCTAAACCCACCACCCCCAGAAGGACTTCTGTACATGGGAAACAAGAATCGAAAACAATCCTCAATCTTCAATAATCTCTGTGCCTCAACTCATCCTCTAATACATTCAGGTGACTCAAAACCCTTGCTCAGCGAGGAACTCTGCTTATGTCCATAGATTCCCCATGGCTGATGAAGATTTAATTGCTGACACTGGGCTGTTGTCTAGTGTGGGAGCCACTCAACTGCTGGCGCCTCTACTTTCTAGGAGCGGGATATCTGCTGACCCTATCAGGGTAGCATCATCTTACCTGAATACTCCTCCATGGGAAGGACAGTTATTGCTGGCTTTGACAAATGCGGGATCATGCCACTAGGCGACCTGACTTTGTGGGGCATCTGGCTTCACAACCTTTCTTCCTTTCCTGAAGGTGATAAAGGGTGTCTTTATCCCCTATCTCCCTTTAACTGGAGTATGTCTTCTTTCCTTATCCCACATCCCCCCACTTTTCACTCTATGGAAGGAAGGCAACCTCTGCTGTCAGAGGTTGCCTTCCTTCTGCAAACTTTTTTCGCCTTACCATTCCACTCCAAATTTTCAGACCATCTGCTTATGTCCATAGTTTTCAACCACAACGGTTGAAAACCACTGGTGTAAGGGGTGATATTGCCCAGGGTGTTGCTTGAAGGTTGGAGGAGCTGGAATGGTTAGTTTAGATTAGTTGTTTAACAGTAGAGGGTGCCCCTTTACGAAATTGCAACGCATTTAGTTTCACTACTGATATCGTAAATATTTACTTCTTTGTATCATTTTATCACTGATGTACCAATATTGTGTTATGCAGGGCCGGACTAAGGTATTCTGGCACCCCGAACAGAAAGATTATTTCGGCGCCCCTTTGCATATCCTAGAAATCTGCCTAAGGGCGGCGATCTAGAGCTATAATCGGCATTGTGTCCATTCGGAAGGACTGTTTGACCAAATATGCTTTATCGTTCCTTAGAAACAAAGGCGAACTTTTTTTCTAATCTAATATGTCGACGGAAGTTCGATATTGTGCGTTTGAAAATGAAAAAAAAAAAACAAAAAAAATGAAACAGTTTAGAGGCAATAATTGCAACACTTCCAAGGAATATCATGGAATATTTCAGACGCAGTAGTATTACTTTATAGCCTCGGATTGTATTATGCTAAGATTTCATAAAAAAAAATACTTCCCTTGCTCTTCCGTTTCTGGTGCCGCTGTAAGAATGGCACCCCGGTCGATTACCCTGTTAGCCCGTGCCTCAATTCGGCACTGGTGTCACGTTTAGTGTGATTTAAATGAAAGTGATGAATAAATGGACGAATCTATGTGAGAGCAACCCTCCACAACTCAGGTCACAGTTGGATTCCTTGTGCTAATCACAACAATTAAATGTCTATAAGGCGAGTGTATCCTGTAGTGTGCTTATTGTTGAATGAAACACCCAAACCTTTGAGTATTATAAGTCATTGAATGTCGTGCACGACTGGTTCTCTTCATACTGGCTCCTTATTTTTTTTTAATTGTCTGTATCTTTCCTCTTCATTCTCTGACAGAACCAAAACCTAAGCCATTTTCCACTCAGTGTTAGCGATATGATATTCACAGCGTTATCCATGGGATCACGTTGAAGTAAACTAAATCAGTGTCACACTCTCTGTGGTCCATGGATTTCCGGGTAGAACTATGTACAGATTGACAGGCTGATAAATTTTTAAGTATATATTTTTAATCTGTATATTTTAAATGTGGAAAGGCAAAATTTGAGGGAGGGGTCAGTAATTTTTGTTTTATTTTTGGGAAAAATGTCCAAAATTATATATTACTTTGGAGGTGCACCAGTGAATCTACTAATCAAAATGGGTCTGTGGGAGAAAAAGGTTTTCGTGCCACAAAAACGTCATAAACTTATAGTTATAAACTTATAGAAATTAAGACCCAACCGGCCTTTTGGATCTCCAGCACCAGAAATGTAAGAAAAGAAGAAGTAGTTCTTGCAAGAACACATTGGACACCCTCATATAACTTATCTTTACTTTCTCAGAAAGGAAGGCCCTCCACAGTGTATTCATTGCCATAATATTCTCTCAGTAAAAGATATTTGACTTGACTGCCCCTTTTATTAGCAGGAAAGGCTAGAATCATTCCAATCTTATGGAAGTTTATAGGAACCTATAACAATATTATTATTATTAGACATATGGTGCAAGGAAGCCTGAGGCTTATGGTGCACCAGCCAAAAAAAAAGTTCCAAGTTACACTGAAAGAGAGAGAGACAGAGAGAGAGAGAGAGAGAGAGAGAGAGAGAGAGAGGAATCACCAAGAAAGGGAAGAATGATGATATCCAGCTCAAAACACTGGGTGTGCCAAGCTCATACTCACCAGATGTGAGCCCCTGCAGTTATTGAAGCACATCTTGGGAAATGAAGCGACCTGGATGAATTTTTCTGCTTTCTAAAGAAGATAACGAAGTTCTCTCACCTCTACAAAACTTACAGACTGAAACTTATATTAGTTTGAAAGGCATATAGCCGTTGTAGCCCTTGTGCCAAAACTTTCAACAACAAAAACAGTCTTAAAACATTCAGTAGGCTCCGTTTAGGCGTTTTATTTCTCTTAGCCCAATTTCCATTGATTTCCTTAGCCAATCAAATTAGAATATATATGTAGAAGGAAATGGATGGCGCCAACTATGGTGAGTGGATTTGAGTATTTATATTTTGTATATATTCTTTTCCTGATTAAAATCAAGAAAATAAGGTGGATGCACGATATGCATGTATGCGTATTTATCGGTGTTTTGCTGTAGTATTTTTAATTTGTTTATTTTCTCAAGCGGCGGAAAAGTCTAGTTCACAAGTCATGGCGATACATTCAAATAAGTCAGAAAATGATCCACTGGCCTCCTCTCTGGCGTTTCATTCTGATTTTCAGCCGAATTCTATGTGTGGTAAGTAGTATATAATTATTATATCAGAATGTATATTTTTATTATTGTTAAAAATATTCGATTCATTATAGCCCGCTTGCCCTGGAATAAACATTCCCAGGTTGCTATGGACGACAGCTTATTAAAGAACTATCATTTTACAGTCCCAGTACTTCCTATACTGAGATTTATCAGGCTACGTTTCCCAGTGATATATTAGGATTTTTACCTCTGGTAAATGTGAGTGAACGAAGCAGATTTTTTTATGGTTTAGAGTGGAATACCCGATAATCTGACCCGTAAGGTATGGTAGGTACCTTCCAAGTCAATTGAGATGTTATAAACAACTCACCCAACCACATAATCGCACCTTATAAAGCAAAGTGACACAAGTCCAAAATGAAAAGTCATTGTATCTGGATCCTTGATAACCCATTGGCACTTACAAGAAAAGTGACATTCAGAACAGCACTTTATCATTGAGGTTTCACTTTTCAAAAATGCTACAGTTATATAAAGCACTCAGAACTAAACAACCAGAACTATAGTTTAGACATAATATCATTTGATTAGTACCTGAAATAAGATTCTTGAGGGTTTTTTGTTCAGAAAGTAGTTGATATTCCTTCATCACATCTGGCAATTGAGTGCATCATGTTAAAGAAGCAAGAAGAGGAAGCAAAACTCTTGATCTGATTATCAGCAGCAATTTTTCATGCATTATGAACCTGCAGATAAAAGACCACTGGGTAGCAGTGATCACAGTGTACTGATGTGGGATTTACTTAAAGACATAACTACTGTCAAGGGTAAAGGGAAGACCTTTTGCTTTTGTAATGGGAAGCATTCGGGGATGTAATCATAGAAGCTACTAGATTTTCATACCAACTAAGAAATACCATTCTGGCTTAGACTTAAATAGATGTCAGGCAGATGAGACTTGTATCTGAGAAGAAAAATGAATGGAATGAATATAAATTATCTGTTGATTAAGAAGCTTATGGTAGATACAAACTAATCTGTAATCAAGTAACAAAGAAGGTTAGTAGTACTAATAGCTTTTGTTTGTTAGTTTGTTATTTGGTTTTTAGGAGCATTAGCAACTAAGGCCATATTGCTCCGGGATATGCGGTGGTCATTCCCTGACCTTTCCACATCCTCCGTATTTGGTGGTGACAGGCTCGAACCCCGGTCTAATCAAGAAGCGTGTGCTACGCACTGCTGCTCCTTCCCACCTGGCTACGGAGGCGCCAGTATGAATAGCAAGTGATACAGGAAGCAAGAAAGTAAGCTTATATAGCATCAGCTAAAAAAAAAAAAAAAAAACCCTGCAGAGTTCACCCATCTGTACCCTCAAAGAATTTGTCTAGTTCTTCCTTATTTATTTAACCCATCCACTTCCAAAACAAAAAATGGAAGCTTGTTCCAACAATCAACCACCCACTGGCTGAAGACAAACACATCTATTCTGCAGCTACCCTTCTTCCTCAACTTGAATTTATGCCCTCTCGTGTGTAGTCAGAGCAAGTGAAGGAGTGCCATTAACATTTAGCTTATGCAATCCGTTCAAGGCCTTAAACACCTCAATCAGATCTCCACACAGATACTTAGCCTTCAGATGGTGTAATTTGCAGAAGTGAAGTCTTTCTAGGTAAGAGCACCAAAACTTTTGTTGCCTTCACCGGTCTGGTTACCCTTCTCTTCACCCATTCCAGCAGATCTACATCCTTCCTAAAGTGTGCCCTCCAGAACTGTATTCAGTATTCAAGATGGAGCATAACCATTGTCTTATACAAAGGGATAATCACTTCCTTATCCAGCAAAGTTTTTGTATATCCTCGACAAAACCCCATGAGCTGTCCTTGCAGCTTCTCTGCACTGCTCAGTGAATTTCATATCTGACTGCACAGTTATCTCCAGTTCTTTTTCATTCTTCACTACCCTGAGTGTAGTACCACACAGTTAATAAGTTACTTTGGGGTTGCTGCTACCCATATGTAGTACCTTGCATTTGTCAGTGTTAACTTCAACTGCCATTTCTCAACCCATCGACCCAATTTTTCTAGATCTTTTTGCAGTATTTCACCCTGATGACTGTCATTAACCACCTGCCAACCTTTTTATCATATGCAAACTTAGACATTAAGCCTAATATACTTTCATCAATATCATTAAAAAAATTGTAAACAATGGACCCAGCATTGAACCCTTGGGAACTCTGCTAATAACATTAGTCCACGAAGAGCAGTGACCATTCATAACCACTCTGTCTTCTTCCACTTAACCATATCTTTTTGTTTGTTTGTTTGATTCCCTGACCTTTCCGCATCCTCCGTATTTGGTGGTGACGGGCTCGAACCCCGGTCTAATCAAGAAGCGTGTGCTACACACTGCTGCTCCTGCCCACCTGGCTACGGAGGCGCCTCATATCTTTTTATCCATAGCAGTAACTTGCCCTTAATGCTACATTACTCCAGTTTGTACAGCAGTCTTTTATGTGCATCAGTATGAACAGCCTTTATGAAATCCAAGTATATGATATCAAAATTATTTTTTCCAGCTAGTTCCTTGGTCACTACATTAGAGTAGCTCATGAGATTGGTTTGATAAGGCTGCCCCTTAACAAATCCATGCTGTGATTGCAGTACAATTGCATATCTGTCCAGATGGTCCTACATTACTTCTTGAACCAGCGATTCCATTATTTTCCTTTGAACAGACAATGTTGAGCTAACAGGTCTAATTACTGATGTCACCTTTTGTTGATCCCCTTTTATGAATTAGGAATACATTTGCACATCTCTAGTCCATAGAGACCTTCCTTGAATCCAAGGATGCTCTCATAATTATGGCTATGGGTTTGTTTACCTGCTTTGCTACTTCCCTTAATACACTTGGATAGATTCCATCCACCCCAGCTGCCTTTTCACATCTGGCAATTGAGTGTATGATGTTAAAGAAGCAACAAGAGGAAGCAAAACTCTGGATCTGATTATCAGCAGCGATTCCTCATGCATTATGAACCTGCTAATAAAAGACCACTGGGTAGCAGTGATCACAGTGTACTGATGTGGGATTTACTTAAAGACATAACTACTGTCAAGGATAAAAGGAAGACCTTTTGCTTTTGTAATGTAAAAAATTTTGTAATTTTTTATGTCCATCATCAGCAATTTCTTCTCCACTTTCCTTTTAGTTATCACAGTCATTTCACTCCTCGTTAGAGTCTGATAAACTTCCAGAATCCCCTTCCCTAAAGAATTCCTCATGTGTGAATGTAGATGCAAAATACCTATTCAGTTTGTCACCTGAGCAGGGTCATCAGTGCTTAACCCAGTGGTTTCAACTGTGGTGCTGCAACAACATTTCAGGAGTGTCATGTAATTTGGGTTTAAGTTACTTAAACTTATTATTATTTTTTAATTTATATATTTATTTCATTATAAAAAGGTGTACAGTATCTTTTTAATTTTTTGGTGATCTATAATTGATGTTTACTTAGTACCTCTATATAAAGAATAAAATTATATACTGTATATATATAATTTGTATTATGAAATGTAATTTTTATAATTATATTATTGTAATAAATATATATATATATATATATATATACAGTCGATTCCGGTTATTTAGGACACATCGGGACTAGTGCATTTTGGCCCGATTAAGCGGCTGCCCCAATTATCCGAAGTCTCACGTAAATAGTTAAAAATACAACGTGCACCCCCCCCTTTAAAATTGGTTCACTGTACAATCAAATCACGTTACGACGAATTCACCACAGTAAAATTCCGTTCACTATACGATGTGTAGTAAGCGCCGGTCATTGTGATCACGTTTGTGAATTGAATTTTAATTCTATTAAACAGCGATTCTAATTAGCGAAAATAGGAGGAATATTATCCATAGGCTATAAAAGTAAAGATATATTAAGCACAAATTTACTCTTTATTACCTTACCAATTAAAAAATTAAATGATACGTGAAAATCGGAAGAATATACGTGATAATCGGATGAATTAATACGTACTGTAATAATGTGTACATACTAACTAAACTAGTTGACATTTCTGTTCACTGACATTTGTGGGTGGGGGTTAAAATTTAAAACAGTAAAAAGATAAGCAATCAATAACAAAGAACACGGCACACACAAATTGCAAGTAACACAACACGCGTAAGTGAGAACGGAGTAACAAATTACGAAGCTTTAAAAATAGGAATGAAGAGAAGATCTGAAAGTTAATTTTTTTATTTGATTGAAGAGTTCATGGAAGTGTAAACACATTTTACCATAATAACCCACAGAATTCCAGCTGTCGGTATTACCGCAAATTCAATAAGATCGAGTTTACTGTCCGTTTATGATAGATTTCACTAACAGAAAAGCCCAATAAACAGGTGATTGCTAATTGTTTTTATTGTTTTATGGTTGTGACCTCCAGAAATCCGACCGAACTACGTAGTACGGTCGGAGACAATCGTAGGGTAATCTCCAGTGCTGAGGTTTCCTGCCCCGATTAAACGGCATTTTGTCCCAATTAAGCGAAGTAAACCCTGGTTATTTTCTTCATTGGTTTTTGTTTTTTAAGATTTGCCCCAAATAAACGGCTGCCCCGATTAACCGGTGGCCCAAATAACCGGAATCCACTGTATATATATATATATATATATATATATATATATTATTATAGAATTAGTAAAATAGGTTATGTTGGTAAAGGCCGAAAATATATTATTATAGATTTAGCAAAATAGGTATATGCTATATAATCGTTTTTGAGTTAGCTATGTTGGTAAAGGCCGAAAAAATATAAAACCTAAACCATACAAATGTAGACCAAATTATACTTGTAGATTAAATCAACCAGGTAACTCTAAAATAGCCTATACTGGCCTCTGTGGCTGAACCTAGTGAAGAATAATAATTAGCAATACATGTAATTATAATAATACAATACCAATTGTTAATTATAGGTAATAGGATACGTACGATCACTCATCGGTGAATACAGGATATTAGAGCTGGAAAAGGAATTAGAAAATGTGAATTGGAATATCATCGGTTTGGCTGAAACAAGAAGAAGAAATGAATCAGTTATAAGTTTATCAAGTGGAAATCTGCTGTACACCAATGGAAACAGTGAAAGAAGTGAAAGTGGAGTTGGGTTTCTAGTCCATAAAGATTTTAAAAACAACATTTTGGAATTAAAAAGTACATCACCAAGGGTGTCAAGACTAATACTCAAGATTTCTAAGAGGTACAAGCTAAAGATTATAATGATTTATGCACCAACATCGAGCCATGATGATGAAGAGGTTGAAGAAATGTACACCGAAATTGAGAGTCTTCTAGATGAGCAGAAAACCCACTACACTATTATTATGTGGGACTTCAATGCTAAGGTTGGAAAAAGGCAAAACCGCGCAGAAAGAGGAACTATAGGAAATTTTGGAATTGGTGAAGAAATAAAAGAGGTGAAAGACTTGTGGAATTTGCAGAATCTCAAGGACTGTCAGTAATGAACACTTTTTTCAAGAAAAGGGTGAACAGAAAGTGGACATGGAAGAGTCCAAATGGATTAACAACTAATGAAATCGACTTCATCCTCACTAACAGAAGATATATTGTGAATGATGTTACCGTCCTGAATAAGGTAAATGTTGGAAGTGATCACAGAATGGTAAGATGTACACTTGATATAGATGTAGGAAAGGAAAGGAAAAAACTGACTTGAGTAAATAATACAAAGGTCTTTGAGATAACAGAGGAGGAGAAAAAGCAGTATGTACTGGAACTTAAGAACAAGTTTGAGCTTCTGCAGACTGCTCAGGACCAAGATATCGACGAGGAATATTACAACTTTCTGAAAGTGATAAAGCCCAAGAAACCTATAGGGAAACAGAAATCCAAAGAAGAAAAAAATTAGTCAAGAAACACTTGTCATGATGAAACGAAGACGACAAATGAAGAGCAAGAAAAACACTGACAGGGAGAAAATTGAGAATACTGAGTTATGCAAAGCCATTAGAAAGAGACTCGTAGAGGACATAAGAAGATTTAACACAAGAAAAGTAGAACAAGCATTTTGGGAAAACAAAGGATTTAAATCAGCAGCCATGAGCAGTAATACAGAAAGACAAATGATACTGAAACTGAAGAATAGCGATGGTGTACTTATAAACAGCAGAGAAGGTATAATTCAAATAGCAGAAGACTACTATAGAGAATTATACAAGGAGCGAGGGAATGATACCAGCAGTGGGGAAGATGGATTGCAAAGTAGCAACACATACGACATACCCGATATTCTTCCTGATGAGGTAGAACATGCATTGAAGAAAATGAAGAATCGGAAAGCCCCGGGGGAAGATGAAGTTACTGTAGAGTTGTTAAAATTGGGAGGAAGAGACATAACACAAAAACTGGCAAGGCTCTTCACAAAATGCATTAGAAAAGGTGTGACGCTTAAGTAGTGGAATAATGCAGTCATAGTTTTGCTGCATAAGAAAGGAGATAAATCAGAAATTGGAAATTATAGACCAATTAGCTTGTTATCCCACATCTACAAGTTGTTCACAAGGGTCATCACTAACAGATTAGAAAGAATACTTGATGAGAATCAACCGAAAGAGCAAGCTGGCTTTAGGACAGGATTCTCAACTATGGATCACCTTCACGTAATATCACAGCTAATGGAGAAAGCAAATGAATATAAAACACCATTATGCTTGGCATTTGTGGATTATGAAAAACCATTTGACTCCATACGGCATAAGGCAATGTTTCGGGCACTGGAAAGACAAGGCATAGATACCCCATATATTATGATTTTGAAGAAAATATATGAGAGTGCTACCTCCTTTATTAGACTAGACAAAGACAGTAGCAAATTTAAAATCGAGAAAGGAGTTCAACAAGGAGACACAATATCTCCGAAACTGTTTACTGCTGCCCTTGAGGAAGCTTTCAGAAGATTAGACTGGTCGAAGAAAGGAGTCAATGTGAACGGAGAGTACCTAAACCATTTACGATTTGCAGATGACATTGTGGTCATAAGCCATGATCCCAAAGAATTAGAGGAAAGTCTTAATCAGTTATGCACAGTTAGTAAGGATTTTGGACTAATGATGAATATGGCTAAAACAAAAGTAATGATGAACAAGTATGCCACAGAAAGGGAAATAATGATTGAAGGGGCAGTAATTGAAAAGGTGGAGTCATATACTTATCTGGGACAAGTTATTAGCTGTAATAATGATAAATG
Source organism: Mastigoproctus giganteus (assembly GCF_048544385.1). Classification (NCBI taxonomy): domain Eukaryota; kingdom Metazoa; phylum Arthropoda; class Arachnida; order Uropygi; family Thelyphonidae; genus Mastigoproctus; species Mastigoproctus giganteus. Next base: position 222,290,452 of record NC_143576.1, read on the forward strand.
GCTGGAAGTCAAGAGAAGAATAAATTTTGGATGGATAGCATTCAGGAAATATAGTCACATACTGAAGAGCAATATCCCAGTTTGTCTGAAACATAAAATAATGAATCAATGTATACTCCCCACCATGACTTATGGAAGTGAAACTTGGGCACTCACCAAAAGAATGGAAGAGAAGCTGAGAACTACACAGTGAAGAATGGAACGAATCATATTGGGAATCAGACTGTTAGATAAGAAGAGAAACACATGGATTAGGCAGCAAACTCAAGTAAAGGACATTCTTATCGAAACTAAAGAACTAAAATGGTCTTAGGCAGGACACATAGCTCGAAGACATGATGACAGATGGACTAAGAAAATAACAGAATGGTATCCAAGAGGAGCTAGAAGAAAACCTGGAAGACAAAGGCGGAGATGGATAGATGAAATTCATGAGTTTGTGGGTAGTAAATGAATGGCCAGTTTGGAGAGGCCTTCATCCTGCAGTGGATTGAAAATGGCTGATGATGATGAATAGGATACATTGAAAGGGACTTATCAAGGGCTAACCCCCTTGATAAGTCCCTTTCAATGTATCCCACCCATAATTAACAGAGATCTATAATAATATATTTTCGGCCTTTACCAACATAACCTATTTTACTAATTCTGTAATAAAATATTACCACGGATGTAAGGTTCAATCTAATACAGATGGCTTTAATCCGACTTTATAAAATATTTTCATATATTGTTCCTATTATAGATAGAGAGAGAGAGAATCAGATCTAACAGGCAGAAAATTGAGTAGAGGTGCCGCAAAATAAAATAAATTACTTAGGGGTGCCGTTATTAAAAAAAAAAAGGTTGAAAACCACTGGCTTAACCCATAGACTCCCATAACCCATAGTGGCCCAATGTGATTCAACCCCTTTCTACTGTTAATTCAATCATACAATTCTTTCCTGTTTTTCTTTGCCAGAGACTTCTCATAATCTGTCTTAGCTTTCCTAACCTCCTTTGTGGCTTGATTTATATCTATCATAGGCTCTGTTCATCTGTTAATTTTTATGTATCCATGCACTTTTATTTTCTGCTGCAAGTATTATTAGTGTACTGGTCACAGTCATTAGGTCTATTACACACTCCTACTCTCAATTTGGTTTTGCACCAAATTTTGGTTCACTCCAAATTGACTCATCATTGCACTCATTACCCATGTCAACTGGATGCAGTGCCTTAGATTTAATATGCTTCTTAACTAAGAGCATAACCCTCCACCTCTCCTGTTCTGTCTGTCCTTCCTGTATACATTGTACTCTCCATATTCAAATTCAGCATCGCTTAAGTCTGAGTGATGCAATGTTTCCGTTATTCCTGCAATGGCTGCGTTTGATGACTTCATCACTACTTCAAATTTATCAAAGACAAGCTGAGGGAAATTATGAGAAGTCTCTGGCAAAGAATACCGAGTAAAGCAGCAAAGATTTCTTTGTTTATATTAACAGTAAAGGAGAGCGTTGAATCACATTTGTTCATTTGATGTGAATGGTTTAACTGTTGACGATACTGCTTAGGTTGCTGACAAACTGAATAGGTACATTGCTTCTACATTCCCATATGATGACTTCTTTAAGGTGGGGAATACTAGAAGTTCATCCAGATTTAATAGGAAGCTAAATGATTTTGCCATAACTGAGAGGAAAGTGGAAAAGAAATTGTTGACGCATAACATAAAAAAGGGGCACCTGGGATGAATGGAATCTATCCAATCATATTTGGGGGAGGAGGGGGGGGCAGCAAAGGAGGTGAACATACCGTTAGCCATAATTATGGCTAACCTTTGGCCATAAGCCATAATTATGGCCATCTTTGGATTCGGGGATGTCCCTCTGCACTGGAGATGTATCAGTATAGCTCAAATTCACAAAGGGGATCGAAGGGTGACTGGTAATTACAGACTTCTTAGCTTAAATTCTGTTCCAGTGAAAATAATGGATCATCTGGTTAAAGAAGTAATGCAGGACCATCTAGAAAGGAATGCAATCATACTGCAATCACAGTATGGATTCGTTAAGGGGTGGTCTTGTTGACCAGTATGATTGTATAGTTTGATGCAATAACAAAGGAATTGGATGCAAAATATAATTGTCATATATACAGTCCATTCCGGTTATTTGGGACACACCGGGACTAGTGCATTTTGGCCCGATTAAGCGGCTGCCCCAAATATCCGAAGTTTCACGTAAATAGTTAAAAATACAATGTATCCCCCCCCCCCCACCTTTACAAATAGTTCACTATACAATCAAATCACGTTACGATGGAGTCACCATCGTAACGTGATTTCATAGGTAGCATAATAAAGTACCATTCACTATCAATGTGCAGTAAGTGCCGGTCATTGTGATCACGTTTGTGAATTGAATTTTAATTCTATTAAAAAGCGATTCTAATTAGCGAAAATAGAGGAATATTATCCACAAGCAAAGATATATTAAGCACAAATTTACCCTTTATTACCTTACCAATTAAAAAATTAAATGATACTAAAAATCGGAAGAATATACGTGATAATCGGAATAATTAATACGTACTATAATAAGTACATACAACTAGTTGACATTTCCGTTCACTGACATTTGTGGATTGGGATTAAAATTTAAAACAGTAAAAAGATAAGCAATTAATAACAAAGAACATGGCACACATAAATTGCAAGTAACACGATACGAGCAAGTGAGAACGGAGTAACGAGTTACAAAGCTTTAAAAATAGGAATGAAGAGAAGATCTGAAAACTAATTTTTTTATATGATTGAAGATTTCATGGAAATGTAAACACATTTCACCATAATAACCCACAGAATTCCAGCTGTCGGTATTATTGCAAATTCAGTAAGATTGAGTTTACTGTCCGTTTTCATTAACAGAAAAGCCCAATAAACAGGTGACTGCTAACTGTTTTATGGTTGTGACCTCCAGAATTTCGACCGAACCACGTGGTACCGTCAGAGACAATTGTAGGGTAATCTCCAGTGCTGCGGTCTCCTGCCCCGATTAAACAGCATGCTGTCCCAATTAAGCAAAGTAAACCCTGGCTATTTTCTCGATTGGTTTCTGTTTTTTAAGATTTGCCCCAAATAAACGGCTGCCCCGATTAACCGGTGGCCCAAATAACCGGAATCCACTGTACTTTGATTTCGGGAAAGCATCTCATACTTCTTCTTCTTTAATGCTGCCGAATGGCGTTTGCGACTTCGTTTTGATATTGTTCTCTGTCTAGCGCTGCGTGTAGAATTTGTGCTGTTGTCATGTGAAGCCAGGTGTTGATGTTATCTAGCCATGCCATTTTCGGTCTGCCTGGGCGTTTCTTGCCTTCGATTTTTCCCTCCAGGATGAGTGGTAGTAGGTGATATTTTTGTTGGTTCCTAGCGATGTGACCTAGCGATGCATCTCATACTGTTGCACATATAAGAATTTTGTATAAATTGGAGCAGTGTGGCATTAAGGAGAAGTTACTGCTATGAATAAAGGGATGGATGGGTGAGTGGAAAGAGACGGATTGATTATTAATGGACACTGTTCTTCATTAAGCTGCTCTGGGTGCTGGGCCCATTGGTACATCAATATTCATTAATGATGTTGATGAAGGTATATCAGACAATATCTAAGTTTGCAGATGATGTGCAAAGGTTGGCAGAGTGGTTAATGACAAGAATCAAGATAAGCTACTGCAACAAGATCTAGCAAAATTAGGCAGATTTGCTGAGAAATGCCAGTTGAAGTTTAACATTGACAAATGCAAGGTACTGCATATGGGTAGCTATAATCCCAGATTAATATACAAGCTGTGCAATTCTACACTAAGGGCAGAGGGAAAAGAAAACAGCTTGAGAATAATATTCCAGTTGAATATGAAGTTCTGTGAGAGTTGCAGACAGTCTACCAGGACAGCTCATGTGGTTTTGCCAATGATATTAGGAACTTTGCTAGCAGTGGCTTTGGAGATGGAAGGCTTGTCATGGGATATCCCAGGTTGGTCTTGTAGGCGATTCTGCATTTGGTGACATTACAGCAACAGAAATGTTTCTTGAATTTCTGCATAGTGTGATTCAAGATGGTGAATTCACAAATGTACCAGCCCTTTACTCTAAATTTCTCCCCAACAAGTCACTGGATATTAAAAAGTCACCCAACAAAGCAGGCATGAAAACTAACAAAGAAAGAATTGCTGTGTTAATGTGCACAAACAAGACTGGAAATCATATGCTGTAGCTGTTGTGCATTTGTTAAAAGTAGAGTCCCTGAAATTTTAAGGACATCAGCACGAAAGCTCTACCTGTTATAGCTCCAGCACTTGGTTGATTGGTGATATTTTTGTTTCATGGTTTGAAAGTGAGTTTGTACCATTGGTTGGATGCCACTTGCTTTCAAAAAACTTGAAGAGGCTCTTATATTAAAAAAAACTGGGAAAAAAATAAACAAGTTTTTCCCTGTTTTGCAATTCAGTCATGAGAAAGGAAGGGTGGATTTTATAAAAGCCTTTACATTTTATTCCTAAAATTATGAAAAAATATCCCATGCTCTATTTTGTTTCCTTTTATATTTTTCTTTTCTTTGTTATTGTATTTTTTTTAAAAAATAGAATATTAGCAAAGTGATTTTGTAGGTGATTGCTTTGGTAACTTTGTGGTGCAAAGTTTTGCATTTCCAAAATTTTGATTAGTTGCCCAAGGGATAAAAGAATAAGAATAAAATGATAGTTGATTAAAAATAAGTCGATTATACAGAATTATCAAAATGTTAATGGCTGTGCTGACAATTCATTCTCACTTTATCTGTGTTTTAATTTGATATTTCATGTTTGGCTAAATTTATCCAAAACTGATAATTTGCATGTTCTGAGTTTGCTACTGTATTTTAGTTATAAAAGTTATGTAATTTCAGTTATAAAAAAAAAAGCATACCCACTTAAAATTTCACAAAGGCTTGTTGTGCAGTAATGAAATACTTCCCCCCCCCCTCTTTCTTTGAAAAAAGAGAGGAGTAGATGCCTGGGAATTAAATTCAAAAGGATATGGAGACATTACCAGATGATTTGCCCATCATACAGGTATCATCAAGAATTGGGGTGCAGAATTTAAAGAATTTGTAGGATCACAAAGTATCCCCAACTTTGTCGTGATCCATGACTGTGCCATTGCTGGCAGCTCCAAGTTTATGATGAGAATCCTTTTTTGACTTGATTTAACCCCTTCTTTATCATAAATATTGCTTCTCCCTCTTTGCAATGCATAATTCAGTTAGTCAGAAAACAAATACAAATGTTCTGCAGGATTTTCATTTCCAATGCAACATATGCAGTATTGGCCAAGGAATTAGTAATAGTATTAGTCATATAGTGTAAAGAAGCCACAGACTTTTGCTGCATCGGCCAAAAAGAAAAAAAAAGGTAGATAAGAAAATACAGACCAATTTATGCATTTCTCTCCTTGTGTAGGTAACTATCCAGTTGACTTTTGAATTTCTGCAAACAGCCTCAACTACCTGCAGAAACAACCTGTTCCAGTAATCAATGATTCACTTGCCAAAAAAAACTTACTACAATCTAGTCTACACCCCCTTCACCTGTAATTTCAATTTATGGTCCCTTGTTCTGGAATGCTTTATAATAGTGAAAATTCCTCCTTCATTCATTTTATTAATCCCCCCGCCCTCTCAGAGCCTTATACAGCCCAATCTGGTTCCCCTAAGGTACTTTGGCTGACAAGCTTTGTAGCCCACATAATCAAAGTCTTTTGTCATACAATTGCCCTTTTGCTGATCTCACCATGCAAGTTGCCTGTCTTTGGACTCTTAAGACGCTCAATGTCTTTTTTCAGATGGGGTCTCCATACTTAGACAATATTCCAAATGCAGTTGTACAGTTGCCTTATACAGTGGGATTATGACCTCCATATCTCTACAGGATAGTGTTTGATAAATCATCAATAGGTTGTTGTTCTTGTTATTTGGTTTTTAGGAGCATTAGCAACTAAGGCCACATTGCTCCGGGGATGTGTGGTGGTCATTCCCTGACATTTCCGCATCCTCCGTATTTGGTGGTCACGGGCTCAAACCCCGGTCTAATCAAGAATCGTGTGCTACCAACTGCTGCTCCTGCGCATCGTTTACCGGGGGATGTGATGGTGCCTGGTTGCACCGTGAGATGAAAACAAGCTGGTGGCGGTGGCATCATGCTTTGGGTGATGTTCTGCTGGGATACCCTGGGTCTAGTCGTCCATGTGCCGGGCACTCTGTCTACCACCTACCTAAACATCATTGCTGACTAGGTACACCCTTTCGTGGCAACGGCCTTCCTCTCTGGCAGTGCTGTCTTTCAGCAGGATAATGCGTGCCATGCCACACCACCCGGATTGTTCGAGACTGGTTTGCGGAACATGAGGAAGACTTCCAGGTATTGCCCTGGCCTCCAAATTCCCCAGACATCAATCCCATCGAGGATTGATGTCTGGGGAATTTGCAGCAACTCCAATGTGTGGCATCTCAACCACAGACCCTACAGGAGTTAAAGGATCTGCTGATTACGTGTTGGTACCAGATACCACAAGACACATTTAGAAATCTTGTAGCTTCCATGCCTCACTGAGTACGAGCTGTTTTGGCTGCACATGGAGGACCAACGTTATATTAGGTCATAATGTTTTGGCTCATTGGTGTAGTCCACCAGGATAGTTAAACATGATTTTCCCTGAACAAAATCATGTTGTGTGTACTTTAGAATGCTAATTGAGTTGATGGGCTGAGAAACTGCCATTTCTCAGCCCATAAACTCCTAGTCTTAATGAGCATTTTCAAGTGCACTCAATTTCAACACTGCAGTAGTCCACATGCACACATTTTGCTGTGGCTAAATAATGCTTCCAAAGACCCTTTCAGTTGAGAACAAAGGAGACGCCATTGCAATGATCGACAAGTTAGTGTCTGCCTCCGCTGGTGAGGCTTTGGGGAGCATCAAGCTTCAAACTCACAAACATACATTCACACGTTACAAGAAAATAATTCTGGATAAATTACAGACATGTTGATTTGAAACGCCATTTGACCGCTATATTAGTTGATAAGTCACTCTGGGATTATATACAGGGTGATTCACTACCAGTGCGACAAACTTGCAGGAAGTGTAGGGGGCACAAAGACGAATCGGAATCACATAGCATTGCTGGGTCCGAAATGCCTTCGCCATGCGGTAGAGGACGTTGAACGGGAGGTCGCGTGAACAGCGATCCCGCTGGAAGTCAGCATTTGCGAACTGTTTCTGTTGAAGAAATCAAGTAGCAAAAGTCCTCCGGAGTGGATAATCCACAGGTTCCAATGATTGGACGCATTGCAGATGGTATGAACTCATTTGGTTTGTTGACAGTATCCTCCATCCAGTGGATTTGGGAAATACCCAATCATTGGCCTGTCGCTGGAGTACTGGTACTCGGATTGCCTTCTGCAAGACGTAGGACATTCTCCTCATTGTCTGGCGTCCTCGTCGTTGGCTCTCGATTCATGGTACCTCTAGTGAAACAACCAGTCTCACGTAACCTTCTGTGCACACGTGCGAAAATTGTATGATGAGGAGCATACCTGTGCAGGAAATGTTCCTGGTCCAAGCGCAGAGCGGCGCGCCTATTACAGTCAGCAGCTCCATGCGCGAGGTGCATCTCGGCCAGTTCAATGTTTGAATACTCGTCCATCCTACTGCCTTGGGAACCAGTTCGTAAATGCTGACTTCCAGCAGGATCGCTGTTCACGTGACCTCCTGTTCAATGTCCTCTACCGCATGACGAAGGCATTTCGGACCCTGCAATGCTATGTGATTCCGATTCGTCTTTGTGCCCCCTACACCTCCTGCACGTTTGTTGCACTGGTAGTGAATCACCCTGTATGTGTAGCAGTAATCCCAGAGTAACCTTTCAGCTCTGTGGTACTGCACTCAGGGTAGTGTAAAATGAAAAAGACCTGGGATAATTGTGCAGTCTGATATGAAATACTTTGAACGGTGTAAACAGGCTTCCATGACAGCTTATGCGGCACAAACTTTTCTAGCAGAAATAAAGGAGGTGATTGTCTCTTTGTACAAGGGCATGGTTAGGCTGCATCTTGAGTACTGTAGGCAGGTCTGGAGGCCTCACTTTAAGAAGGATGTGGAACTGTTGAGTGCAGAGAAGAGCAACCAGATTGGTGAAGGAAACAAAAGGGTGCTCTTACCAAGAAAGGCTTCATTCAGTTCTGGAAATTACAACATCTGGATACTAGGCACCTGGTTGATATCTGATTGAGGTGTTTAAGGCTTTAGCAGTATTAAATCAATGGATTGAACAAGCTAAATGTTGATGACATTCTCCTTGCTGAGATGTTTTCATATGCTGAGAGTGCACACATGAGTGGGCACAAATTCAAGTTGAGGAAGGAAGGATGGTTGCAGGATAGATATGCAGAAGTTTGCCTTTCAATCAGGGTTGTTGATCGTTGGTATAGCTTTCCATCAAGTTTTGTGGAGGTGGGTGGTTTGAATGAATTCAAGGAAGACCTAGACAAATTCTTGGAGGATATGGATTGGTGATGTGTGGTAGTTTTTTTGTTTTTGATGTTAAACATCCTTGGGAGAATCAACTGAGTAAATCTGATGAGGCACGGAAGTAACCTCATCCATGGCTTTCGCGAGAGGTGCTTCCCACACTCCTACCTCTAGTCTGTGCCGAGCACTCACTAAGTAGTGTGATTAGATTGCATGACACATTTTTCGTGACCGGTACCATATCTTGAATTCTAGTGAACCGATTTACAAAATTCGAATGGCATTCATTTGAATTTCATCAAACTGCATTAGAAAAACAATAAAAAAAAAACAAAAAAACCCGCATGTGTATCTTGTGCACACGAAAGATGTTTTATTTCATGTGAAAACATCCTTGGCTTGGAAGAGGTTAGCGAAATCCAAGCCAATAGCCTAATTACCCATTTGATTATAGCCATTTTTTGAATACAGGTCGACCATCACTAATCCGGCCACCGGTAATCTGGTTCCATCACTAATTCGGACATAATTTCCCAGGTCTGCACACCGACCTGCTGCTACTGTTTTGGTGGTGTTGGTTGCAGCATCAGCTGTTGGTGTGAACTCGTAAACACTGGCAAGCCATTCCCACTTGTTTTTCTGCATTTATTATTATAACCTGCTCACATTTAGCCCCAGCCATAGCTCCAGTGCATAAAGGAACTGCCTCTCGTGGTGTAAAGTGCAAACACTGTACGTTGTCCATAGCAGATAAAGTTGAACTTCTGAAAAAACTCGACAGCGGTGTGTCTGTGAAAAGTTTAACTCTGCTTAATTGTAAATTCCAGCAATTTCTCTCAGTTCCTCTTATTTTAGTAATTTTCTTTTAGCCATTCCTTTTTAGGTTTTTTTTTTTTTTTTTTTACGACACACTTGTACAGACTTGTGGAAAAACACAACACAGTATGATTGATAATATAGTGCGCTAACGAACTTGTTTTCGCAAAATCTCTAACAATACTGACAAACTTATTGCAACATTTGAGAGTTTATTTTATCGTAATTAGTTTTATTGCAGTGCTTGCAATAAACTAATCACAAATGACCTTCATGTGTATGCCGTAATAGCGGCACACATATGTGGCCAACACGACTTCTTAAGAAATAAAGTAACCTACTGGGCCACATCAGCCACATATATGCGACAAAAAGTACTTTTTTTTTTTTTTTTTTTTTTATGCAAAAAACAATAACACTGACATTACAATATTTATATTAGAATTACTAATCAAATTATTTGCTAAATATTTTTTGGCCCCTCGGGAATTTTTTTCTTAAACTAGCTTGGCAGTCAACGTGTTAAAGGTAGGATGAGGTGGTTAGCTGTTGGGTAAACTGTATGTGCTAAAATAACCAACGGTGATCCGGCAAACTCACTAATCCGGCACCCAACAGGTCCGAACGCTGCCGGATTAGTGACAGTTGAACTGTAGTATGATTGCAGCAGTATAGTTATTTGTCATATGATTTCAACAATACAACTATTTGTCAACATTTCGTTTTTCATCTCACGTTTTTGTTACATTCCATTGTTAGGTGCTGCAATAGATGTTTTCACATGAATAATTTTGGAAAAGGTGTTCAACGATGCCAAAGTCAAGTGCAGAGTGTTCTCGAGAGTATCAAGCAAGAATGAAGTGACAAGACCTAAGAAAATAAAGACAAAGTTAGCAATGAATGCATGAGAACAAAAAAGACTATTGAGATTGCTTAAAAGAAACAGAAAATCAAGCATTGGATTTAGCAGTGCCTTCAACCAGTCCTCCTCCATCTAACAGTGATGTACTCGAATTGAGTATTAATTATGTACAGCGGAAAATTAATTTCTCCGATTGCGGAACATGTGAGTTTATATGATCAAGCTCCCTTCCTTACGCCGAATACTATTTACGTAAGAATGCATCGACATCGAAAGTTTGAAAGGAGATTTATGAAAAACAATTTCTGTTCTGTATGCTACATTTGCAATCATCTATGGTTCGAAAACGTCACAAGGAAACCAGCTGCTAAAGATACACCATTGATACGCTATGCACTGCATTTTCCGACGGTGACGACTGGATCCTTGTGCGTAATAGCTGTAGCAGATCACTTAAGAACGTCAACATTATCTAAGTTGAGGCTCATTTCTCCTTGCTAACTGTTCATGCAGATAAGGCACCTGAGACATGCATACGGACAATACAACATTCTTGGCCAAGTGATCAATGTGCCTGTTTCAGTCAACATTATGGTTTCTAAATTCCCGACATTTTTTAATCTTCGGGAACTGAGAATGGGAAATTGCGGTTCCCGCGAATTCTCAAAAAATGAGACTCGTAGTTTGATGAATGTAAACAGAAAATTTTATTACATTGAGACGGCATACAGATTATTCTATTCATTTATTCGAAAACACTAATTGAGATTAGCATAAAATAAATCCTAAGTAAACACTAATACTCAAACAAAATAATAAGGAAAACTACTAGCATTTAACATTTACAGTTATTGTTAAAATGAAATTTTAAAAAACACAGTGCATAATTGCTTGGTCGGAAAGCCTGGATCTTTGTTTAGTTATAAATAAGCCTGAAGTAGAAAAATTTTTAATTTTGGATTGAAGTAGATGTAATTGTTAGAAATGCATCTAATAAAATTTTTAGATTTGGTGTCAGTGTACATATCGCTTCATATAAATTCATCTCGCTTCTTAACGATGAAAATATCTTATCTCATTATTGGCTCTGCTTTTGTTGTCGAAATGGATATATCTCTTCCTAACTCTGTTTTTTCATCCGCTTCTAATTCCCCGGGTTCCGAATTTTACATAATTTTTCTCTGTGGATACCCTGGATATAGTGCACTTTTCTTTGAAAATTCATTCCATTATTAATTTCGCAAATCGCATAATTTCATTTTTATTTGCCATAGCAAAGAAAAAAAAAATCATTATTAACCTCATTTAAACTATTTGGGACTGAACTCCAGATTATGGGAACACCTTGTCACTGCGTTGTGGGCATGGCCGAATTCGGGACGGATTCAAGCAAAAGAATTGTGGGTTTTTTTTTTAATAGACTTTCATTTTTGGCTATTGAAAAGAAATTAGATTAGTTTACGCCAGTAATTCAGGACGGATTCAAGCAAAAGAAGCCACTTCCTCCGGAGGTGTATCCGTAATTTGGAGTATAACCCTATTTGGATTGCTTAAATGTCTAATAAGGGACACAAAGACTTTATCTCTACATTTAAAAAGCTGCTGTTTAATCTCCTTTAAAAGCTTGCTTAAAATAGAATTCAAATATGATTTTCCGAGTTACGAAAGAGGAATCAAAAAATTCCTTCGCTTGTTAGTAGATTTGTATTATGATTAATTAATGCTTCAATTGTGAGTTGCACGGGTTTTAAGCAGTTTAATATATCTTTGGTGATTTTTGGATATCCTTCATCCCATAGATAAGAGAGCTTTAATTCATGTAAAGTAATTTTTATTGGTGTTAAAATCCTTAAAAATTTCTCACTTTCTAATGAAACAGTTATTTGCAACTACATGTATATTTAAATAAAAATTAAGCATTTTAAAATAAACTACGTAGCAGGCTGTATATTACAAAAAAAAAAAAAAAAAATCTCAAATTCCGAGGAAAAAATACATAAGTCCAGCTATTTGATCATGTTAGTAAGAAAGCATGGCTTCAGTATTTGGTTGACATGCCTCTCTATTGATTGTATCAAATCATGATAGATCAGTCATTCTTTGATGACAGTCACATGGAAATTAATTTGGCTAAAGACGACATATGCAAAGCAGTTTTGATTGAGGAAAGTCTCATCACCCAACAGCAAATGTTGCGGAGCGACGATAAATATATTAGAATCTCCCCGGGGAAACTAGCATGTTACAAAGATTGCTGTTTGATGAGCATGCAGAGGAACTGTCCTTTCCCAGCATTTATCTTGGACAATTCAGAACGTTCAGAGAGAATATATGTGTGACTCCATTCATGATGGTAACAAGCCCAGATGATCTGACCAATGTGGTGTTACTCCATATCATCTGTAAATTGCAATGAAGATAATGAGATTGAGAATGAGACTTTGACACCTGCTTTCAAATACATAGATAAAGATACTAAACTGACCCGCGAGCATGTTCAATATATTAACAGCTGCATTGAAAACAATTTGGCCTTTCTAAGGACAATTCCAAACTCAACTTGCTACTGGACTCAACGTAAGCACAATCTATTTGCTATCATTAGACAGCTTGGTAAGCATAGTGTTTTTGACTCTGAGTGGCAATGAAATTGGTTGGCTGCGCTTGCTTCAGCTATTGTACAAATTACAGAATAATGGGTGCAGTGTTAGTGAGGACGTTGTGAGCGACATAGATGTCGTGCAGAAGGCAATGCTTGTGAACGAAGATACTGTAACTTGTGCAGTATACTTCAAGAAGATTGTGGATGTAATTATGAACATGTTACAGTCGAAACGTTATAGTCCATTTGGTAAATTTTATGTGGTCAACTTTTTCAAGCGCATAGAATTTCAACATCACGGTAGTCCAGATACACACATTTTACTGTGGCTAATTTATGCTCCCAAAGACCCTTTGAGTGAGAACAAAGAAGATGCCATTGCAATGATTGACAAGTTAGTGTCTGTCACCACTAGTGAGGCTTCGGGGAGCATCAAATTTCAAACTCACAAACATACGTTCACATGTTACATGTAAGAAAATAACTTCAGATAAATGACAGACATGTTGATTTTAAGCACTATTAGTGCTCAAAATCAACTATAATTTTTATTAGGCATAGGCATATTAGTGCCTATGCCTAATAAAAATGGATACAAAGTAAAATATGCTGCTACAAAAGATGGGGAAAAACCTAGAGGATAATGATTATGCCGACATTGATGCCTTCTTCAGGGAAAATGATGTAAACTCCTATGATTATTACTTGGATTAGAGCTAGCTTAAATCGGCTGAAAATATTTCTCAAACATCAAGCGAGTGAGAAGTGGCACAGTCCATTCAACCCATTCATCTGTAACATTTTGAGATCAAACACCAACATTCAATTCATTATGGAGGAATACTCTTGCACTGTGTATATCCCTTTGATACAACCTGGCACTATGGCATTCTTCAAAATCTCTATGCCGCAGAACTTCGGGGCCAACTACCACTAATCATACAGAGCTTTCTCCAAAATAGAACATTTCAGGTGTGTTACTGCAATACACAGTCTCAAAAAGTTGTTCAGGAAGAAGGAGTCCCACAAGGATCAGTTCTTAGTGCAACGCTGTTTGCAGTTATGCTGAACAATGCAACAGATAATATTCTGCTTAATGTTGACACTTATCTGTATGCAGACGACCTTACAATATCCTGCCATTCATTAAATATGCGCTTCATTGAATGCCAACTGCAACTCTCAATAAACAAAATAGTCATGGGCATCCCACAATGGCTATCGCCTCTCCAGAACAAAAACAACTGCTATTCACTTTTGTAAAAAGCGACAGCTTCATCCAGATCCTGAGCTAACGTTAGGAGCCCAACCAATACCACTTAACAACAATATCCGGTTCTTGGGTTTAGTACTGGACACTAAACTTACCTTTCAGGCACATATAATGCAAATGAGAACTCAGTGCATGAGAAAGATGAATATTCTCAAAGTTATCTGGCGCATTATGACCTTTGCTGTCCTTGCGCCGTAAACCCCTAAAACAAACATAAACAAAGTTATCTCTTCTATGACATGGGGAGCCGATCGCTTCACACTTTTACACTTATATCGTACTTTAATAAGATCTCGTCTAGATTATGGAGCCCTGTTTATGACTCTGCACGTAAGACAGTACTAGCCCGGCTCAATCCAGTCCAGCATAGTGCTCTCAGGATTGCTTTAGGAGCCTTTAAGACATCCCCAGTGCAAAGTTTGTATATAGATGCCAATGAACCTCCACTACATATTAGGAGAAAAGTATTGCTCCTTAACTATGCAGCCAAATTACATAGCCTCCCTTCTCACCCCATCTGGACATATCTGTTTGAACCTCAGTGGGAAAATTTGTATAAAAATAAACCCATTGAAAACAAACCTGCTGGTATCTGGCTACAAGAGCTAACCAAACATTGGAACATCTGTCGGGAAACATCTCTCAAGCTGCAGATGTAGTACAAGCACCATGGGCAATGTATATACCTCTTTGCAATAACTATTTTCTACAGTGGGGAAAATACTCCCTATCAAACCACAATCTTAGACAGTTACATGCGGACCATGCATTGACCAAAACTGATATATCCGTGGGAGCTGCAGTAATCAGTCCTACATCCACTGTTTCTGTACAATTACCATGTGAATGCAGTGTATTTACTGCCGAATTATATGCAATCAAAATGGTTCTAAATCTCCTTAATGATCTTCTAAATACTCGTGTCATAATATACACGGACTCTTTAAGTGCAATGAATGCCCTACAGGAAAAACCACAAAAATCCCACCCACTTCTCACACAAATCAGATCACAGTTATGTCACCTCAATAAAAATGAGCTGACTGTCATGTTCTGCTGGATACCCAGTCATGTTGGAATTCCAGGAAACGAGTGTGCAGACGAAGCAGCAAAACACCCTGCTTGCTTCGATCTCATCCCAGTTTCTTTTTCTGATTATAAGCTAATAATATGGAGGATAAGTACAGAGATGTGGTCTGAAAAGTGGCATAATCAGATATCAAACAAACTTTTTGAAATAAAACAAAACCCACAGCTATGGAGATCTAGTTCCCGATTAACCAGGCACGAAGAGGTCGTGCTTGCAAGAGCACGAATTGGCCATACGCACCTAATGCATCTTTTTTTACTGCTAGGAGAAGAGCCTCCTCTCTGCTCGCATTGTAGTTCCATTCTTACAGTGAAACATGTTATTATTGAATGTGCACACTATGATTCAGCTAGAATTGAATGTTTCAGATCTTTAATCAACTCACAAAAACCCTTGGGACTAGCTCATATACTTGGAGATGATGCCAATCTATCAGAGCTGTTTAAATATCTAAAAATGATTAACGTATACAGTCACTTCTAGAACAATTCCTTTCATATATTGACCAACAATCTTAAGTTATAGGTGCATTTTGGCCATAGCAGCCCTTGCGGCAACAAATTCCACTTCAACAACAACTGTGCATGTCATTGATTACATGAACAAGATGAACCAAAGGATCAGCAATTTGCAGTGAAAGTCATTGTGATCATGAACGAGCACACAAAATCACGAGAAAACTGCCCACCGACATTATCAACAGTGTCAAGATCACAAGTCAAGAAGCCACCTGGTACTTGCTACGTCAGCCCACGGTAGTCCACATGCACACATTTTACTGTGGCTAATTTATACTCCCAAAGACGGTAGTTTCCCACTGTTTGGCCTATCGAGCAACAGAGAGCGAGGAAGTCCAACAAAGAGATGAACGAGAACCTTGCAGAGGATTCATGTGACGTGGAAAGAGAATTGATTTGACAAAAAATACGAGAAGAGACCACACTACTTGAATCATGTTACTCTGAGATGGTTTGTCACAAATTACACATGCAGTGCTAACAGGAGCTGCATTAAAAATGACAATATCCATGCATAATATGCTATTGAAACTATGACATAGCTCAGGATCTCGGTGCCTCCGTAGCCAGGTGGGCAGGAGCAGCAGTGCGTAGCACATGCTTCTTGATTAGACCGGGGTTCGAGCCCGTGACCACCAAATACGGAGGATGCGGAAAGGTCAGGGAATGACCACCGCCGTATCCCCGGAGCAATATGGCCTTAGTTGCTGATGCTCCTAAAAACCTAATATAACAATATATAGGTCAGGATCTCAACGATTACAAGCATGAGATGGTAATGCGGCACATACCATTTCGCAATGAATAAACAGATACTGCAGAGATGGCATATGTCAAGATTGGTTAAAATGAAGAGCTCATACTAGAACAGGGTAAGTTGTATGAATCAGACATGGATATTCGCAAAACGATGAAAATTTGCAAGGCAAGGTGATGTGTCAAGACGACAGCGACCCTGATGAAGCATGTGATAATGACCTTCATAGCTTGTTGTGCAACTGTGAGAATACCTTTTGAGACTTACAGTCATGTAGACAGCAAGATGAATGAGGATCTAAAGCTTGCCAAGCTCAGCTGACTGTGCAATTTTAAATAAATGTGAAAACTTAATGACCAACGAGTACTTTTTTAAAATGTAGACCGCTACGGCTTATTTGGGTAAATGGGTTTCCGATGCCAATCTGAGTTAGGCATGTTAAATTATTCAAAACCTAAATTATAATATATATTCCTCACCAAAACTCACAAAAAAAGCTTTTTGTTGTAAAAAAAAAAAAAAGCTTCTCGAATTATCTTGCAGATGGCATGTGTAGTAGAAAATTCCTCGCGGCAGCCAATTATGAGTTAACTCGATTAACTCAGACATATTGTTACCTGCAGAATTTGCCATATATGAGTTTGCACTGGCGTAAATCCGTAGTAGTGACACAGACTGTGCTATGTACGTTGTATTTTTTTTATTTTTTTTTTTTACAAAAAAAAAAACCTAAAACATGAATAAAAAGAGACCACTTACCGAAGAAGAGCTTGAGCTCTCTGCTAATATGAATGATTCAGAATTTGAAGAGATTTTTGATGAGCTGTATGGTTCTGGTTCTGACAGTGACAATTATGAACCTTCTAACGATTCAAGTGAGGATAGCAAAGATGAAGCCAGCTCCCAGCCTGAAGATAATCCTAATTCTCCGCAGGCAAGTATGTCAAATGATGACAATAATTTGTGGAATGAAATAGCACAAGATCCTCCACAATTTATTTTTGAAGAGGACGTTGGTTTGAAAATGGACACAACAGAATTAAGTGTTAAAAAAAAATGGTAGACCTATATTTTTCGGAATAATTTCTTACATTATTAGTTGAACAAACTAATTTATACGTGTTGCAACAGGCACCTCCGTAGCCAGGTGGGAAGGAGCAGCAGTGCATAGCACACGCTTCTTGATTAGACCGGGGTTCAAGCCCGTCACCACCGAATACGGAGGATGCAGACAGGTCAGCGAATGACCACCGCATATCCCGGAGCAATATGGCCTTAGTTGCTAATGCTCCTAAAATCCAAACAACCAACCAATGTGTTGCAAGAAATTGAAAAATGTGGACAATCGCAAAAATCTGTCAGGTCGTCAAGATGGAAGGACACTGATATTTCAGAAATGAAAGTGTTTCTTGGACTTTTGTTACAAATGGGTCCTTGTTCTTTTCCTTCGATAGAGCATTACTGGAGTACAAGTGCATTTTATGTTATGTTTTAGTGATCATTCATGAGTCAAAATAGATTCCAGTTAATATTACGATATTTTCACTTCGCAGATAATTCATTACAATCTGCTGACAGGCTACAAGGTAAGACCTATTTTGAATCATTTCAGTAATGTTGTGCACAATAATTACGTACCAAATAAAAACATCTGTATTGATGAGTCGGTGATGTTGTGGCGTGAGAGACTGAATTTCCGCCAGTGCATAAAAAATAAAAGGCACAAATACGGAATCAAACTGTGCGAGTCCAATGGCATTGTTTTGACAATAAAAATTTACTCTGTTAAATCAGAAACTGAACAAAACATAGGTCATACTGCTGAAGTTGTGCTGTACTTGCTTGAGTACTTCTTAGACAAGGGATATGTATTGTATATGGACAATTTTTATAATTCTGTTGCTCTGATGAAATTGTTGTCTGCTCGAAAAACTTATGTATGTGGAACATTATGTACCAATAGAAAAGATAATCCAAAAGATTTGGTGATGCAAAAATTGAAGAAAGGGGAAGTTGCATGGCAACGAAATGGCCCTGTTGTAGTATGTAAGTGGAGGGATAAAAGAGAAGTTCTCACTATTTCTAACAAACACGTTGAAATGGTCGCGGTACGTAACTGGAATGGAAAAATTTCGATAAAACCAAACATAATTCAAGATTACAGTATCAGAATGTTTGGCATAGATTAATCGGATCAAATGCTCTTGTATTCAGCACTAAGAAAAACCATTAGATGGCCAAAAAAATTGCATTACATCTTTTAGAAATATATATACATAACGCATACATCCTTTTCCGTCAAGTTACAGGTTCTACCATAAAATCTCTAAAATTCAGAGAAACATTCATTGAATCTTTGATTGGAGAAAAAATTCTAAACGTTTCAAAGAAGATTATATCTGAACATGAAATTCATTATTTAGAGGCTATACCACCAATTGGGAAAAAAAACACACCCCACTAAACCGTGTCGAGTATGTACAAGAAATAAAAAATGCCATGAAACACGCTATTATTGTCTAGTGTTCCAAGAAAAGCCTGCACTTTGTGTAGAAGAATGTTTCAAGAAATATCACAAATAAACAATATTATTTTCACGAGTGATTTGTGTTTAGTAATACACTTTTCTTTTATGTATTTGTGAATAAATTTTCTGTTTTCTGATGCTGTGGTTGATTTTTCATTCTTATCCCAGAAGTCCACTATCCATCATTTGCACATATTTGCTACAAATATACTCGTAGCTGTGCCTGAAAGGCAAGTCATACCAGTCTGAGTTAACTCGTAGGCGGCGTCCTGGGCCAGATCACCAAATATGAGTTAACTCGTATTTGGCAGTCAATTGTTAATTTAATGAAAATGCTTAAATACAAGTAAAAGATTCTATTCATGTAGTTTGACGAAATTCAACAACAACCATTGTCTGTATTTCTCCTAACAGTGACATACAGAATATAATTGACTTCGTTCATTTTGTTTTGCTGCCATACTCAATTCAAGGTGCAGAAAAAAAGAAAGATTTAAGGAAAGATTTACATAAAATACTCATGATCATGAGTGGCGATTTCAATGTTAACTTTGGATTGGAAGAAATTAAACTGTTTCCTGCAAGAAACATTCGATCTGATCCCTCAATTTCAATTACAAGATCAAGTACTTCGATTGGCGCTGTTTTTTTCCTTCCGGAGATACATTGCAAGTATACATCTCTTACTTTGGTTATCATAAATCCATTGTATCTTGTCTTCCAGCCTGAAATTATGGAAATTTGTGAATGATCAATAAAATATTTACAAGATGAAAGCTCTTTTATTTTGTAATCAATATATAGAAATCAGAACACCTAAACGAAACGCGAAGGATGTTTCATAAAACCATCTGTCATGTGTGCTCGGCATGTGCCATTTTTCTATTTTTTTCTGATGCTACATAAGCTTACTTTATTGCATCATTTGCCTCTACTACTACTATTACTATTTCTATCTAAATGTCCTTGGATTGCACTCTTCATTTGCCTCTATTTTCCCTACCACTGAAGTCAGGCTGATTGTTCTGTATTTATTGACTTCACCCTTAGAACCACCTTTATCTATTGGTGATAATTTGGCACTTCTCCGATCCAAAAGAATCTCTCCTGAGTCCAAAGATGCTGTCATAATCATTGGTTCAATGCACTCTCTGGCTGCCTACCTCAAAATTACTGGGTATATGCTATCAATTGCTATAGTCTTACTAGCATTTAGGCTTAATTTTTTATAGTGAACAGTCATCTGTAATTTCAAAGTCACTAAATACATATGGCTTGCACAGCCTCTCCTCAACATAAAGGGTCTTGTCAGAAAACACATGCGAAGGACCTATTCAATTCATCAGCTGGGTTATCTATGACTTTCACACAGCCAGTGCACAGTAGTAGTGGCATGTGATGCAAGAAAGCAAATGTATGAGCTCATGAAGCATCAGCCAAAAAAAAAAAAAAAAAATCACACCATTCCCTCCAAATGCCTGTCCAGTTCCTCCTTAATTTAATTTAACCTATCAACTTCCACAACAACAGATGGAAGTTTGTTCCAGCAATTAACCACCCGCTGGCTAAAGGCAAATTTCTGCACATCTATTCTTAATTTGAATTTATGCCCCCTTAGGTTTGTAATCTGAACAAGTGGAAGGATCCCATCAGAATTCAGCGTGCTCAACCTATTCAAGGCCTTATACACCTCAATCAGATCACCGCGCAGGTGCCTAGTCTCCAGCCACTGCAATTTGCAGAACTTAAGCCTCTCTTAGTAAGAGGATCCCTTCATTTCCCCTCACCAATCTTGTTACCCTTCTCTGTACACGCTCAAGCAAATCTACGTCCTTCCTAAAATGAGGCCTCCAGACCTGTATGCAGTACTCAAGGTGTGGCCTGACCATTGCCTTATAGAGGGACAATCGCCTCCTTTTCCCTGCTAGCAAAATTCCTATATATCATCATTGACAAAACCCCATGACCTGCCCAGGCAGCCTGTCTGCATTGCTCAGAAAACTTCATATCTGACTGCACAATTACTCCCAGGTCTTTTTCATTTTCTACTACCTTAAGTGTAGTACCACACAGTTGGTACGTTTCTCTGGGGTTACTTCTATCCATATGCAGTACTTTGCATTTGTCAAGGTTAAACTTCAGTTGCTACTTCTTAGCTCATCTGCCCAAATTATCTAGATCCTGTTGCAGTAGCACACTGCCATTAACAACCCTGCCAACTTTTGTATTATCTGCAAACTTCGACACTAAGCCTGATATATACCTTCATCAATATCATTGATAAATATACAAAACAACAGAGGACCCAACACCGAACCCTGTGGGACTCCACTAATAACATTAGTCCACGAAGAGCAGCACTCATTGATTACCACCCTCTGTCTTCGCCCACTTAACCATCCTTTTATCCATTGTAGCAACTTACCCTTAATACCATTCTGCTTCAATTTGTACAATAGTCTTCCATGCACAACAGTGTCAAAAGCTTTCCTGAAATCCAAATATATGATATCAAAATTATTTTTTGCATCCAGTTCCTTTGTAACCACATCATAATATCCTATCAAATTTGTCAGACAAGGCTTTCCCTTAACAAACTCATGCTGTGTCTGAATTATTGCTGCAGTGTTGTCTAGATGATCCTGCAATGCATCTTTAACCAGTGACTCCATTATTTTACCCGGAACAGAAGTTAAACTAACTGGTCTGTAATTACTTGTGTCACCCTTCGATCCTCCTTTGTGAATTGGGGATACATTTGCACATCTCCAGTCCATGGGGACCTCCCCTGAGTCCAAGTATGTTCTCATAATTATGGCTAAGGGTTCGCTTAGTTGCTTTGCCGCCTCCTTTAATATAACTGGATAGATCCCATCCACCCCAGGTGCCTTTCTTATGTTTAACTTCAACAATTTCTCCTCCACTTTGCTCTTAGTTATTACAAAATCATTAAGCACCCTGCTACAGTTTGATAACCTTCTGGCATTTTCAAACCTTAATAACTCCTCATGTGTGAATGTAGATGCAAAATACTCATTCAGTTTGTTTGCTATCTGAGCAGAATCATCAACAGTTGAACCATCGATATCAAGTGGGCCAATCAGATTCATCCCCTTCCTCTTAGAGTTTATATAAAGAAATACTTGCTGTTTTTCTTAGCATCTTTTCCGAAACGTTTTGACAATGGTTTGATCTGATTTATTTTGTTCTTTGTATTCACATACATGAAAAACTCCCTGTTCTCCTTTGATCTCCTTGCCAGTGTTTTCTCATACTCAGTCTTGGCCTACCTAACATGATATGTGATACTGTTACAGATCTATTAGTTGTTATAGACATCATTACTTTTAATTCAATACTATCGTTTTCTGCTCTGTTAGACTTTCCAGCTCCATATTCATCTATCTCAGCATCCTCCCCTTCCTCTATTTTCTTAATGGTATATATGCATTCATGGCTTCTGTGGTTATTGGTTTAAAGGTATTCCATAATTTGACTGTATTCACCCTTCCTCTGCAGTCCATTAAGTTAGAGCATTAAACTGTCATAGACTCCTTTTCTGAAATTAAAATTCATGCCTTTACTTTTAACTACTGCAACATCTTTCTTCATCTTCCAGCTAATGACTGCATGATCACTACTTCCTAATGGTTCTTGTACTCCATATCCTTGTGATGTCATCCGATTTGTGAGTAATGATTAAGTGAAGAATATTCTAGAATTTAAGTGAAATTTATTTAATGCCCCTCGTATCATTCTGAAGGACACATAACATGGCTCTGTTAAGGGTAAATCATGCTTAACTAATTAGAAGTCGGGGATTATTCTGATTTCCAATCTCTCTTGGCATAAGCACATTACAAGTAATGCTTCGTCTTCATGTAAAAAACTGGAATTCTCTTTTGCTCTTGGTGTTACTTTTCTTCCAAACAGCTTTTCACTCTGTACAAATTGCAAATCTGCCCTGCCATGGAATATTGTTCCGACATCTGGGGTGCCACCACCAAAACCTCTCTGTCTTTTAGATTCTATTCAAAAGAAGGCAGTTAGGTTAATTAATGACTCATCTCTAACAGTCTCTCCACTCTCTTATAGATATTCTGTTTCTACTGCATGCCTTTTCTACAGATACTTCCATGTGCACTGTTCTTCTGAATTAGTGTCAATAATTCCTGCTCTCTCTCTCTCTTTGAAACCAGTGAGGACACGTGCTGGAACCAGTTAACATCCTTTTGCTCTCCAACTTCAAACTCACAGAACCAACTTATCTTCGTTCTCATTTATTCATTCAACTTCCATGTTCTGGAATGGCACCTCTGTAGCCAGGTGGGAAGGAGCAGCAGTTCTTAGCACACACTTCTTGATTAGACCGGGGTTTGAGCCTGTCACCACCAAATACGGAGGATGCGGAAAGGTCAAGGGAATGACCACTGCATATTCCCGGAGCAATATGGCCTTAGTTGCTAATGTTCCTAAAAACCAAATAACATAACCATGTTCTGGAACAATTTTCCTTCATATATATTTTCTGAAGTTCAAGTCTGATGTCAACAAATGGCTTCTTTCATGTTCTCAACTTTTAACCCATCATCATCATCATCATCAGCTATTTTCAATCCACTGTAGGATGAAGGCCTCTACAGCAACTTTCCAGTTCCTTCTGTATTGTGCAATGGCCATCGATTTACTACCCACAAACTCTTGAATTTCATCTTCCATCTCTATTGTCTTCCTGGTACCATTCTGTTATTTTCTTAATTCATCTGTCATCATGAGTTCGAGCTGTATCCTGCCCAATTCCATTTCAGTTCTTTTAGTTTTGATAAGAATGTCCTTTACTTGCGTTTGCTGACTAATCTATGTGTTTCTCTTCTTATCCAACAGTCTAATTCCTAATATGATTTGTTCCATTCTTCACTGTATTATTTTAAGTTTCAGACAAATTGGGATATTGCTCCTCAGTATGTGACTATATTTCCTGAATGCTATCCATCCGAAATTTATTCTTTTGACTTCTGCCATTTATCATTATTACAGCTAATGACTTGTCCAAGATAAGTATATGAATCCACCTTTTCAATTTCTACTCCTTCAACGATTATGTCACTTTCTGTGGTATACTTGTTCATCATTACTTTTGTTTTAACTATATTCATCTTTAGTCCAAAATCCTTACTAACTGTGCATAACTGATTAAGGTTTTCCTCTAATTCTTTGTGATTGTTGCCTACAATCACAATATCATCTGCAAATTGTAAATGGTTTAGGTGCTCTTTATTCACACTGACTCATTTCTGTGACCAGTCTAATCTTCTGAAAGCTTCCTCAAGGACAGCAGGCGCCTCCGTAGCCAGGTGGGAAGGAGCAGCAGTGCATAGCACGCTCTTCTTGATTAGACCGGGGTTCGAGCCCGTCACCACCAAATACGGAGGATGCGGAAAGGTCAGGGAATGACCACCGCATATCCCCGGAGCAATATGGCCTTAGTTGCTAATGCTCCCAAAACCAAATAACCTTAGGGAAATAACCTCAAGGACAGCAGTAAACAACTTCTGAAATGTTGTCTCCCCTTGTCGAACTCCTTTCTCAATTTTAAATTTCCTATGTCTTTTGTCTAGTCTAATATATATATATATATATATTTTTTTTTTTTTGTTAGTTGTTGGGGCATTGGCTTCTGTGGCCATAATGCACTTCCCAGGAGGTTTTTTTTTTTTTTTTTTTTTTTGCATTTTCTGTCTAGTCTAATAAAGTACGGAGCATTCTCATATACAGGCAGTTGTCGCTTTACGAGTTTTATCCCCAAGTATCAACAAAATTGAAAATATGAACATTAATTGCAAAAAATTAATGTTAAACATTCATAAATACTGCATTCCAAACCACGTGAGTAGCTATACAATACTGCTTTACGATATTAATCAGTTCCAGAGACACCACTGTATCATTAAAATATTGTTACCTAATAACACATTGTTTTTTGGTAATTCGTTTCAAGATCTCGGAAGTTGAAATTCGCTGTATAACTAAACTATTTATCTATCTAAAATGTCATTTTTAAGGTCATGAGCGTGACCTTAAGACCATATAAAAGGTCATGAGCGTGGTTTTTAAATTGTATTAGTTACCAATTCAAATGATTAAAATGCACTACACTTTCATCGTTATTATATGTTCCATTATAAGAATCAATTTTAAACGCCTTCGTGATATTTTTCTAAAGCACATTTCTGGAGGTCACGACCATAAAACAATAAAACATTTTGTTCTTTCCGGTTTATTGGGCTTTTCTGTCACTGCAGGCAATTATAAAAGGGTAGGAAACTCTATCTTCTTGCATTTGCAAAAATACCGATAGTTGGAATTGTGTGGTTTTTTTACGTTATTATAGTGAAATGTGTTTCCCCCTCGATGAAATCTTCAATCGTATAAAAAACATAAATAAATTTTCAGAATCTTCTCTTCATCTCTTTTTTTTTTTTAAAGCTTCATAAACTTGTTACTCCATGCGAATAGTGTTAGTTGCAATTTGTGTGTGCCGTTAAAAAATGCTTATGCATGCAGTCGTGAAATTTATAATTAAAAGAGAAGATTATCTTGGAAACAAATGCCTCTTGAAACATTTCTGAAGACGACTCCTTGTGCAAAAAACCAACGAGTGCCAAGCCAATAATGAGTAATCAACGGGTGTGCATTTAATTGATGATGAAGAATAAACATTTGTAAGTTGTAAATAATTTCTCTATTATTATAATTTGCTTGATTTTACAGGCTACGTTTTCATTTCTTTCAAAAATCAATCATTGTTTAAACATAAACTAATTAGTTAACTAATGTCATTGTTGAGAACGTAACTCCTATTTTTAACCTTATTTTTTTTATTATTTTTTATTTTTATGAGAACCCCAAACACGAAAGGTATCAAAACCTATAGTACTTAGTACCGTGCATGGGTTGAAGGAGAAGTATGGGGAGAGGGGGATGCCGGAAACTTTACTCAAAAATCAATTTCTTTCAAAAATCAATCATTGTTTAAACATAAACTAATTAGCTAACTAATGTCATTGTTGAGAACATAACTCCTATTTTTAACCTTATTTTTTTTTATTATTTTTTTTTTATGAGAACCCCAAACACGAAAGGTATCAAAACCTATAGTACTTAGTACCGTGCATGGGTTGAAGGAGAAGTATGGGGAGAGGGGGATGCCGGAAACTTTACTCTAGAGACTAAACATGGGTTTCACCACTTCAAGCCTCCAATAAGTAAAGTGGTGGTAGAGTCTATAGGAAATAAATTCCCACTTTACGAGCGCGCGCTAGGAACAAATTAACTTGTAAAGTCAAGAACTACCTGTATTTTCTTCAAAATCCTAATGTATGCAGTGTCTATGCCCTGTCTTTCCAGTGCCCGAAACATTGCCTTATGCTGTATGGAGTCAAATGCTTTTTCATAATCCATAATACCAGGCATAATGGTGTTTTATATTCATTTGCTTTCTCCATTAGCTGTGATATTACATGAAGGTGATCAGTAGTTGAGAATCCTGTCCTAAAGCCAGCTTGCTGTTGCTTCAAGTATTCTTTCTAATCTGTTAGTGATGATTCTTGTGAACAACTTATAGATGTGGGACAACAGGCTAATTAGTCTATAATTTCCAATTTCAGATTTGTCTCCTTTCTTATGCAGCAAAATTATGATTGCATTATTCCACTCCTTAGGGATCACGCCTTTCCTAATGTGTTTTATAAAGCGTCTTGCCAGTTTCTGTGTCATGTCTCTTCCTCCCAATTTTAACAACTCTACAGTAACTTCATCTTCACCCATGGCTTTTTGATTCTACATTTTCTTCAATGCATGTTCTATCTCATCAGGAAGGATATTGGCTATGTCGTATGTGTTGCAAATTTGCGATCCATCTTTCCCACTTCTGGCATCATTCCCTTGCTTCTTATTCAATAGTTTATAGTAGTCTTCTGCTATTTATAAGTACACCATCACTATTCTTCAGATTCAGTATCATTCGTCTTTCTGTATTACTGCTTATGACTTCTGATTAAAGCTTTTGTTTTTCCTTAATGCTTGTTCTACTTTCCTTGTGTTAAATCTTCTTATGTCCTCTGTGAGTCTTTAATGGCTTTGCTTAACTCAGTGTACTCAATTTTGTCCTTGTCAGTGTTTATCTTGCTCTTCATTTGTCATCTTCAGTTCATCATGACAAGCGTTTCTTGACTAATTTTTTCTTTTTTGGATTTCTTTAGGTTTCTTGGTCTTTATCACTTTCAAAAAGTTGTATTCCTCGTAGACATCTTGGTCCTGAAGGGTCTGCTGAAGCTCAAACTTGTTCTTAAGTTCCAGTACATACTGCTTTTTCTCCTCTTCTGTTATCTCAAAGACCTTTGTATTATTTACTCGAGTCAGTTTTTCCTTTCTTTTCTTTCATCTATATCAAATGTGTATCTTACCATTCTGCGATCACTTCCAACATTTACCTTGTTCAGGTGGTAGCATCATTCACAACATATCTTCTGTTAGTGAGGATGAAGTTGATTTCATTAGTTGTTAATCCATTTGGGCTTTTCCATGTCCACTTTCTGTTTACCCTTTTCTTGAAAAAAAACTCTTCATTGCTGGTATTTCTTGAAATTCTGCAAATTCCACAAGTCTTTCATTTCTTTCACCAATTCCAAAATTTCCTGTAGTTTCCTTTTCTGAGCTGTGTTGCCTCTTTCCAACTTTAACATTAAGCCCCCAATAATAATGGTGTAGTGTGTTTTCTGTTCATCTAGAAATCTCTCAATTTTGGTGTACATTTCTTCAAACCAAGCTTGGTACTAAATACTATAGGTTCTATTACCTCTTGTGTTTGGGGGTTTCATTAAAAAAAAAAAAAAAAAAAAAAAAAAATGAAGCAAGTTAGTGCAAAGCATCATTTTAGTTTGTAGTAAATCATCAAGTAGGTGAAATGGCATTGTTTTTGTTACATCTCATATTTTGAACACCTTCACAGTGAGTTGCCTGTTATTGCACTAACTTGAATAAACAATGTTTCCCCAGTAGAGAGGTGCAGTCTGGTTGGTGCTATCCACTAAGAATAAGCAACATTAGTCTTCTTTTCTGAGGAAGATTTTCTTAATTGGGGTAGCGCAATAACAGACCACTCATTGTGAAGGTGTTCACAATATGAGATGTAACAAAACTGATACCATTTCACCTACTTTGGTAGTAGTAGTAGTAGTGGCATGTGATGCAAGAAAGCTTATTCAGCATCAGCCAAAAAAGAAAAAGAAAAAAAAATTACAGAACAATTCCCTCTAAATGTTTGTCCAGTTCCTCCTTAAATTTATTTAACCTATAAACTTCCACAACGACAGATGGAAGTTTGTTCCAAGAATTAACCAACTGCTGGCTAAAGGCAAATTTCCGCACATCTTTCTACATCTGTCTTTCCTCAATTTGAATTTATTCCCCCTTAGGTTCGTAATCTGAACAAGTGGAAGACAACCATTTAGGCCTAAACCTTGAACAATATTTCTTATTTGGTATGAAACTTTTAGTAGCTTCCATGATTAATTCCTTGAATACTTCCCACTTAGAATTTGCTGTTGGTAACATCATCAGTTGATCCCACTGTACAGAATTTAAAAACTGGCTGAGACCACTGTAGTCACGTTTATGGAAGCAAACCCTATCCTTTACCCCTGATGGTAATTATATCTTTAAGTAAATCCCACTCCAGTACACTGTGATCACTGCCACCTAGTGGTTCCTTTATCTGCAAATTCTTATACACGAATGATCACTGCTGATAACCAGATCAAGAGTATTACCCCCTCTGGTTGCCTCTCGAACATGCGGCGCCTCCGTAGCCAGGTGGGAAGGAGCAGCTGTGCGTAGCATACGCTTCTTGATTAGACCGGGGTTCGAGCCCGTCACCACCAAATACGGAGGATGCGGAAAGGTCAGTGAATGACCACCGCATATCCAGGGGCAATATGGCCTTAGTTGCTAATGCTCCTAACAAACAAACAACAACAAACTCTCGAACATGCTGCTGCTGCAAAAAACAATCATTCAATAAATCCACAAAAGTCTTACTAGTATGCGAGTGACCAACCCACAAGTTCCAGTCAATATGTGGGAAGTTAAAATCCCCCATTATAATT
Source organism: Mastigoproctus giganteus (assembly GCF_048544385.1). NCBI lineage: Eukaryota > Metazoa > Arthropoda > Arachnida > Uropygi > Thelyphonidae > Mastigoproctus > Mastigoproctus giganteus. The sequence continues at coordinate 222,319,613 of NC_143576.1, forward strand.
ATTATTCTGATTTATTAGCCCACTCTATTTCCCTGTACAATTGTTCATTGTACACATTCGAGTCATTAGGCCTATAACACACTCCTCTTATTTTTGCTTTCGCAGTGCTTATGTCACACCAAACTGACTCAACAGTGCACTGTTCATCTATATCAACTGGATGCACGTCTTTTGATTTTATGTTTTTCTTAATTAACAGCATAACACCTCCTTCCTTCTTATCCTGTCTATCCTTTCTGTACACATTGTACTCCCCAAATTCCAATTCTGCATTCCTAATATCTGTGCGACACCACATCTCTGATATCCCAACAATATCCGCCTTTGATGTCTTGACCAATGCTTCAAATTCATCAAATTTATTTACTATACTTCTAGCATTGGTATACATGCACCTATTCTGATTCTTAGTTACCCTAACACATCCCATATACCCACCTGTTTCACAATGACTGCCATCAGTCCCTGAAATCCCCAGCACCCCTCGCTCCAGGCCACTGCTTATTCTAATAGGAGTAATGCAAGAATCACCTTCACCTCTGCCTGCGGTTACTTTTAACCTTTTATTCTGTGAATCCCCCAAAGCTAACAGTTTTCTGACCCACCTAACACTGCCTCGATAGCATCAGCAAATATTCTTGCACCCTTTCTATTTAAGTGTATCCCATCCCTGTAGAAGCAGTCTCTCCTGTTAACAAGCACAGACCAGACCACGCTGAAAAAAATTCTACCCCTTGAGCCTTGCACATTCCCTCCAGGACTGAATTGAGTGACAAGGCTCTCGTCATGTACTCCCTACTCCCTCCTATCCTGTCTGGGCAGAATTACAGACACTTTCATTTGCAATTGCAGACAATTTAACCCTAACTCACGACTTTTTTGCAACATTGACCTGTACTTGTTAAGTAAATCTGCAGATCTACTCTTAATGTCATTGGTGCCAATGTGTACAACAATATCACCCTTTGTGCCCTTAAAAGATGATATATGCTTCATAACGTCATCAACTTTTGCCCCTGGCAAACATACCCTGGTCCTATTCCATCTATCCTTTTCACACAATATATTCCCCGTCTCCCTGACAATAGAGTCACCAACAATAACTAACTCCTGTGGGACCAGCGCATTCTGCCTTGGAGATTGCTGCTGTGTTGCCTGATGCCCAGGAGTGAACTCTAGCATTGAGTTGCACAGCTGAGAGCTTGAGAAATTAATATGGGCCCCCATATTAATTTCTTTGAGGGCATCTACCCTACACCTCAATTTAGTTGTTAATACTACACTATCTAATAGAATCCTAAATGCAGTGATGCATATTACGCTATATATTTTTACGTTAGAGCTATCTAGTTACCACAATTAAAAATCTGAGTTCCCTACCACTCTATACAAAACCAATGGCTGCAAGATTTGAACAAAACAACGGTTTTACGTATATTAAGTAGTAATCTACAAAAACTCATTTATTATGAACTAAAATGATGCTTTGTACTAACACAGTAGTATGTTTCACCTACCCGCTATCTTTCCAATATCACTGTCACTAAATTTTTTTTGGTGAACTAAGATCTAATTCAAATAATTTTGTTTTAAGTTTAATTTTTATATAGTAAATAATAATAGCAATAATACATAAACACTTACCAGCTGTCTTTGCAATATCACTATCACTTTTGTGACAGTGATTTTTATGTACTATTATTATTATCATCGTTATTTACTGTATAAAATTTAACCTTAAAACAAAATTCTTTGAATTGATTTCAGTTTGGTTTACTAAAACTTAATTATATTATTTAATTCTACTAAAAAATTTTAAACACGTAATAATAACCCTTAGTTACTGCATTTGTAGTCACTGAAGAAATGGTAAGAAAATACCAGTGTTTGGCACAATTATGTGCATATTTCTGATTGAGTGTTGTTTTGAGTGTTTATTATCTTAAAACATCTTCTCACTTTGACTGCCTACAGCTAGACTACTCCTGTATAACACCCTTCTCAGTTTAGAAAGCAATAAAAATTAATAAAAGAACTTAGTTTATTAAAAACTAATATCATTAATGATTTATTTTTGCAGAAAACAAATGTACAGGTTGGCAACTCTTCTAACTCACTTTGCTGATAGTCTCAAAGTATGAACCAAAACACTGCCGTCCCCATCAATAAATTAGTAAAGGCTGCCTTCCTTGTCAATTACAATTGTAAAAGACCAGTGAGAAATATGTAGAGATAATAGATTGTGCAACATCAGACCATCCCCACTTGTAAATTGCTTTGGTCTAGAGAATAAAATTATATTTATTTATTTTATATTTTAATATACTTTTTTTTTATGCATGTTAGCATATATGCGTAGTGCACGTACCGTCTTCATTTTGTCTGTCCTCTGCATGCATGTAAAAGCTCGACTCCCAGCTGATGAATTTTCATGAAATTTTATATTCGGCTCTGCTAGAACAGTTTGTCAAACCTTCCCAAATTTCACTAAAATTGGACAGATAGAAATCTGGAAATTATTATTATTTTATTTTTTCATGCATAATAACATAGGCTATTCATATACAGTATGTTGTTACTGATGCACTGGATATCACGCTTGTTTCCATATGCTGATTGGAGGAATAAATGGGCAGTGTAGTGGATGTGCAGAAATTCCTTTCGCACATCCACTTTTCTAATTTTTAAAAATCTTTTAAAATTTTTTTAAAACATTTCTTTCTTTTTTTTTTTTTTTTTGTTTTGTTATAAATCATCAATTATTACCATTTGCTGACCAATCTGAAATGTAGTGCATATCATATATTAATCAACTTGTCTTGTTTTATTTTTTTTTTAACTGAAATTAGAAATGTTTTCTTAATTCTCATTCCTTTAATCAAATAGACTTATTTTCTAATTAAAGTCTTGAAAGATGAGATGTGAATTTTACCACAGCCAGTTTGGTTATAATCCTTGTTGATAGTCATCCCCCCCTCTTTTTTTTTTTTTTTTACATTTCTTGCCATTGCACTATTTTTGGATGTGCTTCTCTTATGAACAACTGAGATTTGAATTTCAGTTAATGATTGCATTTTGAAAGGCTACAAAACTTATATAAATTAGAATGGGGATGATAAAAAAAAGTACATTGAAGTGAGAGCAAAAAAGACTTGCATATGTTTCTCTGTGCTTAATTTATGCATTGGATTCAGCCACATATATGGAGGAAACTTGCAGCAAGCATTAATATTATTTTCTACTACAGTGTACTTAGTTTTTGTTTCTTAGGCTAGAATACAATGTGTATAGAAAGGATAGACAGGACAGGAGGGGAGGAGGGGTTATGCTATTAGTTAAGAAACACATAAAGTCCAAGGAAGTGAAGCCAGTCGATATCGATGGACAGGGCAGTGTCGAGTCAGTTTGGTGTGACATAAGCATAGGGAAATCAAAATTGAGAGTAGGAGTGTGCTATAGGCCTAATGACTCTGATGAGTATAATAAGATATTGTACAGGGAAATAGAGTGGGCCAGTAAATCAGAGAGTCTTATAATGGGGGATTTTAATTTCCCAGATTTTGACTGGAATTTGTGGATTGGTCACTCGCACACTAGCAAGGCTTTTGTGGATTTATTGGATGATTGTTTTCTACATCAGCATGTTCGTGAGGCAACAAGAGGGAGCAATACTCTTGATCTGATTATCAGTAGTGATTCTTCATGCATTAAGAATCTGCAGATAAATGAACCACTAGGTGGCAGTGATCACAGTGTGTTGAAGTTGGATTTACTCAAGGAGGTAACTACCATCAGAGGTAAAGGGAAGGGTTTTTGTTTTCGTAAAGGCGACTATGATGGTCTGAGACAGTATTTAAATTCTATACAGTGGGACCAACTGATGATGTTACCAACAGCAAACTCAAAATGGGAAGCATTCAAGGAACTAATCTTGGAGGCCACCAGGCTTTACATACCAACTAAGAAATATTGTTCAAGGTTTAGGCCTAAATGGTTGTCAGATGAACTAATGAGACATGTGGCAGAGAAGAAAAATGCATGGGATACATACAAATTAATGGGTGACATGGAAGCCTATGATAGATATAAGTTGGTCTGTAACCAAGTCACAAAGGAGATTAGGCAGGCAAAGGCAGACTACGAAAAATCCTTGGCAAAGGATGCAAAGAAAAACAGAAAAGAGTTCTTTACCTATTTAAACTCAAGAAGGAAAGGGATGAATCAGATTGGTCCACTGGATATTGATGGTTCAACAGTTGAGGATCCTGATCAGGTGGCTAACAATCTAAACGAGTATTTTGCATCTACATTCACGCATGAGGAGTTATTCAGGAAGGAGAATGATGTAGGTAAAGTAAACATTGGCAGTGAGCTGGATGATTTTGTAATAACTGAGAGGAAAGTGGAGGAGAGATTGTTGAGGATAAACATAAAAAAGGCACCTGGGGTGGATGGGATCTATCCAGTTATATTAAAGGAGGCAGCAAAGGAAGTAAGCAAACCCCTAGCCATAATTATGAGAGCTTCTTTGGACTCAAGGGAGGTACCCATGGACTGTAGATGTGCAAATGTAACCCCAATTCACAAAGGAGGATCAAAGGCTGACACAAGTAATTATAGACCTGTTAGTTTAACTTCTGTTCCAGGTAAATTAATGGAGGCACTGGTTAAAGAAGCACTGCAGGATCATCTAGACAAGAATTCAGTTATAGCTCAGACGCAGCATGGTTTTGTTAAGGGCAGGTCTTGCCTGACCAATTTGATTGGATACTATGATGTAGTCACAAAAGAACTGGATGCAGGGAATAACTTTGATATTATATATTTGCATCTTAGAAAGGCTTTTGATACTGTTGCACATGGAAGACTGCTGCACAAATTGGAGCAGTGTGGCATTGGAGGCAAATTGCTGCTATGGATAAGGGGATGGTTGAGTGGCAGAAGACAGAGAGTGGTAATCAATAGACACTGCTCAACGTGGACTAATGTTATTAGTGGAGTTCCTCAGGGTTCAGTGTTGGGTCCGTTGTTGTTTTCGGTGTTTGTGAATGATATTGATGATGGGATATCAAGTTTAATGTCCAAGTTTGCAGATGATACAAAGGTTGGCAGGGTTGTTAAGGACACCACTGACGCTATGCTGCTGCAACAGGATCTGGAAAGGTTGAACAGATGGGCTGAGAGGTGGCAAATGAAGTTTAATATTGACAAATGTAAAGTACTACATATGGGAAACAGTAACCCCAGAGCAACGTATCAACTCTGCGGTACTACACTGACAGTGGTGGAGAATGAAAAGGACCTGGGGGTAATTGTGCAGGCAGATATGAAGTTCTCTGAGCAGTGCAGACGAGCTGCAAGAGTAGCTCATGGTGTCTTGTCAATGATATACAGGAATTTTTCTAGCAGGGATAAGGAGGTGATTATTCCCTTGTATAAGGCAATGGTTAGGCCACATCTTGAGTACTGTATACAGGTCTGGAGGCCTCATTTCAAGAAGGATGTAGAGCTGCTGGGACGGGTACAGAGAAGGTCAACAAGATTAGTGAATGGAACAAAGGGTTGCTCTTACGAAGAAAGGCTTAAGTTTTGCAAATTACAGAGTCTGGAGACTAGGCACCGGTGAGGTGATCTGATAGAGGTGTATAAGGCTTTGAATGGTTTGAGTATGCTCAATGCCAATGGGATTCTTCATCTTGCTCAGAATAATCAGCTCAGAGGGCATAAATTCAAATTGAGGAAGGACGGATGTCGGATAGATGTGCGGAAATTTGCCTTTGGCCAGCGGGTGGTTGGTTGGTGGAACCGACTTCCATCACTTGTTGTTGAAGTTGATAGCCTAAACAAATTTAGGGCTCAACTGGACAGGTATTTCGAGCGAACGGAGAGGTGAAATGGGAGTGGTGTGTTTTTTTTTTTTTTTTTTTTTTTTGGCTGATGCTGAATAAGCTTGCTTTCTTGCATCATATGCCTCTACTAATGCTAATGCTAATTCACCAGATCTACTACCATACATTTATCAGTGTCTTCAGAAGACAAGTACAAAAGCCAAAGTAACTCAGCCATTCACCTCCTTCAATTATTTTATTTATTTTATTATTATTGTTATTTATGTTTTATTTTTTTGTTATGGTACTAGTTAGCCAAACTGAGTTTTTGAAATTTCCAATATCAAGCTTGGTCTTAATGAAATCTGTAGCCTAGACGTTCTGCAATTAGCCACATGAATTGTACAGCATTATGTATTGCTTTCTCATAATCGACAGCAATCACTCCAGGCCTAAAAATGCAGGTCATCGATGAACACTGTCTTCAGCAACTCAAATAATATTGCATAAGTTGCTGCCATTTTGTCTGGCAGTAAATTTATTGCAATGAGGATATAGTTCCTATTTTCAATGATATGTATATTAAAACATCTGCAGCCAGAACTTTGTGTAGTATTGAAACATTCCATCCATGTAAATTTTAGAGAATTTGCATATTAGAACTTAACAAGAATTGCTCTGACTTTGTTGATAGTGAATTCATTTCTTCTAATGCAGTCACAATTGCATCATGATTTCGATGCAGTGATGAGCATTTTTTACTTCTGTTTATATAAATTTCTGTAAACATAAGAAAGATCATTTTATGTTAGTGTCCAAAGTAGTAGTATTTTCTTTGATTGCAGCGTTGTCTTTGATTGTTGCTGAGAATTAGGGCAGAAATGCACTACTGTCACTTCACGTGTGAAGTCTCGTGAAGTGATAGTGCATTTCCGTCCATGTCTAACCTCAAATGTGGGGGAGCTATATTTACCGATTAGTTTATTGCTCGGAGATACACTGTTGTCATTGGCTGTATTCACAAGATAAAATGTCGGGCTTCAAGGCCATTGTCAGGAGCTCAGATTTTTCTGTTCGAACAGAAACTTCGTTAGGCGTGACCGTGTGACAAGAGGAAAATGGAGGAAATGCTAATAAAAAATTAAATTAGAAGTAAATAATCAGTTTTGAGTGCACAAGTAAGAATATCTGAAAACAAATAACAACAACATCAAGGATGTTGCTCCTGTGCCTATTCCGAAGTACCCTCCACTTCGACCGGCTACTCTGTGTACTCACCACAAATCTCCGGTCACAGGGACGCTCAAAAATGGCCAAAGGAGAAAAATAGACCAACAGTATTACAATTAACAAATTTAGAGGATGAACAAGTCGATCACTTCAATTTGTACAATTCATAACAATTTCTTACAAATTCAATTTTTAGGGCTGAGAAGTAGTTTTTTGTTGTAATTAAATTTCATTAAAAATTTTTGTTTCGTATTTTGACAGAATAAATCCTTATTGAAAATTAAACTTGCAGTATTTCAACTTTCCTTAAACATACAACTAATTTTTCCTTAGTGCTGATTGAATTTCGAAATTGCATATTTTGCCCTTGAATGTCATCCTTAATTGATTTATATATAGGAAATTAAATTCTTCTTTATTAATTCGTAAGTACATCTTGAAACGATTTTCAGCTTCTAAGTCCTGCAGTAAATGATGGAATTCGCCTTTTTCTTTTCTCTTCCAGTTTATGTCGTGTATCCGTTGCGTGCTCATTTGTTTTCTCAGCTATAAGGAAAACGCATTCATTTTCTAAATCTTCCTCAAAATCTGAAGAGGACGAACTGTGGCAATTCATTTCACTTCAGCTTTCCTTAAAGAGAATGACACATATACAACATTACCGGTTGCCAGACGTACCCCTTTTGGAATTATAATAAAATTTTCCAAGATACCCCTTTTTTAACATTTGAAATGGGGAATTTGTAAAAAGCAGAAATCATAAAACAACCCGTTGAGATGATTATTTAGGAAGAAAGAATTAACTGACGATAAAGTTGTTGTTGAAATGCACCCTTAAAGACTCAAAAACAACATTATATCCTATTTACAAAGAGGGTTATAGAATATTTATATTATGCTTACTTTGTAACCTTTTACATTCTACTTGGCTTTTTTATTTCGTTGTAATGGTTTAAGACTCAGGCAAAAAACTATTTTTTTTTATTTAAAATTCCCAATATCAATATCGATTTGCTGTATGAAGAATATGTTCTGTTGAAATCATTCCATAGAAATATTGAAACAAAAAACCTCAAAAATACCACAGATGTTTGGATAAAAATTTTAAATGCGTACGAAATATGTAATACAGAAAAAAAATTAATTTTGGTTTTGCTTTGCCTCACTCAAATGCAATCAGTGAGCGAGTATTTAGTTCAATGTTTAACGCATGGAAAAAGGATAGAAATAAATTAGACCTAAAAAAGTTGGAGAATCGTTGCCAAAAACCAATCACAATATGTCATGCAAAGAATTTTACGCATGTGCACTAAAAAATGAAAAACTGTTAAAGAAAATTTGCTCAAATGAAAAGTATTGCTAGGTAAATATTTTCTTTTTTGATAAAATAAATTAGGTTTATGAATATGTATTGTAAACAATTATGTAAAACATTTGATGTTAATATTTATAAAAAGTTTCCTTTGGTGTTTTAACTCTTGCAATAAAATTTTCCAAATTATAGCACCTGCTATAATTTGGTTAATTTTATTAAAATTTGACTAATTTTGCATTCCATGAACTTGTAAAAATCGATAAAATATAGAAATAAAATGGTTGTTATTAAAATTGTTCAGTTTTCTTAAGATATAATGCGAGTACCCTTAAATGAGGAATGAATACCCCAAGCATAAGCATGAGTACCTCGAGATCAAATTTTTAATCTGACCACCCTACATTACAGTATTGCTTCTTCTCCAACCGACTTCACAGTTTACATTAAACAGGGACATTACGAGAGTCCCATGACGTGATAATAGTGTGTTTCCACCTTTATCCTCATCAGCCTTTCCATTTGCACTGTTGCTGATGACTTTTCTGTTGAGAGCCTTCAAACGTTGGTCATGGGAATGTACCATATCACTGTGAAGCAGTCTTCATTTCGAAACATAATTTTGCATGGCAGGATTTCACTGTGCAGATTTTCAGTGGAACTTGCCACTTTTTAAAATTTCTTTCTTTCTATAAGTAAAATCACTTACTAAAAACAAATATACTTTTTTTCTGATAATATTTGACTTACTTCCATGTTATTACTTTATGTGCAGAGAAGAAATAAGGCAAGTTTTTTTTTTTGAATGTCTCCTTTTGCAGCTTTCTTCCCTGAGGGATGTTAAAGGAAAGAAAAGGGGCCATCAATGGCAGAATTGACATATGGAAAGGATTTGAAAAATTTTGTGCTGGCTCACCAGTCAGCCTGGGTAGAGAACCATAATTGCCTAATATATCATAGTCATTTGTTCAATCCCAGACGTGGTCAGTTTATTTATTTATTATTGCTATAGTTAGTTTTTACCCTATATAGCTACCAATGCTGAAGCAAGTACATTAACTACGTATATATTAGTTTGCTTATCAGTGATACATGTCATTAGGATTTTAAAAATAGATACTGTTTTATTTTCAGTGACATAAGACCACAAGTATGAACATATATATTCAAGCAATTTACTCCATAACAACACAAAATATAATGGTGTGTACAGCAGTCTCTTTATAAAATCCATGTACAATTAAATGTATTTTTCGTTTCCTCTTAGATATGGTCACATCACTTTATTAGGCATAACGTTTCTGTCCTTGAACATGTCTAACAATGTTTGCACTGTTTCCACTGTCTATGGCCTTCTCAGGTTTAAATTGTAACAGGTGTTTGTTTTGATTGATCATCATCAAATCAACCAAACTTTCACTTTCTAGAGATGACCTGAATTTGTTTTTTATTAGGTTCATCTGGCTGAATCCCTGTTCACATGGAGCTCTAAATAGGTAGCACAGAAAAAATTTTCAGGAGTTTCGAGAAAACAGGAAAACGATCATACTGCTTTTGCCAGTAAATTCTTCAAAGACAAACCTTTAGAACACACTTTGAACTCATACCATTCATCTAACACATTCTCAGTTATGTCCATCTCTTCTTCCTTGTTGACTTGCAGAAGGGATGTATAGTAAGATACAAGAGTTGTTAATTCATGATTCCTAAAACTTTCAAAGGAAGTTTTCGACCAAGCGAATGTATCAAATACTGACATAGATGTCAGTATATCATCTGTAACTGTGTTCATAAATCATCATGTATGGCCTCTATTTCCTTCTCTATTATTTTATTTCTATCTATTTTAAATTTATCATGGTCCTTTTACAATTTCAGTCAGCTGCAATCATTATACAATCCATTCATAGATGTTGAATTTACAAATTGATCTTCCCTAGATTGTATTTGATTTCTTTAAGACTTGTCAAAGTCTTGTTAACCTGAAACTGCACTTGGTTTACTTGGTTTATTAGTAACAGAGGCTTCTGAAAAACCAATGAGAGCTACTTTAGTGGCAAAAGTCATGCAGAAAGTGCAGGGTTGTAAGAAATCTGTCATTTTTCTATTTTTTCAATATGCATTTTTGCTTTTTTGCTGTACTTTTTCTTGCCATAACTCAAGTTTTTGAGCTGTGTAACTAGAGAACTGCAGTCTTGAATGACAGCTTTAATGGTTCCTAATTTGCTGGCTCCTCAACATACACTGTGTAATTTGTGCAACTTTGACGGTTTTGTTGATAGCAGTTTCTGTAAGGCAGTGATCAATTTCCTCACTGTTTAATACTACTTTTAGTGATTTGAAAACACTTAATTACAACTTGCGTTACCCCAGGGGCTCATATCTGGTGAGTATGTGCTTGGCACACCCAGTGTCCTGAGCTAGATATCATCATTCTCTTTCTTGGTGATTCTCTTCTACTTTTGACTCTCTCTGTCCCTCTCTCAGGGTAACTCAGGAATTTTTTTTTTTTTTTGGCTGGTGCAGCATAAGTCTCAGGCTTCCTTGCACCGTGTAGCTAATAATAATAATAATGTATAGCTGTGACATGTACACAATCCTTGATTTTCTTTACCAAACCACTAACACCTCCAACCATGGAAGGTGCTCCATCTGTTGCTAGTCCAGCAATACAATTTTCTTTTCTCCAATCCAAGTGTACATTCTTCAGTTTCTTTGTCAGTGCTGTCTAGGTAGCCTGAAGCAGTACTATTTTCCAAGGGAGCAATAGCAAGAACAACCCTTTGATACTGCCATCATTGTGGGGGTGGAGTAGTGGTTAGCTTACTGGTGATGCACAATTCCTTTCATGTGTGCTCCTGGTGAACACTGGGTAGTTGCTGCGATGAAACCTGATGCTGAAGTGTGCTTTTTTAAAGGCTTGACGTAGCCGAGTGGTTAGGAGTGTGAGTGCAGTAGCACATGCTCTTTGAGTGGACCAGGGTTCAAGCCTGTGACCACTAAATACGATTAAAATTTGTATTGACTGATTTATTGTAAATTCCACTGACCTGGCAGTCGTGCCGGAGTATAAACAAGAATAATTATATAAAATAATAAATAAATAACTCTACAGCCCTTGTCAATTCACTGCAGGATGGAGGTCTCATCAGTAAGTCATGTTGAGGGAAATGGACCATAATCTGCCGTGCTGGTCCAATGTAGGTTGGAAGATCAATCATATTTAGCAGTCAGGGGCTTGAATCCCAGTCTATTCAAAGAGTGTGTGCTGTTGCACTCCTGCTCCTGACCACTCTGCTATATAGGCCAAGTGGTCAGGAACAGGTCATATCCAACATTTGTGTATCTTACATAAATTACACATTCTTCTATTTCTGATCTATTAGTTGAGCCATCTAACAAAATAGAAACGAATTCTGATTCTCTGATATTGGCAGCAATACTTTCCTTTACCTAATAGGCTATATGGTGTATGAATTCTTTACACTGATTGCTGTTTGTCGTTGAATTTGTTTGCTAATTTTAAAAATTGTTTTTGACAATGTATTGTGATATATTAAAACATTTCGCAAGAAGCAAATATTTTCTCATCCATCTTTTTTAACACACTTTGCAATTACACTATTTTCTGGATGTTCTCATTGTTGTAGTAGAGCTTTAGGAGCATCAGCAACTGGGGCTATATTGCTCCATATAGTGTCTGTAAATTGAATGTGTTCTCTGGTCGATTTTCTGTTTGCTGAATGAGAAACCCAAATTTCCAGGAAGAAAAAACCATGTTACCCCACCTGAGACTGACTAATTCAGCCACATGAAAATGGCCCATAAAAACTCACATCATTAACAGAACTCAAACTCAGATCTCTTCTAGTGTGGGGAGGATGGCAATTCTATTAACTGTGCTGCCCACGAGGGCTGGATGTTTATGAGCATTTAATGCTTCCATGCACCTAATATGTAGGCCTGACAAATTATGCAACTTGAAAGTTTCATGTCTAAAAGCTTCCTTGAAGCCAACAATTACATGAGGTGAACTGTCACACAAAGCTTTCAGTTGTGGACAAACAACACCTTGCCGTATCATTTTCATACTGAAGCCATGGAAATTCCTCTGTCCACTTTAAAAGAAATTTCCTTTTTCCACTATTCAGTGCATTTCCTTTAACTGTCTCTTAAGCTGTGGAATCATTACATGAATATAATCTAGAGCTATCTTTCATTACACCACCATTTTTTTTCTGTGCATTATAAACAAAGTTGAGGCTAAAAACATTCAAAATCACGATTAAAGTTCTCAGTAAAATAAATTGCTTAGTTCTTTACACATGTTTACATTTGTTGGCTATACATATGAATTCTGATTGACTTTGCCGCCCAGTCTTGGCAGATGAACAGGGCTATTGATGTCATATGATGCTGCGGCAACTATGATTACAATCGAAAATCATTAAGGTTGCCTTTTTAGAATCAATATAAAGACATTTTATATTTTCGTAAAATAAAAAAATATATGTGTAATACTTCTTTCTCAACATTCCAAGTTTAAATATCCATTATTAATGGTTCTGCATATTTCATCATCGATTACAAAATAAGGCAATTACTGCTGTCTGCTACACATTTATTTTAGGTTACCATGTCACGATTGGCTGGCTACTTCGTGGTACACCTAAGCACTAACTATAAAATGATGCAAGCATATTAGAATTAGCAGAGGCATACGATGCAAGAAAGCAAGCTTATATAGCATCAGCCAAAAAAAAATGCCTTCCAATTTCACCCATCCATTCACTCCAAATGTTTGTCTAGTTCTGCTTTGAACTTATTTAAGTTGCTGACCTCCACTACAACAGTTGGAAGTTTGTTCCAAACATAAACCACCTGCTGGCTAAAGGCGAATTTCCGCACATCTATTCTACAATTGTCTTTCCTCAATTTGAATTTATGCCCTCTCAGGTGAGTAATCTGAGCAAGAGGAAGAATCCCATTAATTGGATGGATTAATGGATTGAGCTTGCTCAATCCATTCAAGGCCTTATACACCCCAATTAGATCACCTCACAGATGCCTAGTCTCCAGAAGCTGCAATTTGCAGAACTTAAGTCTTTCTTGGTAACACCAACCCTTTGTTCCACTCACCAATCTCGTTGCTCTTCTCTATACTTGTTCCAGCAGCTCGGATCACACCTTGAGTACTGTATATAGGTCTGGAAGCCTCATTTTTACCTAAAACGAGGCCTCCACTCAAGGTGTGGCCTGGCCATTGCCTTATAAAAGGGGACAATCATCCCCTTATCCCTGCTAGCAAAATTCCTGTATATCATTGACAAGACACTGTGAGCTACCCTTGCAGCCTTTTTGCACTACAGTCAGTGCTCGTATAACACGTGTTTATACTACACGAATTCGATCATACACGATTTATAAATAGGGGAATGATATCTTATATAACACGAACCGAATTCACTTTTACACGATTCGCCTTTATGTTTAAAAGAAATGGCAGTCGAACGCAGAATCACCCCAACCGAAGGCAACACGATAGGAATGAAGAAAAGATTCTGAAAATGTATTTGTTTCTTATATCAGTGAAGGGGAAACACATTTCACCATAATAACGTAAAAACCCACACAATTCCAGCTATCAGTATTATCGCAAATGCAATTAGATCGAGTTTACTACCAGTTTATTACAGATTCCACTAGCAGAAACGCAATTGGAAATTGTTTTTATTGTTTTATGGTAGTAACCCTTAGAAATGTGCATTAGTAAAATGTGAGGTGTTAAGGTGTTAATAGTGTATCTCTGCCTTTACGGTGTTGTTTATTCAGTTGCTACACACATGCAGCTTTGTTTATGTGTATCAAGCGTGCCTCCTCGTTTTGTAATTTTGCTTTATTCCTTAAAAATGAGTAAAATACTTAAAAGGTGTGAAAAGGAAGCATCCTGGTGAAGACACTACAGACTCAGAGAGAAAAAGAAAAGCAATATCGATAAAGAGAGGCGGACTGGGTCAAAAATTCTTACCCGGGAAAATTTATAGTGGCCTCATACTAGCGTTTATGGCCAAAATCACACTGGCCTCCGGCCAACCGGGGTTTCCCCGGTAAGGCTTATGGCCAGTCCGCCTCTGTCGATAGAGAAAAAATATGAAATTGTGAGACGCTTTGAGCGAAATGAAAGACCATGTGATATTGCACATGCTACAGACCCAACGGCGAAAATTACAAAGAATGCAGAGAAAATAAAAACAACTTTCATAGCAGGAACAACTCAAAGTGTAATTAAAATTCATTAGATTAAGACACAAGAATTGGAAGAGATGGAACGGCTGTCATCTGTTTGGAAAGAAAATCAAACAAAAAACAAGTTTGCTTACGATAGAAGCAAAAGCATTAGCAATATTTTATTACGTAATAGTCGTAATAAAATACGTAAGTATTTTATTATGATTATTTATTGTGTTTGGTAATGATTTGGTTACAAATGTGTGTTCAGTCTTGGGTGGTCGGCACCTAACCCTATTTTTTCCATAGAGCCTGTTGTTCATATTGCATGATTTTGCATTGCACGAGGGTTTCTAGGAACACAACTATCGTGCTATACGAGGACTGACTGTATTTAGAAAACTTCATATCTGACTGTACAATTACTCCAGGTCCTTTTCATTCTCCACTACCTTGAGTGTAGTATCACCCGGTTGATACATTACTCTGGGGTTACTGCCACCCATATGCAGTACTTTATATTTGTCAATGTTAAACTTCATTTGCCACCTCTCGGCCCATCTGCTCAACTTTTCCAGATCCTGTTGCAGTAGTGTACTATCATTACTGTCATTAACAACTGTGCCAACCTTCGTATCATCTGCAAACTTAGACATTAATCCTGTTATACCTTCATCAGTATCATCGATAAATACCGAAAATAACAATGGGCCCCAACACCGAACCCTGGAATACTTCACTAATAACATTAGTCTATGAAGAGCTGTGTCCATTGATAACCACTCTGTATTCTCCCACTCAATCATCCTTTTATTCATTGTAGCAACTTGCCCTTAATGCCATTATATCCTCTTATTGATTGTATTCCATTAGGATAAAATCAGTAAGATAATTGATAAAACAAGTGTTTGTAATGACCAGAATTTCTTAGTAGGCACAATATAAGTAAAGTAAAAATACAAAAATGATTTACAACATAAAATAAATGCCATAAAATTGGCATACTGATGATTACACTGAAACTTTACAACTTCAGATATATAATTTGCTCGTAGCAGATGTATGACATTATAAATAAATTTTACTGAAATACGTTAAGGGTTTTAGCCTCAGGCTGCGAGAGATTTAGACAACATACAAGTTAGTGCAAATGCATCATATTAGTACGCAGCTGAACTCTGAATTAGCAAAAATATGCAAAGTTGGCATTGTTTAAGTTATATCTCATATTGTGAACGAGTTACCATGATATTGCACTACTTCGAATAAGTAACGCTTCACCAAAGGAGAAGACTGTTGTTACTTATTCTCAGTGGATACCACCACCCAGACGGCACCGTTTCAGGGCTATTTGGCTCTTCTTTGGTTGGTGGGTAGGTATCCTAGTGATGCAATAATGATGGAACAGTTATAAAGTATAACTCCACAATATGAGAGATGCCTGATGGTGTATAATATAAATTAAGATTGAAATACATTAAATAAGTTTAGCTGCATACTAATATGATGCGTTTGCACTAACTTGTACATTGTCTAAATCTCTTGCAGCCTGAAGCTAAGGCCCTTAACATATTTCAGTCTTAATTTATATTACACACCATCAGGCATCTCTCATATTGTAGAGTTATACTTTATAACTGTTTTGTCATCATTGCATCACTAAGGTACCTACCCACCTACCGAAGAAGGATCAAATAGCCCTGAAACAATGCCTGAAACAGTGAGAATAAGTAACAACAGTCTTCTCCTTTAATGAAGCGTTACTTATTCAAAGTAGTGCAATATCATGGCAACTCATTGTGAAGGTATTCACAATATGAGATATAACTTAAACAATGCTGACTTTTTTTTTTTTTTTTTTATGTGAACCCCAAACACGAGAGATATTAGAACCTATAGTACTTAGTACCGTGCTTGGGTTGGAGGTTGAGAAGACGAAAGAAGATATTTGTTGACATTGGACTTGAACTTCTGTAGATTGTAATTTTCAGGAAATACGTATGAAGGAAGGTTGTTCCAGAAAACGGCAGTTGAATGAATAAATGAGGAAGATGAAAAGTTGGTTCTGTGGGTTTGAAGTTGGACAGTAAATGGATGTTGGCTGGTGGCGGCACGTGTTCGGACTGTTTTGAAAGAGAGAGCGGGAATTATAGAAGCCAATTCAGAAGAACAGTGCCCATGGAAGTATCTGTAAAAGAGGCATGCAGCAGAAACAGTGCGTCTATGAGAAAGCGAGTGGAGAGACTCTGTTATAGATGAGTCATTAATTAACCTAACTGCCCTCTTCTGAATGGAATCAAGAAGCCTGAGAGAGGTTTTGGGGGCACCACCCCAAATGTGGGAACAATATTCCATGGCAGGGCGGATTTGCGATTTATACAGAGTGAGCAGCTGTTTGGAAGAAAAGTAACGCCGAGAGCGAAAGAGAAAACCAAGTTTTTTAGATGCAGAAGAAGCAATATTTGTAATGTGCTTGTGCCAAGAGAGATTAGAAGTCAGGGTAATCCCCAAAAGAGATATATCATTTTGCCTAGAAATCGGTGTGTCACTAAAGATAAGCATAGGAGCAGAAGAATCCTTTTTGCGAGATATAAGATAAGACTGAATTTTAGAAGCGTTGAAATCAACTAAGTTGTCTTTGCACCACTGGAGAATTAACTGAAGATCGGCATTTAAGGAATTGGTAGCAGATTTTCGAGAAGTTGAAGCTGATTGAGCAGGACAAGGTTTCTCAAAATGGAAAGTTGAATGCAATGTGCTATCATCGGCAAAACTATGGATAGGATTTCCAGTCAATGGAAGAAGGTCATTGATATACAAGAGGAAAAGAGTGGGGGAAAGAACTGAACCTTGGGGGACACCGGCATTAGTGGAGAAGTTAGAAGACAGAGAGCCATCTACCATCACCCTCAGTGAGCGATCAGAGAGAAAACTGGATAACCAATTACTAAAAACAGTTGGCAAACCATAAGATGGAAGCTTGTTTAGAAGACCTTTATGCCAAACACGATCAAAAGCCTTTGAGATGTCAAGAGCAACTACTTGTGTTTCACCGAACCTTTCCATTGAAGTAGTCCATAAATGGGTAACATAAGCCAGGATATCACCAGTGGATCGACACTGACGGAATCCATACTGGTGATCGTTGATCAGACGGAAAGTTTCTAGGTAGTTTAAGAGTTGGCGGTTAATTGATTTCTCCATTACTTTAGAAAGAGTAGAAGTAATTGCAATGGGACGATAATTGGATGGGAGGGATTTGTCACCCTTTTTAGGAACTGGCTGGATATGAGCAAATTTCCAAGCAGAAGGAAAAACACCTTTGGAATAAGAAAGTGAAAAAAGGCGGCAAAGAATAGGAGTAAGTTCAGGAGCACAGATTTTGAGAACAAGTGGAGAAATACCATCAGGACCTGGAGCTTTCTTAGCATCAAGATTCATCAAAGTCCTTCTGATATCCTTTTGACGGAAGACCACAGGAGGCATTGAATGGACCGTGTTGGGAATGGTGGGAGGTGTTTTACCAAGTTCATTAATACATGAGCTGGAAGAAAAATGGGATGCTAGCAGGTCAGCTTTATCCTTGGCTGAAGTGACAACAGAACCATCTGGTTTGGACAGAGGTGGAAGCAGAGATGGGCAAAAGTTGCGGCCAATAGCTTTGGCAAGAGACCAGAATGCTCGGCTACCATTAGGGCAAGAAGCAAGTTTTCTACTCTTAGCCTGTTCAAACTCTAGTTTGGACTGATTAATAACTGCTTTACAATTGTTGGGAGCTTTGGTGTAGGCAGAAAATGAAACTGAAGAATTAGAAACAAGCCAATTACGATATGCAACATTCTTCTCTTGAACAGCCTTAGCACATTTATTGGAAAACCAAGGTTTAGATAAAGGACGAGATTTTAAAGTGGAGTGTGGGATAAAGGATTCCATTCCTGCAAGAATAATTTCACTGACACGATCTGAGCAAACGTTGACATCAGAAGTTTTGAAACAGTAATCCGACCAAGGAAAAGAAGAAAAGAAGTCTCGCAGGTCATCCCATTTTGCATTCTTGTAATGCCAAACAACACGAGGTTGGGAATAGCCATGAGATAAAGGTTCCATTGGAGAAGAGACAATCACCAAGTTGTGATCTGAAGTGCCTAAAGGACCTCTCACTTTGACCGTGTACTTAGAAGGGTTGTTTGTGAGAAAAAGATCAAGCGTATTGGCTGTATGATTCGGATTGTCCGGTATTCTTGTAGGTAAATGAACAATCTGTGCTAGGTCATTAGTAATTGCAAAAGCCTCAGCATCTCGACCTGCTGGGTCGGTGTGACTAGAGAACGGAAGCCAGCTGGAGTTGTGAACATTAAAATCACCAAGGAAAATTACCTCACTGTTAGGAAAGTTGGACTGGAGAAAGTCAAGTTGCAACGAGAGGAAGTCAAAGAGCTCCAAGTGATTAGTGGAGTTGGGAGAACGGTAGAGACAACAGATGAATTTGAAACAATGAGGTAGAGAGATTTTAAGCCAGAGAAGATCGAAGAGAGGAGATTCCAAATTGCCAAGTCTCTGACAGGGAATATCAGAACGGACATATGCACAAGTACCACCTTTGAGGCGAAAGGAATCATACAGCGAATAATTTGGGCATCTGAGATGAGCAGTAGTTGAATCAACCGATAACTGAGATTCTGTCAGAAAAAGTACATGTGGTTTGGCAGACTGCAAGTGGAAATGGACATCGTTGAGATTAGAATTCAGACCACGTATATTTGTGAAATGAATTAGGAAGTCCTTGGGAGGTTTAGATCTTTTCGCAGATAAGCTTGTTCTATTAGTTTGGCAATTCATGGTGTATTCAATAGTAAGAAAGAGTGGGTGGGACATGCTGTATGAAGTAATGAAATTTTTGGATGTGGCGTACATGTGGTAAGAATATACCCAGATCCTTGACATAACGTGGCCTCGACAATGCTCCCCGCATACACACTACTCTGACTCCCTCCAGTCACTATCTGGCAGAGTAGAGGTAGCAAGATTATACACTAGCTGATCCGGAAGCCTCCTAGAGAGTTACCAATAGGTTCGGTCCGGTGTACTAACTAGCGGCCGGCCTGCGAAAACCGTTTTAGAGCTGTACCCTCGAAATGTAAGGAATATTGGATCTCGCCACGACGTTCATCATAACCTCAAAAGTCATCAATCATACTGCATGATGGAAGAGATAGGGAAGGGTTGACCGGAACTTAGCTCTAGAGACTAAACATGGGTTCCACCACTTCAAGCCTCCAATAAGCAAAGTGGTGGTATTTCACCGGTTGATGAGAGTCATCTACCACCTAGTACTGCCTGGTAACATAGAGGGGCGGCGTTCCTCCATGTGGTGTGGGCGCCACACCTCGACCCCTGCTTACGTTGGTTCACACCTGGGTGGTCACCCACCATGTGCTTGTGCATGGAGGTTATACCCAGGATTACTAACAGTCCCACCATCGTGAAGGTGCAAGCAGAGGATTTGGCTGTCACAGACCGTCCGGACTTTGCCGAAATTGGGTCCACTTGACTTGAGTGTCACCCGAATATCAGTTCCATCAGCGTTTTAGACTCCCAGGTAGCAAGTACAGCTTATCTGGCATATCTGAGAGAATGTCTGTGACAACCTCAAGGACCTGACTTTGCATGTTTTTCTAATTCAGAGTTTAGCTGCGTACTAATATGATGCATTTGTTCTAATTGCACGTTGTCTAAATAAATTTTATAAATTGTAGACTTTGTTTATTGGCCAGCTGACTTTCTAATAAATTCTTAAGATTAAAGTTTGTTTCCTTATGGCAGTCAAAAGTCTTCTGGCTCTGAACAGAATTCATAGATGGCAAATTACCAACTGATTTTTTGGAATCATTATATTATTTAACTTGAACTCAAATAGCATCAGTTTGTCATTTAATAGCTCTATTCAGAGAGCAAGTTTTTTTAACCAAATCAAGTTTACAAAATAAATAAATAAAAAAAAATCCAATACTTCTCAATACCACTGAAGATAATGAAGTCAGTGTTTTTGAGTGGAAGTTCTTTCCTAATAATGAAAGAATTAAAAATTGATTTACTGACAAGTGCACAAGGAAGCTTGAAATATAACAAATTATCCCAACTCATGCTTGGTATTTTAACAATTCCTCATAGAAATGCTGTGTGAGAGAATAGCTGGCAGTTTAAAAAACACCAAACTCAGTCCCTTTATTTCTGGTAAAGCTTTTGAAATGTTCTTGACACCCAATCTTAAACTAAACTAAACTAAACTCAACGTTCCTGAAGAGAGCAAAATCCACAACAGTTTCTTTCTTGAAGCAGTCATCGGTTGATGTCTAGCAGATAATCCGAACAGAAATCCACAGGCAGAAAAATCCTAGGTAAGCTAATGTTTGAAAGCATAATGTACTGGTAAACAATCATCCGGCTTTATTTTGATGTAAACTCTGCATGTTGTCACTGAAATTTAATTTCCAATACAGTCTGGATTTTAAAAAACCTGTTTTTTGCCAAAAAATCTGTTTTTTCTTCTGGTTTTTTATAGAGAAGAATTCTGGAATTCATTAAGGAATTCATAAAGGAAATCTGGAAGAAAGAAGTTTCTGTAGGGAAATGATGACTTTTACCTTCCAGTGCACTTGAATTGGTGTGATTTGAATTTGGATGTAATGGGAGTGGCATGAGTGAACTTCAAGATAACCCATCTTTGCAAAGAGCCAGTAGAGAACAAAATATTGAACACAAGTGATGAGAATGGCTGACTCACTATTCCCAACATCTGTGTCGAACATCTAGAGAGGAGGAGATCTACTGTTGCATTTTTTGTGGGAAATCTAATATTGAGATTGTGGTTGTTAAAATGATTATAAAAAGATTCTCTGGTCCCAAATGATGAAAATATTAACATAATATCAATGTTGTCATTTTAAAAAATGAATTTTTCACAATTGCATTCATAATTGAGTGAAAATAAAGGTGGCTTCAAAAAGTGAACAGTTTTGGATTATTTCATGCCTTTTGTTCCAAGCATAATAATGGTGGAAAAAGTTCACCAACATGTCTGCTAATGTTATAATTTTAATGACGCAAAGGGTTAAAGTTTAGTATAATTACTAATTCTAAATTTTTTTTTTTACAAAATGAATAAATACCTTACTCATTTAGTAACTGTTTTAACTAAGGCGCATTTAGGGCTAGAGCTTCAAGCTGCGAACAAATTTAGACTATGTATATAAAGTGCTTAGCATCATAATACACAGCCATTTCTGAATAAACAGAAAATTTTTAAGGTGGCATTGTTTTAGGTTATATCTCATGTTGTGAATACCTTCACAACGAGTTGCCATGATATTGCACTACTTTTTTACTGAATAAATGTTTTACTAAATAAATGAACTGCTTTTAAAGCAAATAACTTGGAAATCACAAGACTTATTGTAAACAAATTATAGTAAGACCTTTTTTGTGTTGATCTAAGCTAGATGTGAGGTGGAAAACCAATGTAATTATCAGTGTAACAGTTTTCCTTCTTGAAAATATTTTCTTGCCATGTCTGAACGTTTGCATATAATAACTTGCCTCTCAGTGGATTTTCAGGAAATTTTATATTTGGCTCTTTTAGAAAGATTTAGTATTTCGTATTTAGTATTAGAAAGATTTTATTTCACCAACGACATACACATTTTATATTCAAATATAACAATTATTCACGATTATTTAACAGTACAGTTATCAATTATCAGGAATTAGAAAAACAAACAGAAAAATTCTCACCCAGAATTTTTTTTAAGAAATATATTGATAGGTTCAGAGTATATTCTGAGAATAGGGTGCAAGAATAATTGCTAATCTTGTCAAAGGAAGGTTAGGTGAGTCAGAAAACTGCTAGTTTGAGGGGAGAGAGATACAAGACTAACGGTTTATCAGTACATAGTTTGTTTTAAATGTGCTAATGGTACAAAGGTACCATTAGCACATTTAAAGCACATTATTAGTACAGTGGTTAACGAAAGTAATCAGGGTATGCTACTTAAGACGATCTTGATAAACTAAGCAGATGGCTGAAAAATGGAAACTGAGGTTTGATAGTGATAAATGCAAGGTACTGCATTTGAGTAGCAGAAATCCCATAATAACTTTTTCATTCTTCACTAACTTAAATTAGTGGAGGAGGAAAAAGATGAATGAAAAATAAAAAGATGTAGAATTATCCTAGGGAATAATTATACAGTCAGACACGAAGTTCTCTGAGCAGCACAGATAGACTTCTGGGAGAACATAAGAATCTCTCAACAGGAATCCCTGCTGGCAAAGTTCCAACAATATATTGGAACTTTGCCAGCAGGAATAAAGAAGTGATTACCCCATTGTATAAGGCAATGGTTATGCCACATCTCGAATACTGCACATAGATTTGGAAACTGCATTTCAGGAAGGATATATATCTGTTGGAAAGGGCACAGAGAAAAGCAACAAGATTAGTTATGGACACAAAAGGATATTCTTACCAAGAAAGCCTAGAGTTCTGTAAATTGGTCTCTAGAAACTAAGCATCTGCATGATGACCTAACTGAAATGTGTAAGCTTTAAAAGAGTTCAGTTTGTTTGTTATTTGGTTTTTAGGAACATTAGCAACTAAGTCCATATTGCTCCGGGGGGGGGGGGGATATGCGGTGGTCATTTCCTGACCTTTCTGCATCCTCCATATTTGATGGTCATGGGCTCGAACCCCGGTCTAATCGAGAAGCATGTGCTACGCACTGCTGCTCCTGCCGACCTGACTACAGAGATGCCAAATGAATGAATGTGAAAGTGTCTGCAATTCTACCCAGACAAAAAAGGAGGAAGGAGGCCCAGACAAAAAAAAGGTAGGAGCAGCAGTGCGTAGCGCTGCTGCTCCTACCCACCTGGGCTACGGAGGCACCAAAGAGTTAAGTAAACTAAAACCTAAATGCTGATGGCATCTTTACCTTTTCTCATATTGAACGTACAAAGTGGCATTAATTTAAATCGGAGGAAGAGATGGAAAATGTTTTTGTTGTTGCTGTTTTGTTTGGGGTCAAGTATTGTATATAAGCTTTGTTTCTTGCATCATGTTGCACAATGGCTGCTTTGACATAATTTACTAGTCCATTAATCACTCTGATTTTATTCATTGAAGTTTTTCCCAGAACTATTAGGAAATATCTTAACCCGACCTGATAAGCTTATGATTTTTTTTGGAAATGTTTGGTTATGTTCTAAAGATATTCTGAGATGATAGTGCTGTATATATTATAATTTCTGTTCATTGCTTGCCAATCACAGGACCACAGCCAGCCATGTATATTTCCAAATCACTTGTGGGGGGGGGAACAAATTTATGCATTCATGAACAGTCATGGAAATGGTGTGTGGACAGAACTCATGCCACATATTTGTAATATCAAGTGAAATTATGCATCAAAATGATTGCCAAACAGATCATGTCAGAGTGGCCAGTGATGGATAAATTATGACTGAATTCAGAATTCACTTACTTAATCTATGCTAAAACAGATATTTAAATAGATTCAGAAGATAAAAATTAAAA
The DNA here is from genome assembly GCF_048544385.1 of Mastigoproctus giganteus. Taxonomy (NCBI): domain Eukaryota; kingdom Metazoa; phylum Arthropoda; class Arachnida; order Uropygi; family Thelyphonidae; genus Mastigoproctus; species Mastigoproctus giganteus. The sequence continues at coordinate 222,343,800 of NC_143576.1, forward strand.
ACACGTTTCACCATTCATTAAAATAGGTCATTTCGGCCTATTTTAATCAATGTTTCAGTGTGCTGATTTTTTTTTTTTCCCCCCATCTTACTTAACTGTTAATACTATTGATATCGGTTAAGTGCAAACTAAATGGCATCCATAGTTAACTACTAACAGTAGTGTCAGGTGAATTTTACATATATAAAGAGACATATGCATTCCTGATAAATGTACATACACCACGTGATAGTTATCAAAATTGAACTGAGGAAGCTTATCTTTATTTTAATTGCCACTATATGTACCAAAAAAAAAAAAAAATCTTAATGAAAAAATTATCAGCTTTCTGTAATGCAGTTCTTTTATGATTGAAGGAAGCAAGCATTTTAGGAATCACTTTAGTCATATTTGTTTAAAAATAATATCACAAATTTGATTTAAAAAAAAGAGGTTTTTTTGTTTTAAAAATATTTTCTTTTCCATCTGAGATTTTCTCTTTAAGTTCCAAGTATTTTTTTTTTTTTTTTACAATTATTGTAACAAAGATTAACATATAATTCAAAAAATTGTAAAAATCTTTACAACTGATATCATATGTTGTTTTGCTTTTGCTATTAATTTTGAAATGCCAGACAAGAGCTGTAGTGGTTAAAAATGACTGACTGATTTAATTACCAAATAACCTAAAAAAGGGTTTAGGGTTCTTTGCACAAGTTAGTGCAAAGCATCATCTAAAATGATGCTTTGCACTAACTTGTTTGTCTATTAAATTCCCAATAGTCTGAGGCTTTCGGTTCTAAATCGTTTTTTGTACTATCATAGACCACCTGGCATCTCTCATATTGTGGAGTTAACTTCATAACTGGGTTGTCACTCATTGCAGGGTATCTGCTCACTGATCAAAGGCCAACAAGATAGTGCTGTCTGGGTGATGGTATCTGCCGAGAATAAGTAATATTAATCTTCTCTACTGGCAAAGCATTGCTTATTGGAGGTGGTGCAATAACAAGAAACTCGTGAAGGCATTCACAATATGAGATGTAACAAAAAATCTGTTAACAGCTTAAATTAAACATCACTATATAGAAATTCCTGCCATACCTCCTGATGCCAGTCAGCACTTTCCATATATAAAAATAATTTATCTCAAAATTCATTAGCATAGATTCCAGATAGGTCACTAACAAGAAATAACACCTGTCATTTTTTAAGGTGGTTTTAATGCAGATTTACCCATCAGTAGTCAGGGTGGATCACTGAGACCCAAGAAGAAATTTGGTGATTTGTGCTATTCACCTACTCTGTCCATATAGCAAAAACTCTCACTACCTTTCAACACAAATATTTCCTTTGATTTCTCCATTGAAATTCCACAAATCTCTGTAAGCTAAATGGAAAAAATGAAATAATGCTAAGTCTTTTTTAGTTTATTCCTGGTGTAAACAAGTGTGCATTGGCCTTGCTAAGCTTACTTTGGGAAGGATCTATCTCATTCACTGGATTTTTGGAGCATCTGCTGTAAGTGCACTTCCATAGATTAGCTACTGCTGATGTGTGGTTTAGCCAGTTAAGCATATGCTTTTGCTTGGCTACAGGATCTGCATGGTTCCACAGTATTACATTGAGAATAGAAAAGAACTACTGTACAGTAAGAGTTTCTTTGAATGCACAGATAAAGAAACATGCACTTCTCACAACTAATTATTTGGTGGGGGAAATATATATATAATGTAGTAGGTATATATCTATTATTTAACTAATGCTAAGTCTTTTTTAGCCTTTGATCCATAATTCATATTATCGCTATTCAAATTCATATCCTATTTCTCTACTAAATTTTAATTTTATTATTCGTAATTATTATATATATATATATATATATATGAAATTATGTAGAAGAATATGTAATTTGAGGAATAGAAATAGAAAAAGAGTATCAGAACAGATTAATGCCATCAAAATAATTATTGAACATTACATCAGTCTGTATATTATTTTTTACTTTTTAAAACTTAATACCAACTGGATTAATTGGAGAATTTGCATACAACTGGAGAAATTTAACAAGAATTTAGAATATAAGTATTAGGGGTGAAAACTATACCCATGAGGCCAAAGGGCCAAGTATTCAGGTAACTAAGTTGGACTTCATTGTTGTACCCTATAAATAAATACATAGATTATAATAAAATAGTAAAATTAAAATGGTGATATAGTTAATTATTGATAATTGGATACATTGAATGGAACGTTAACTAGGGCTAGCTCCTCAATATATCCCATCAATAATTGGCTGAGGCTGTCTGTTTCTGTTTGCCACTTGGCAGTTTGTCTAGGTTCAAATATACTGAGAATATAATTTCAATATAATTTAATTACTTTAGTATACATTAATATACGTTAACTTTAGCAGAAAACTGGCAGAATAAACACTAGCCCTAGTGGTTATTTCCTTTATTGCATCTACTTACAAAATTCTAGAAAATTCATCCATTGGCAAGCCTCATAAAGTGCAAGAACTGGTGTCAAACAACGAAATAAGGATAAAAAATATATTCACGTTATCACTTAAAATTGTTTTTAAAATGATATTGTTGTAGATCCTTTCCAGAATGTGTATCATCAAAATTTCAAGAGAGAATCTCTATTGGCAGCCATGTTTTAAACTTCTGAAAAGCAGTCTAGCTTAGCCTCTGCATCAATTTTTACCTTATGTGCAAAAGAAGAAAGTGCATGTTACTTATAATGGATTGTGTTTTTGTATCACTGCAAAATCTTTCTTTGATGCGTATGTGACTTAATAACAAAATTTAAAGGAAAACTTTTTACTGGAAGGTATGCTATAAACTTCCAAAAGCCAGTGGAAAATCGAAAGAAGAAAATTGAATAAGTAATTAAAGAAAAAAAGTACTGCAATTATAAATAAGAAATTTTGGTTTTGCAAACTAGACAGTATTTCTAACTGGGGTTGGGGGGGGACATGTTAAGAAAGTTTTATAAATGCCAGTGCTGTTGAGTTTCCTTATGCATCTCCTTTTCAAGTCCTTTCTGTCTTTATGGCAGCTTGCATATATAATAATTGTAGGTGTGACTGTGTGTGGGTTAATTAATATAAAAATAGTAACAATGATAACAGAGGACAACATGTATTGACTCCTCTTTGAGGGTTTCTTCACTGGACAATAGGTTAAATAAGACTTATTAGGGAATTTAATATAGATAATTGAGACATAGATTAACATGTAAAGAATAATAATAAAAAGTTTGGAAACAAAGGATGAGGATCAGTATGTGTGAATCTCCCTTTATTATTATGTTAATTTGCATTATTAAAACCACTTACATTAAAAAATACATATTTCTTGTCAATTTATAAAACACATTACAATATGCCTTTCCACAACTTTGTTTTGATAGTTCACTTTTTATAAACATAAACCAACTTATGTTTTATTTAATTTTTAAAATAGTTCATCTGTTGCTGTAATGGAAAAAATATATAAAATTAGTGAACAGTGTTTATTGTACTGGGAAGATCACATTATTTATTTATTTATTTTTTTTTTCAGTGGAAGAAATGATTCAAGAGAAAATGGAAAATATTGTCATAATCTGTCAAGAAAATGAAAATTCTGTATTTTCATACTGGAAGTTGAAAATACCACATGAGGAATATACAATATGTAAGTGACATTATTAATATATTAAATAGTGAATATATAGAAGATATTAAATAGTATTATATCATTTAAAATCTTTGCCTCCAGATGGATGAATAAAATCATCTATATTCTGTGTGTTGTCCTTTGGCAGCAGTGGCAAACCTTTTCCTGTCAGGGTATCAAAATTAAGCCAGTACTGTGTACTATTGAAATAAAATATTTTTTAGTAAATAGTGTTTTTTGATATAAAAAAGTAACAGTACTTGAAAGTTTCTAATGAGAACTTTGCTGCTGCATAATTTGTGCACAGTTATGCTTACTGTTTTCATTATTCAGTATGACTAATATGTCAAAGAATAGATTTGTCTTCAAATAAAAAATACTTTTTTAGGCTCATTTTGCATGAACAAATTAATAATATATGAATACTTTTATTGCAGGGTAATAAAACTGTGTGATAGCAGTTTTTGGTTTTTTTTCAGATATTTGTTTGGTACAGCCATAGTGGTGGCTGTTTTATGATAGTGAAGAGTTTAAGATATAATGAATAACCCTGAGCCATCAAACGGTATTCACTAAGTTTCCCCACATTGTACTTAGCATTAGCAAAGGCACATGATGCAAGAAAGCAAGCTTATATAGCATCAGCCAAAAAAAAAAAAAAAAACCTTATTTCACCCATCCACTCGCTCCAAATGTTTGTCAAGTTCTGCCTTGAATCTATTTAAGCTATCAACTTCTACAACGACAGGTGGAAGTTTGTTCCACCAATCAACCACCCGCTGGCTAAAGGCAAACTTCCGCACATCTATCCTACAACCGTCTTTCCTCAATTTGAATTTATGCCCTCTCAGGCCATTATTCTGAGCAAGAGGAAGAATCCCATCCGCATTGAGCATGCTCAAACCATTCAAGGCTTTATACACCTCAATCAGATCACCTCACAGGTGCCTAGTCTCCAGACGTTGTAATTTGCAAAATTTAAGCCTTTCTTCGTAAGAGCAACGCTTTTGTTCCATTCACTAATCTTGTTGCCCTTCTCTGTACTCGTTCCAACAGCTCTACATCATTCTTAAAATTAGGCCTCCAGACCTGTATACAGTACTCAAGGTGTGGCCTGACCATTGCCTTATACAAGGGGATAATCACCTCCTTATCCCTGCTAGAAAAATTCCTGTATATCATTGACAAGACATCATGAGCTATTCTTGCAGACTGTCTGCACTGCTCAGAAAACTTCATATCTGCCTGCACAATTACCCCCAGGTCCTTTTCGTTCTCCACCACTGTCAGTGTAGTACCCCAGAGTTGATACGTTGCTCTGGGATTACTGCTTCCCATATGTAGTACTTTATATTTGTCAATGTTAAACTTCATTTGCCACCTCTCAGCCCATCTGCTAAACTTTTCTAGATCCTGTTGCAGCAGTGTACTGTCATTAGTGTCCTTAACAACCCTGCCAACCTTTGTATCGTCTGCAAACTTGGACATTAAGCTTGATATACCATCATCAATATCATTTATAAATACAGAAAACAACAATGGACCTAACACTGAACCCTGAGGGACTCCACTAATAACATTAATCCATGAAGAGCAGTGTCCATTGGTTACCGCTCTCTGTCTTCTTCCACTCAACCATCCCTTTATCCATAGCAGCAATTTGCCTCCAATGCCACACTGCACAATTTGTGCAGCAGTCTTCCATGTGCAACAGTATCAAAGGCTTTTCTAAGATCCAAATATATGATATCAAAGTTATTCTTTGCATCCAGTTCCTTTGTGACTATATCATAGTATCCAATCAAATTAGTCAGACAAAACTTCCCCTTAACAAACCCATGCTGTGTCGGAGCTATAACTGAAGTCTTGTCTAGATGATTCTGCAATGCTTCTTTAACCAGTGCCTCCATTAATTTCCCTGGAACTACTCATTAAGGAACTACTCTGGAACTACTTCTCATTAAGTTTCTCCACTCCTCTACCTGTTATTGCATTAGTAGGTAGAGGAGTGCCTGGTGATTGATCTTGAGCTGCCAGTCAGCCTTTGTACAGAGAATTGTATGAAAGCTCCTACTAATACCAAGTGCTTCCAACATTTCTACAAAATTTATATCATATGAATTCTAGAGATGCATGCAGTTGAAAACTGAAAATCATTGTCATTATATGAGAACTCCCATTCAGTTCACTGATTTCTAAATGCCATTGGTCCTAGGGTAATAGGCAAATTTCATATTGTGAGATCGAGCCCATATTCTGCCACAAAAAAAAAATGCTCTGCCCATTGTACTTCAACATTAGTAGTGGCAACAAACGATTCACGAAAGCAAACTTATACAGCATCAGCCAAAAAAAGGAGAGCGACACCTTCCATTTCACCTAATCCTTGCTTCCAATAGTTTGTCTACTTCTTTGAATTTATTTAAGCAATTAACTTCCACAATAACATATGGAAGTTTGTTTCAGCAATCATCCACCCCCTGGCTAAAGGCAAACTTCTGCACATCTATTCTGCAACTGTCCTTCCTCAGTTTAAATTTGTCTCCTCGTGTATAGTCTGAGCAAGAGGAAGAATCCCATCAGCACCTTGCAGGTGCCTGCAATTTGCAGGCACCAGACACTGCAATTTGCAGAACAAAGGGATGATGCAATTTGCATCATCCCTTGTTTCCCTCACCAATCTCATTGTCCTTCTCTGTACTCATTCCATCAGCTGTACATCCTTCCTCAAATGTGACCTCCAGACCTGTACGAAGTACAGTCGGTCCTCGTATAACACGTGTTTACAGTACACGAATTCGATCATACACGATTTATAAATAGGGGAACGATATCTTATATAACACGAACCGAATTCACTTATGCACGATTCGCCTTTGTGTTTACAAGAAATGGCAGTTTCTTGTAAACTGCCATTTCTTGTATTTATTTCACCATAATAACGTAAAAACCCACACAATTCCAGCTATCAGTATAATCGCAAATGAAATTAGATTGAGTTTACTACCAGTTTATAACAGATTCCACTAGCAGAAACGCAACTGGAAATTGTTTTTGTTTTATGGTAGTAACCCCTAGAAATGTGCTTAGTAAAATGTGAGGTGTTAATCTCTGCCTTTACGGTGTTGTTTATTCAGTTGCTACACGCGCGCAGCTTTGTATGTGTATCAAGTGTGCCTCCTCGTTTTGTAATTGTGCTTTATTCCCTAAAAATGAGTAAAATACTTAAAAGATGTGGAAAGGAAGCGTCCTGGTGAAGACATTGCAGATTCAGAGAGAAAAAGAAAAGCAATATCGATAAACAGAGGCGGACTGGGTCAAAAATTCTTACCCTGGAAAATTTATAGTGGCCTCATACTATGGTTTATGGCCAAAATCACACCGGCCTCCGGCCCACCGGGGTTTCCCCTGGTAAGGCTTATGGCCAGTCCGCCTCTGTCGATAGAGAAAAATATGAAATTGTGAAACGCTTTGAGCGAAATGAAAGGTCATGTGATATTGCACGTGCTACAGACCTAAATGAGGCAATGCCGAGAATTAGAAAGAATGCAGAGAAAATAAAAACAACTTTCATAGCAGGAACAACTCAAAGTGTAATTAAAATCCATTAGATTAAGACACAAAGAATTGGAAGAGATGGAACAGCTGTCATCTGTTTGGATAGAAAATCAAACAAAAAACAAGTTTGCTTACGATAGAAGCAAAAGCATTAGCAATGTTTTATTACGTAATAGTCGTAATAACATACGTATTTTATAATACGTATAATAAAATACATATTTTATTATGATTATTTATTGTGTTTGGTAATGTTTTGGTCACAAATGTGTGTTCAATCTTGGGTGGTCGGCACCTAACCCTATTTTTCCCATAGGGCTTTTTGCATTGCACGAGGGTTTCTAGGAACACAACTATCGTGCTATACGAGGACTGACTGTACTCAAGATGTGGCCTGACCATTGCTTTATTCAATGGGATAATCACCTCCTTATCCATGCAATGATTACTGTGTTATCATTGACAAAACCCAATGAGTTGTCCTGGCAGCCTGTCTGCAATGCTCAGAGAACTTCATATAAGACTGCACAATTACCCCGGTCCTTTTCATTTTCCACTACTTTGAGTGTAGTACCACACAGTATGTTACTCTAGGGGTTACTGCTACCCATATGCGGTACTTTGCATTTGTCAATATTAAACTTCAAATGCCATTTCTCAGCCAATCTTGCCTCTCTTCTAGATTCTGTTGCAGTAGCATACCGTCGTTCCGGTCATTAACCACTTTGGCAACCCCTGTATCATCTGCAAACCTGGACATCAAACCTGATACGCTTTCATCAATATCATTGATGAATATAGAAATTTGTTACCTGCTGCACTATTATATTGCTGCAGTAAAATGTTTGAGTGAAGTTGTCAACTCTTCTGGCCTTGGCTATTCAGTCATTTATTTATTTATTGTCTTATTGCTCTGAAATAAAAATTTGTACAGTAACAATTTGTTTATGACATGATAAAATATATAATAATAATAATAATAAAAATGTAGTATAAACTATTTAGGAATGGCTGTATATTTTCTCATGCACATGTACCATTGGTTAGCCCTAATGGTGCTTCTCCATTTTAATAACATTTTTGGTTCCCTTTTTGTTTATTATTTCACCTTTTACAAAAAAAAAATAAAAATAAAAAAGTGAATAAGTAAGGTTAATGACATAAAATTAAGATAACTGTCATAAGTTTTTTATCTGACAACATAAATTCAAATAGAGACACATGAAAAAAATTTGTTATGAAGTTTTTGAAGGAACTCACAATGGTAATTAAGTAGACCAACACTAAAATAAGTGTCACACTAGCATTACGTTAATGAAAAAAATTACTTATATCTTTGCACACTTTATGTACAAGCTTATTATAACAAAACTTGTCCACTTCAGGTCAGATTCATCTTAATAGGTGAATGGGTACCTTATAACATATCTTTGATTGAAAGTGAATTTGAACTCATTTTAAAGGAAATAATGAAGAACAATCAGCTTTCTGTAAAATAAGGAATAAAGTGTAATGTTTATTGAGATCATAAAAGAGATTATCTTCTGCTCCATAAAAGACTATCTAAATGAATGGAGAAACTTTAGATCAGTGAGTATATTTGTGGTCAGCCATTGAATCTAAGGTTAAAGAGCACCACCTTGATTAAAAAAAAAATGCCTTAACATTTTATGACCACCACCTTGATTAAAAAAAAAAATGCCTTAACATTTTATGACAACTTTTTTTTTTTTTTTTTTTTGGCTGAAGGGCAGAAGACTTAAAGCAGTTATAAATGGGTACTCTTCAGAGTGGACTAGCTTAACAAGTAGAGTCATTCAGGAATTAGTTCAAGGTGTCCCCCTTTATTTTTAATCTTCATTAATGATATTGATTAAGGAGTACAGCAGGCCCTCGTTATAACGTGGTTTTCTCTATGCTGATTCGCTATAACGCTGTTTTTATATTATAACCTATATCTCACTCTAACGCTGTCGCAACTCACTATAATGCTCTTTTACCAGCGTAAAAGATTGGATTGAATTTTTGGCGTGAAAAGCAAAGTTTCCCACACTCAGTGAAATTTTCTCCCACGCTAATTTAATTGCACTATGGTGACTTGTTATGTAGTTCCGAGATCAATATTTAAAAAAAATGATCAAGTATATTGCTTGTAATATTTGCATTATATGCATTTATCCGAAGTCTAGTCATCACTCGGGTACAGTGTTAGACATTGTTACTCTACTCGAACATTGTATCATAATTAATGCAGCACAGTTACATTTTCGAAGATGAATAATGGCGGATAAGAATTAAAAAGGGACAACGTCTGGACGCAGTACGAAGCCTGCTACGGTAAGAAAAATACTGAATTTGAAAATTAAATTAAATTATACGTTTTGAAGCGAATCGATTTTGTTCAACGACAAGTGGATGTGTGCAGTAATTTAGGACTGGCAGATTCCACTGGTAAGAACAATTATAAAAAATAAAGAATTAATTTTAGCAGTGGGAAAGACAGCTGTCCCACTGCAAGTAACTAGGCCAGCTATTATAATTGAAATGGAGATACTTCTAAATAATTTTATTGAAGATAATATCCAACGCACAATTCCGTTAAGTTAAATATTATTAAAGAAAAAGCGATTAGCCTATATGATGGTCTGAAGAAGCTCACCTTAAAAAAAAAAAAAAAAAATGTGGAACCATTTAAAGCTAGTAGGGCTGGTAAGATAGATTTAAAATCCAGGGAGAAGCCGCAAGTGCACATCAAGAAGGAGCCGAAACTTTCAAAAAAAGAACTTCTAAAAATTATTCAAGAGTGGTGTTAAACTTCTCAACAAGTTTTTAACATACGTGAAACAGGAATTTTTTGGAAGCGAATGCCTAAAAGAAGTTTCATATCAAAAGAATAAAAAAAACAAAAAAAACATGTCTTGGAGTAATATTTTATGTAATGGAGAATATTTTATGTATGTAATGGAGAATATTTTATATGTACAAATTTTTTAATATTAAATATTTTGACCGATATTTGTGCATCTTTTCGCTACCGTTTATTATTGATTAGGAAATATCCTATGGCATAGACTGCGACTCACAAATACATATGTTACATTACGAGAATACAGCGCTTGCTTAGTGCTGATTCACTTAGCGATCTGTTTTTCGGGAACGAATTATCAGCATTAAGCGGGGGTCACCTGTACAGTGTTTGCTGGTGACTTGAATGATGACATAGACTGCGGCATAGATGGCATTGAATGATGGAAATATCCTATGGCATAGACTGCGACTCACAACTACATATGTTACATTACGGGAATACAGCGCTCGCTTAGTGCTGAAGGTGCTTCTGTAGCCAGGTGGGCAGGAGCAGAAGTGCGTAGCACACACACTTCTTGATTAGACCAGGGTTCGAGCCCATGACCGCCAAATATGGAGGATGCGGAAAGTTCAGGGAATGACCACTGCATATCCCCGGAGCAATATGGCCTTAGTTGCTAATGCTTCTAAAAACCAAATAACAAACAAACAAACAAGCTTAGTGCTGATTCACTTAGTGCACTGTTTTTCGGGAACGAATTATCAGCATTAAGCGGAGGTCACCTGTACAGTGTTTGTTGGTGATTTGAATGATGGGAAGGTGGTTAATGAACCATGCCGTGTTGCTTCAAAATTATTTGAACCGTTTACAAATATCGTTAAAAAATTGCAACTTGCTACTAAATGCAAGTTTGTACACCTGGGGAGTAGAAGCCTAGGAATAATTTATAGACTTGTTTGGGAGGGACAGTTAAGGATGGTTTAGGACAAAAAAAGACTTGGGAATTCTGAGACAACCAAACATGAGGTTGACCTCATGTTTGGTTAGTGTAAACCAAAAAGTGTAAATCAATGTAAGTAGGGAGAAGAATATCTCTCTATTCTGTGTATAATAAGACAATGATGAGACTACACTTGGAATACTTTATTTAGGTCTAGAAGAGGGGTGGGGAACCTTGTCCACGGGCAAAATTTGGCCCCCAGTCAAATTTGAAACTGCCTGCTGACGAAGTTCTCTAAAATACCATATGAAAAAACAGGCAAAAAGTCATTTAATACAAGTTGTTTTAAGCACTCCATAAACAAATTTCTGTTAGTTATAATGCATGTCTAGTGACATTAATCATGAGTCAGAATACATACGCCGACCGGCTAGCCGAGTGGGTAAAGTACCTGCCCGGCAACCTAAAGGTCGCGGGTTCGATTCCCGCCTCGGGCTTGGATCAAAGTACTGCAAAAACCTTGGGAGGTGCAATATGGCCACAGAAGCCGATGCGCCAACAACTTCCAAATCAAAAAAAAAAAAAAAAAAAAAAAAAAGAATACATACGAATTTATGACATAATAGTCACACCATTATTACAGCAATTAGCATTTAGCATTTGTTTCTCCCCCAAACCACTTGCATGCATTGTCTCTGTCTTATCAGGTATTGTTATTGGTAATGGATGATTTAAGTTTTGTCTTGGTAGGTTGTCAGTTACATCATTACACATCACTGCAAATTAAGTGCACTAATTTTGAATGCTGGTAATATTTATGGTTCATTTTCTTAGTTCTATTTAAGTCAGTATTGTAAAGTAGATAAAAGTAACCCCTTTCTGCAATGACTAGTAATAATAAAAGAAGAGCTGCAGGCGAAAGTACAATCTTGAACGCCACTATTTGACCAAGCAAAAGGAATACAAAAAATTGAAAGAGATTGCATTTAGACAAGCCAACATTTTTAAAAGAACTTTTATACAAACAGCAATCTGTTTTCAAAAGACATTTTATTCATTAAAATACATCTGCAATGCAAGCAAGTTATGAAGTGTTTGAGCTAATTGCAAAGAAACAAACCACACATCAAAGGCAAGTTTGTTAAAGAGTGAATAGTTGCTGTTGCAGAAATGTTAATTCAGGAAAAAGTAAAGTTGTTTGAAAATATTATTTATCACGAGGCAGGCCATTCGAATGGTGAAAAAGGTGCACTGCACCTGGGCTACAATTTCAAGAGGCGCCTGAAAACGTGAAACTTGATACACATATGAAGAAAATTTTAAAGGGAGTGTGCCAAATTGCGATTGGCACCTGGGCGCCACCTTCCCTAGGAACTCCCCTGTCACGAGGACATTTTCTGACCATACAAAAGACATGGCTAACGATATCCAAGTATTCTTGAAACAAGCAGCTTCAGAATTTTTGTTTTATTCCATAGATCTAGATGAAACAACAGATATAGCAAATACAGCACATTTGGCTATATTTGTATTTGCAATAATGGCAAATTTTGCAATATGAGAAGATTTACTTGCTTTAAAATCAATGCACGGGACTACCACAGGTGAAGGTCTCTTTTCTGAAGTCAAATTAGCAATAAGTGATTTCAATCTACCCTATGGATAACTACACCACTCATAAGGATCTACCCTATGAGCGGTGTAGTTATCTTCATGCTTAACTCCATGTGATAATCACATGAAGCTAAGTCTGGGTAGGAAATGTTTTAATAACTTGTAGTTCTAAAAATATTTCTGCAGTTTCAAAGATTTTTACCAAAACATTCTGTATTTTCATTACAGTTCAAAAACATTTTTTCAGAAATTTTCAGACAGCTTTTATTGCTCTGAAAAGTTTAAAAAAGTGTTGCTGGCATGTTTGCATTAGTTCAAAATTAGTTGGAGGTTTGCAAACATTATCCCAGGACCGAGTGGTCTTGGGGTAATGTTTGCAAACACTAGCATTTCCCAAACTGTGTTCCATGATATGTGAACAATTGTTCTGCAAAAAATCGTAATAATTAAAAATATAAAATAAATTTTGCATATTTGTAGCGTACACCACTTTTGTATCACTATAATTTTTAACTTTTTTTTTTTTTTTTTTTTGTTATTAATATACTGGCATAGACTAATAATCAAGTAGACTGCAGAACACTTTATTTTGGCGGGCTTTGCATAGAAAAGTATGTGTAGAGGTAATGCCATCTACAAAAAAGTAGCAATGTAGTGGTCTAATATGCCATTCGTATACGATTTAGCCTAGAGTACATGGATTGAAGGAGGGGGGGGGCGAAGTGAACCGATATCATAACTAAATTCACTTCCTTGTTTAAATTCGTTTTGATAATTATCAGCATTTCGAAATATTATTATTAAAATAAAAGACCATGAATTTGTGGTTGAAAAAAGAACTTTAAAATGAGAAGCAAGTACTTCTAGTATTGCAACTGTGGTCAATGAAAACGAACACAGTATTGTCACACTTCAAAGTGAGGATGAACAATCGCAGCCTTTTGTTTCCCAAAAATCTGAAGAGAAAAAACAGGAACCAACTAATAAAAGACTAAAATGAAAGTATAATGACAGTTGTTTGAATTTTGGCTTTACGTGTGTTGGAAATAAAGATGCTCCTGATGCACAGTGCGTCGTATGTAATAAAATATTAGTAAATATTTCTTTGGCTCCCACTAAACTTGCATTTTGTAAGTGCTCCGTAAATATATTGTGAGATGAAAAGTGTTCCGTAAATGTATTGTGAGATAAAGTTTGGGAAACTCTGCACTAGTATATGCATTGCAAGATGGTGACCATGTACTGCTGTAAAAATTTCACAGCTCATTGTTGACTGTGAGCCTAGTGTATAAGCTGCAGTAAAAAGTTGCATTAAATTTGTAATCACATATATTATTGCCATTACAGTGTATAATGGAAATTCGTTTACATTGAAAAGTTTGAAAAAGAGGTAGGATATCATCAGCATTGAGCTTACTCAGTTCATTCAATGCCTTAGAACACCACAGTCAGATCTCCTCATAGGTGCTTAGTCTCCAGACCCTGCAATTTGCAGAACTGAAGCCATTCTTAGTAAGAGCACCCTTTTGTTCCTTTCACTATTCTCGTTTCTCATCTGTGTGGCCTAACCATTGCCTTATACAGTGGGATAATCACCTCCTTATCCCTGCTGTCAAAATTCCTGTTATATCATTGACAAAACCCCACGAGCTGTCCTATCAGCGTGTCTGCACTGCTCAGAGAACTTCATGCCTGACTGTACAGTTACCCTTCCTCAGGTCTTTTTTCATTCTCTACTATTTTGAGTGTGGTACCACACAGTTGGTATCCTATTGTGGGATTACTGCTACCCCACACGCAATACCTTGCATTTTTTAATGTTAAACTTCAATTGCCAATTCTCAGCCCATCTGCCTAATTTGTTGCAGTAGCATAACCTGATTACTTCGTTAACTATTCTGCTAACCTTCATATCATATGCAAACTTATTAGGCCTGATATGTCTGCATTAATATTATTAATAAATATAGAAAACAACACTGGCTCCAGCGCAGTCTTCTTGTACCACTGATGTAGCCGAGTGGTCATGAGCGAGAGTGCAGTAGCACGTGCTCTTTGAGTGGACTGAGGTTCAAGCCCTTGACTGCTGAATATGATTGAAGAATGTATTCATTATTTGTTGTAAACTCCTGACCTGGTGGTTGTGCCATAATATAAGCAACTTTTTTTTTTTTTTTTTTTTTTACTGTTATTAGTGGAATTGCCCATTGATAACCACTGTCTTCTCTCAGTCAAACCATACCTTTTATTCACAGCAGTAATTTGCCTCTAATGCCACACTGCTCCAATTCAGGTGTTTTATGTGGAAAATTGTGAAAATGCACATCTCATGTTTCAAGGGAAACCTGTAGGTATTCTAGTAGTATGGAAGGAGTGGTTTGTGTTTATATTTTACACAGAGAAAAAGAATATAAGCAAACAGGCCATTTTCCTGAAGTTGTGACCATGTCCAGACACAAAAGGGACAGCACATTAACTGTTGGAGCTGTTATTATCAGCTGCCTGGAAAAAAGCAGTTATAACGAAGTTGTAACTTCTGGCCACTGGGGACATCAGAGTATTAAGAAAACCTTTATTACTCTTTTCAGGTAGTAATTCAGTTGAGACACAGTATCTTATTAATATATATACCGTGGTTTTATTTACTGGTTATAAATGAGCTAGATTAATGATTTACATATTTAACCAAATTTTTCAGTGTTGAGAAGGAAAAAATATCTCTAAGATAAAGTGTAAATTTTTCATTTGAAGCTCTTGAGTGAAAGAGGATGTAAATTTCTCATTGTCTCCCAACTTTTATGTATGTAAATTTAATTTTAAATATTCATTATGGTTTCAGTGGAGGAAACAATTCAGGAGAAAGTGAGCCCCTCTTTTATTGCTGTTATGAATCCACTTACAGAGCAAGTTAATGGAAAATTGGCATCCCAAAATGAAGATTTAGCCGCTTCTTATCAATACACAAATCATAGTAAGTATTATAAGTGTAAAAAGTCGCTTAGGAGACATTATGTAATACTTTCCTATTAATTTGTCTGTATCATATTATATACAGATTGTTGACCTCTTAGCTTAGCTATCGCATGGATTTTTGTTGCACAAGAGTTCGACAGGCCCCTAAACTTTAGGACTTTATAGTACTGAACGTCAGTTCCTTAACATGTTCACTGCATCCTCACAAATATGTGGCATTGGATTTTTAATCCACTTGGAGGGAAAACCACCCTATTTTTAGAACTTTTCCCTTCTAGTTAGACAGAATAAAAACCAAATAATTTTGTCAAGTAACCTTCATTGGAGGATGATTAATTCAATAATAGTGAGCAGAAAGCCTAAAAATGTCTCTGCCTTTTTCAGTCCAGATTGCTTCAATCCTGAGTCAAAAAGGTCATTGGAAAAGCTGGCATTGTAAATGTTAAGTATTTATATGGGGTGTTGGCAAAGTCAGTGCCATAGGAAAATTTAGTAATAACCTTAAACATGCTATACTGTTATAAATACGGGTGTTTTCTTTTCTGTGCAACCAATAAAAGGAGTATATCCAAGGAATATACAGCAGACAACATGAAATTACATCACAATATACGTGTCCATATAAGTTACATTATGATCTTTTTTTTCTTTTTTTTTTTTTTATTGTGCACTGGCTCAGTTTTGCATATATCATTCACAGCCAAACTAGTAAGGGACTTATATTGAAGAGTTATGCACCTTTTAATATCCCCATTAAGATATTGGGATATATGAGGGTTACATAATCAATTGTGGATTAAAATTACAGTAAACCTTTGATTTTACAAACTAATAGGGGAAGGGGGGGCTCTGCTATTACTGAATGTTCATTAAATTGAAAGTTTTATTTTTTGAGACCATTTGCGCAGTTACTTCGTATATGCATGTATTAGAAACACTGAAATAAAGTTATTAATAAAAATATGCTATTATTTACCATGACCATTATGGTCATGGTACCAGTCAAATTTTGTTCATCCATTAAATAAAGGTCCATAAAGATGTAGTTTAATATTATGGTAAATTCCCACTCATCTGTGTAGATTATCCATGGATGAATATCTTTTTCTTTTAATTTTCATACGTTAATCAAATTGAATCGATTTTTTAGGAAAATGTATATTGTCTGCGAACTGAACTAAACTTTCATATCTCACACTCTTCCAGTTTTGTATTTTTACCAGTCTTTTTTAAGTTTAATTGATTTTTTTCCAAGTAATGGAGGATAAACTATCCTAGCAACCCTAACAGGCTGCTAGAATCGCTCATTGGGTTCTGTCAATGATATACAGGAATTTTGCCTGTATAGTAGGGACTAAAAGGTGTTATCCCTTTCTATATGGCATTGATTAGGCTGTACCATGTATTACATACATATCTAGAAGTTTCATTGCTGATTTGTTAAATGAGTGAAAAGAAGAGCAACAAGATTAGTCAGTAGCACAGAAGAGTACTTTTAACATCAAAGACTTCAGTTCTACAGATTATAGTGTCTGTAAATCTGTGAAACAGTCTTTTTGAAGTGTTTAAAGCTTTAAAGAGATTGAGTAAACAAAATCTGATGGCATCCTTACTCTTTCTGAGACAGACAAGTGAAAATTTCACTTGTCATTCAGCTTTTTGTTGTGTATGCAATGCGTATCATTAGTTCCATTTATCAAACATCTAATTGCTAATAATTTCCCATCATTCTCAAAAGATGTATGTATTAAATATGCAGTTGAATTATAGTCCGGGTGAATATCTGGTCATAAATAATTCAGTGAAGAGAGAGGTGGTATTTTTTATTTGTTTATTTTTTAAATTATTATTTTTATAAACTTCATTATGATGCACAAAGATAGATAAACAGTTGGTGAACTGTTATTGTGTTGGTATGCACTTGGCAAGCTTAGAAAACAAACTTTCATTATTATTTAAAATGATGTATTGAGGTTTATTATATTTATAGGATTTTTAACAAGAATATTAAAAAACAACATTTTAAAATTTTATAATATACACTGTAACTGTATTGCACTTAATTAGGTGGTAGATGGCTCTCATCAACCAGTGAAATACCACCACTTTGGTTATTGGAGGCTTGAAGTTGTCACAATGATGTTTAGTCTCCAGAGTAAAACTCCAACAACCCCCATCTTTCTTCCATCATGCAATATAATCAATGTCATTTAAGGTTAGGGTGGACATTGTGACAACATCCGATCTTCCTTACATTTCGAAGATACGTTTCTAAAACACTATTCGCAGGCTGCCTGCTAGATAATTCACCAGATGGAACCTACTCATAACTCTCTAGGAGGCATCTGGATCAGCTAGTGTATAATTTTGGTGTTTCTACTCTGTGAGGTAGTGTCTAGAATGGGTACAAGGAATCTTTCATGTATATGAATACAAAGAAGAAGAAAACAAATCAGATTGGATTTCGTGTACTGGATGTGGGAAAGCCGTAGATAACCCAGCTGATGTTGCTGATGAATTGAATAGGTACCATCTGTCTTTACTGATGA
The DNA here is from genome assembly GCF_048544385.1 of Mastigoproctus giganteus. NCBI lineage: Eukaryota > Metazoa > Arthropoda > Arachnida > Uropygi > Thelyphonidae > Mastigoproctus > Mastigoproctus giganteus. The sequence continues at coordinate 222,361,890 of NC_143576.1, forward strand.
AAGTTCATTCATGCTGAGAAGAGGCTGTGCGAATTAGGCTCAGCCACGTGAAATTAGTTATTTCGAAATTACAGATGACTGATTATTACTAAAACTTTTGAGCATAAAGGCAAGCAGGGCTCCCACAGTTGATGGCATATACCCGATATTCTTCCTGATGAGGTAGAACATGCGTTGAAGAATCAGAAAGCCCTGGGGGAAGATGAAGTTACTGTAGAGTTGTTAAAATTGGGAGGAAGAGACATAACACAAAAACTGGCAAGGCTCTTCACAAAATGCATTAGAAAAGGTGTGACGCCTAAGCAGTGAAATAATGCAACCATAGTTTTGCTGCATAAGAAAGGAGATAAATTGGAAATTATAGACCAATTAGCTTGTTATCCCACATCTACAAGTTGTTCACAAGGGTCATTACTAACAGATTAGAAAGAATACTTGATGAGAATCAACCGAAAGAGCAAGCTGGCTTTAGGACAGGATTCTCAACTATGGATCACCTTCACATGATATCACAGCTAATGGAGAAAGCAAATGAATATAAAACACCATTATGCCTGGCATTTGTGGATTATGAAAAGGCATTTGACTCCCTACAGCATAAGGCAATGTTTCGGGCACTGGAAAGACAAGGCATAGATACCCCATATATTATGATTTTGAAGAAAATATATGAGAACGCTACCTCTTTTATTAGACTAGACAGTAGGAAATTTAAAATTGAGAAAGGAGTTCGACAAGGAGACACAATATCTCCGAAGCTGTTTACTGCTGCCCTTGAGGAAGCTTTCAAAAGATTAGACTGGTCACAGAAAGGAGTCAGTGTGAATGGAGAGTACCTAAACCATTTACGATTTGCAGATGACATTGTGGTCATAAGCCACGATCCCAAAGAATTAGAGGAAAATCTTAATCAGTTATGCACAGTTAGTAAGGATTTTGGACTAAAGATGAATATGGCTAAAACAAAAGTAATGATGAACAAGTATGCCACAGAAAGGGACATAATGATTGAAGAAGCAGTAATTGAGAAGGTGGAGTCATATACTTATCTTGGACAAGTTATTAGCTGTAATAATGATAAATGGCTGGAAGTCAAGAGAAGAATAAATTTTGGATGGATAGCATTCAGGAAATATAGTCACATACTGAAGAGCAATATCCCAGTTTGTCTGAAACGTAAAATAATGAATCAATGTATACTCCCCACCATGACTTATGGAAGTGAAACTTGGGCACTCACCAAAAGAATGGAAGAGAAGCTAAGAACTACACAGCGAAGAATGGAACGAATTATATTGGGAATCACTGTTAGATAAGAAGAGAAACACATGGATTAGGGAGCAAACTCAAGTAAAGGACATTCTTATCAAAACTAAAGAACTAAAATGGTCTTGGGCAGGATACATAGCTCGAAGACATGACAGATGGACTAAGAAAATAACAGAATGGTACCCAAGAGGAGCTAGAAGAAAACCTGGAAGACAACGGCAGAGATGGATAGATGAAATTCATGAGTTTGTGGGTAGTGAATGGATGGCCAGTGCTGAAAACAGAAGGAACTGGAAAGTTGCTGGAGAGGCCTTCATCCTGCAGTGGATTGAAAATGGCTGATGATGATGACCCATTAAACTTGAGGGAGGCAGCCAGGGTGTGTATTGAACCATTGAGGTTAATTATGAGGGCATCTTTGGTCTCAGGAGAGATTCCTTTGGACTAGAGAAGTGCCAGCAGTTTAGCCTGTATATAAAGGTGGTTCTAAGAGTGAAGTTGGTAACTATTGACTGGTTAGTCTGACTTCAGTGATAAGGAACATCTTAGAGGCAATGATTACAGGTGCAATCCAGGGACATTTTGATAGAAATGGCATTCTGAAGATCACACAATATGGTTTTGTTGGGAAAATCATTTTTAACTAACTAATAAGTTAGTTTGACACAGTTACTCATGAACTGGATGTAGGGAACAATTTCAGCATAGTTTATTTGTATTTTAGCAAAGCATTTAACCAGTCTCTCGTGAGACAATATTGTATGTTATAATATGTTGGGATTACTGGAAAGATTCTAAGATGGATTTCTGGAGTGCAGAAGGCAGAGGATTGTGATTAATGGATATTCTTCATATTGGTGTAATGTCAAAAGTGGAATACTCTAAGGATCAGTTCTTGGACCACTGTTGTTTCTAATTTTCATTAAGAACGTCAATGACATGATATCAAAATTTGCAGACAACCAAGCAGCGCTACTTCAGGATGGGGCGCCTCCATAGTCAGGTGGGAAGGAGCAGCAGTGTGTAGCACACGCTTCTTGATTAGACCGAGGTTCAGACCTGTCACCACCAAATACGGAGGATGTGGAAAGGTCAGGGAATGACCACCACATATCCCGGAGCAATATGGCCTTAGTTGCTAACGCTCCTAAAAACCAAATAACAAACAAACTTCAGGATGATTTGAACATGGTTCAAGAATGGTCAGAAAAGTGGCAGCTAAGATTTAATGCAAGGTCTTGCACTTGAGGAATAGCAACCCAAAAATAAATTATACACTTTGTGGGGTTGAATTAAATACAATAGAAGAAAGAGATCTGGGAGTTACAATACAGGCAGATGTGAAGTTTTCTGAGCAATGTAAACAGGGGGCCAGGAAAGCCCATGGTGTCCTATTGATGATTTATCAAACATTATCCTGTAGATATAGGGAGGTAATAATCCCACTGTATCTGGCAATTGGAATAGTTGAGGCTTACAGTTCAAAGAAATGCAGAGGTCAACTGGATAGTTGCCTTCATGAGGAGGGAAGTGCATAATTTGTTGTTTCTTATTTTATTATTATTATATTTTTTTGGCCAGTGTATCAAAAGCCTGTAGCTTCCTTGCACTATTTGGCTTATACTAATACTAAAAATTGAATCCTCTGCATGACTGATGGCATTATGAAATCACCATGACCACTGAATTGTTAAGAATATTTTTTTTCTAAATTAAAGTTTTAGGTTTTGAGTTCAAACTGGAAAATCTCTTTTATCTTTATGTAATTTTGCATTTTTATTTCCCCTTTTAGTGGAAGAAAATATTCATGAAGTACCCTACCTATCTATTGACAGTAGTGCAGACCAAAATGATGAAACTAGGATACCAGTAAACATACATATAATGCCTTCAGTTCAATACATAAATCATAGTAAGGATTTTTGTTTGCATTCTTTTGTAACTTTTGGACTGTGATAAGTTGCATATAATATGAAATTTAGAAAAAAAAAAATATATATGATTGATATATGGTTTAACTGGAATAAACTTCCATCTCTCGTAGAAGCTGATAGATTCAAGGCAGAACTAGACAAACATTTGGACCGTATGGATGGGTGAAATGAGAAGGGTGTTGTGTGTGTTTTTTTTTTTTTTTTTTTTTTTTGGCTGATGCTATATAAGCTTGCTTTCTTGCATCATGTGCCTTTGCTAATGCTAACTGAAGACTTAGTTAATTGTTTATTTTTTGTATTACAGAAAACACAGAATATTGTTTTATTTTTCTCTTCTTTGACTATTTTGTATATATATCATTATGACAAAGCTCAGGAATTAGCTAACTGAAAAATATCTGGGGAGAAAAAAGTTTCTTGAGTTTAGTAAACCATCCTCTGGTGCCATCAAAAGTTTTCTCTTTTATACCATGACCAATCTGCCTAAATAACAAAACTTATTGAAGAAATTTTTGATAACAGTATTGTACTGGAGGCAAATTTACCAAATATGGACTAGAAGCAGCAACATACTTATGCACCCAGCATACTAAACTGCCTAGGAATGCAGTTTACTCCAGAGGTCATCAGTGTGCTGACCAAACATAAATTCTTATGGTCCAAAGCATTAGTTTTCCCTAGCAGTTCATATTTAGGCATCTCAAGAGGAACTGTCAGCTCCTCTTGAGATGCCTTTTTCTTAGCTTTCTAACTCATACTTTTGTAATAAAAAATGGTTAAATGATGTACAGAAGTGGACTTTTTCTACCAAAAAACAAATCTTCAGTCACTTATTTTTCCTGTTGCTTATCTTTTAGTTTTCAGCACTTTTACCTTTCTTCAATATTTTAATATATATATATATATATATATATATATATATATATATATATATATTTTTTTTATTAAATATGCTTATGTACAGTTGAACTTAGTTATAATGAGCATCAAGGGACCGACAAAATTTCCTCATTACTTGCTATATCAGTGATAGTGGAGATGGGGAACCCCTGGGGCCATTACACAGTGAACACTGTATATCAGTGATGAGTTAAATCTACCTCCTATTTTTTTTCAATTCTCAATAACTTGATAAAAAGATAGATTCAAAAAACAAAAGAAATATTAGAGAGAAAAAAATAATATAAGTATATACCTACATATTATTTGTATTAATATTCTTGTATAAACTACAATACACTTAATACTAAACACAATTTATTTCTCCATAATTAAAAATAATACCATTTAATAATAATCATGATTTCATTTAGTCTTTATTTATGTATATAAATTAAAAGTGATGTTTGTTTTAAAGATTTCACTCTGATATTTCTTAAGTTTCCCCTTAAAACACTCAACACATTAAAAGTCTAATTACTTACCTCAGTTCCTTGAAAACAATTGACTAATGTGTCCATTGCACCTTGAGCTTATGAGATTGTTGGCACTGATTTTGATTCACTTTCAGTTGTCATCACGATCATCGTCTTTGTTGAGCACATCATCTATAATGTCACTCTCTGTAGGAAGACCACTACTTAATAAGTTGTCATTGACTCATACAAATTCATTGATGTTATCTGTATTAAAACCGGTTAATTGCTGGAACAAACTTCCATCTGTTGTTGTGGAAGTTGATAGCTTAAATAAATTCAAGGAGGAACTGGACAAACTTTACATAGCAACCATTCGGATAATGGCAAGTTGTTTTCTTCGTTTCCATCTTCTTCATCTACAATTGAAATTTCATTTGAATTTAATTTAGATTTCTTTAAGCAGTTCGATATGTTTGTCGAAGTAACGTTGTTCCACACATCATTCAATAAATTTATAGCATCCAATATCTGTATAGACTTGGTAAGATTCTGTTCTCTTTTTGACTGATCATATGTAGAACTAGAAATCTTTTATAAAATCCTTTCAAACTCTCGATTACACCTATGTCCATTGGTTGTAAAATTGATGTCGCATTGGGAGGCAATTCCTGGCATATTTGCACATACAAGCACCATCAAGCGAGCCTCTGCTTTTTCCACCAACACATTTTCCCCCTTTGAATTTAAATGTATTGTCAGGTGTCAAATTATAAAAAAAGTCCTGTTTCATCGGCATTGTAGTAGTAATAGTAGTAGAAGCATGTGACTCAAGAAAGCAAGCAAAGTTTGTCCAGTTTCTCCTTGAATTTAATTAAGCTATCAACTTCCATGACAGATAGAAGTTTGTTCCAGCAATTAACTGCCTGCTGGCTGAAGGCAAATTTTTACACATCTATTCTACAACTGTTTTTCCTCAATTTGAATTTTTGCCCTTCAGGTTTGTAATCTGAGCAAGCGGAAGAATCCCATCAGAATTCAGCATGCTGAACCCATTCAAGGCCTTATACACCTCGCAGGTGCCTAGTCTCCAGCCACTGCAATTTGCAGAACTTAAAACCTTTCTTGGTAAGAGGACCCCTTTGTTCCCCTCACCAATCTTGTTGCCCTTCTCTGTACATGCTCAAGCAACTCTACATCCTTCCTAAAATGAGGCCTCCAGACCTGTACGCAGTACTCAAGGCATGGCCTGACCATTTCTTTATACAAAGGGATAATCACCACCTTTTCCCTGCTAGCAAAATTCCTGTATATCATTGACAATACCCCATGACTTGCTCAGGCAGCCTGTCTGCATTGCTCAGAAAACTTCATATCTGACTGCACAATTACTCCCAGGTCTTTTTCATTCCCCACCTTCCTGAGTGTAGTACCACACAGTTGGTACGTTCCTCTGAGGTTACTTCTACCCATATGCAGTACTTTGCATTTGTCAATGTTAAACTTCAGTTGTCACTCCTCAGCCCATCTCCCCAAATTTTCTAGATCCTGTTGCAGTAGCACAACTGTTGTAGATGTCATCTTCATGGAAATCTTTCCTGATTTCTATCCAAACAATGTCAATCCATTCATTTGCCATTATTGGATCTGCAGATCAAGATTCTCCACTAATTTTTGCATAAACGATGTTATGTCGTTTTTTAAATTGATCTAGTCAACCATTGTTTTACACAAAATTGTCCCATCCAAATTGTTCAGAAAATATTTTGGCTTGAGCCTTCGAGATCGGACCGTCTGCTGAAAATCTAGCACTTCTTTGTGTGATGAACCATTGAAGCAGTGCTTCCTCAACATTTGTAACCTTGTACTTTCTAAAAAAAAAAAATTTTTTTTTTTTCCCGCTTATATTCTTTTCTAGTGCTAATATGTAAACATCTTTATTCTTCTACAATGTCGGTACACTTGAAGAGGACAAAGAAAACCTTTTACACACTTCAAAATTTTTTGTACCACTTTCTACCTTACAAATAATTTCGACTTTTTCGCAAATCGAAAGACACTTCCTTTTGTTAGTAGACATGTGTCCGAAGAAAAGGTTCATATCTAACTGATTTTACTTTAAAGTGATCCGCATACAATGTTCCTAGAAGTCCCGAAATGCATATAACATTCTTAGAAGTCCTGTTTCCAAAATTCTTAGAAGTCTCAAAATTAATTTATGGTTCAGTGAATATACATGACAATCTGTAAATAGGCTAATGCGGCAAGCGGAACACAATGCATTATTGTATAGCCCCCGTCCCAGGAAGGACACGATCATTAACTGGCTACTAATCCGATGCAGGTGGTCATAAAGCTGAGTTGCCATTTTTATTTTTGTCTATTCCAGGAATTGGGATTTTTCAACTACCTAAGCAATTAAGAATGTTTGCATATTTACCAAAATTTTTTCGATGTATCCGTGTAGTATGCTCATTATAACAGTGAGCAATTGTATGGGAATATGCATAAATTAAAATCATTATGACTTTTTGCTCATTACAGCCATGATCTCGTTATTTCCATGCTTGTTATAACCAAGTTCGAATGTATTTCTTTTTTTTATCACAGCCTTCAGAGCTGTTTAATGGCAGCTGTAATAACATTTACCACACATGTTCAGTGACTGTTTTGGATGGCAGTTATATGCAGATTTTGTATTATTTGTTTACTTGTAAACAGTTAAGGAAACTTAACAATTTATTTTCTTTTAAAAATAGGTTTGTAAACTTGATAGGTTTGTATCAGCTATCAGAACTAGTTTTTGGGGAGGAACTTTCCATTTTATAGGTGGGAAAAGTATGTTCTTTTAATTCAAGCAATCTTTGCCACTTAGCTTCCTGCAGATTGTTCAGTGAATCAAGTACTGAGAGGTTACTTTTTCATTCTTGAATTACTATAAAATATTTAATATCAGTAGGCAAAATGTGATAGCTTCATTCATCCTTTGCTCAGAAGAAAACTGATGTGTAATTGTCTTCTATTAAACAAAATACAACAGAAACATTAGAACTTTTACAAAAAAATGTATGGGAAATCTGTTTAGCTATCTTAAGTGGTTCAAAAGTGGAAGTGCCAGCACAGACATGATGCTCTCTTAGGATGTCCATCAACATTAATAACTGATGTTACAAAGATAGCAGACAGTGTCTGCTATCATTGTTGAAGACAGACAAATTTCATTCAGAAAACTTGTACAGGTCTTGTATATTAGTTATGGAGGTGCACAAAGCATTTTGAAGCAACATTTCTGTTCTCCTCAGAACATCCAAAGAAGTTTTTTTTCCCCTGGATTTATCACTACAATCTTGAATCAAAACAATGTAGTCCACTGTGGAAACAGTGAACTATATCTGCCTACAAACAAGACAGGCTTCCAAAAGATGCCATTTTTGATATGAAAATCATTATATAAATTCACGGAAAAATGTATCACGTTTGGGCAATATTATGGTGAAGTTCTAAAGACATTGAATTAGAAAATGGGCCAGAAAAGATCTGATTTGAAAATGAAATTCTATCTAATGATAATGCAAGAAAGTCCGCATCCTCAGTTGTTAAGGAAACATTACATGCATTAAGTATCAGAATAGTTCCTTCTCCTCCCCATAGTTCATATTTTGCCTCTCGCAACTTTTTTCTATTTCCTAAACTCAGGGGTGAACTAAAAGGTGCTATTTTCCATCAGTCACTGAGGTAATAAACGTCACTTGGGATATCTTAAATTAACTCTCAAACAATGGCTTCCTTGAAGTATTTAGAAAATAGGTGCAGAGATGGGGAAAGTTTATTGAACTAGGAGGACGGTTTTGTTGAAAGGGAATAACTGTCAGAAGCTCAATAAAACATTTTATGTTTGAATTTAATTAGTTTATTTTTTGATTACTTCTCTTATGTGCATTTGTTCCCATTGATGTTTGCCAATTAAATCTGTCAGGAAACTGCTTAATACAATAATAATGAGCAGTTTCCTGACAGATTTAATTTTATCAGCCTTAAGTACTACAGACAAGTGGTTGTTAAGGGAACAACCACTTGTCTCAGTTGTTAAGGAAACATTACATGCATTAAGTATCAGAATAGTTCCTTCTCCTCCCCATAGTTCATATTTTGCCTCTTGCAACTTTTTTCTATTTCCTAAACTCAGGGGTGAACTAAAAGGTGCTATTTTCCATCAGTCACTGAGGTAAGTGGTAGCAGTTAATAATATTATCTGTATTTCCATCCTGTCAATATTATGAATTAGAAAAGTTTTAATACAAATCAGCTTTTGGCTGGTAAAAACCAAATTCATGAAGAGCATTTTAAGGAGAATTGTAATATATATATTGTGGTGTAAGTTAGACTTAATCATCAGGTTGTATTAATTATTTTGATAGAGAAACACAGCCACTCCCTAAGGGCTGTGTTCCGTGGAACTCTATGCAAGTCAGAATTTCTCTAAATGTTTATGCAGCACTCGCAACTATGTGTGCTGAATTTGATTGAAGCAAAAAAGAAATGTTCGACGAACATGTAAATAGAATTATTTATTCAATTTTTTTATCTCATGCGCAGGAAAAATTACAAAAGTACAAAATTTCAAAATTATAAAATTACAAAAAGAGAAGGGAGACAGGCATAATGTCAGCAAGTTTTACCTTTCGAGCAACGTTGCCAGAATTAACTCTCCAGCTGATAAGCATGCAGCTACTGAAGTTGAGGGCTGTGTAGATTTAGAAGGGGTTTTTTCCAACACATCACAAAATTTCTTTGCAGCTGCAGAATCGGCACTGGCAACTTCACTGCATACTTTAATGTTGTGAAAACTAGTGTGATGCTTGAACCTATTAAACCACCCGTTGCCTGCCACGAACTTGGCTTGGGGTTTGTCGTACTTATCCATAATATCTTCATAAATACTTCTTGCTTTTGCTTGAGTGGCCATTGGATTCAGGGGCACTTGCTTCTGAATCTTATTCCATATTATTAATAATTTTTCTGTCTTCAATATAGCACCTGAACGCTGTCTTGTGATTACTGTTGATCTTAAATGCATTGATCCTTTAATATGTGCTTTTATACGTGCACTGTCCCTTAAAATAGTATTCACTGTTGCAGTAGCGAGACCTAATTCCATGCAATAGATGACAAAATTTGTCCTGCTTCATACTTCTTAATTAATCATCTTCATTTCTAAATCAATTTTGTTTAGTTTCCTAGCACTGCCAACACTTGCACTTTTCGTTGGTTCTTTTCCCTTCACAATTATAATAAGTAAATAGGACTGAAGAGAAGATTCTGAAAATTTATTCATGTTTTTTATATGAATGAAGATTTCGGTGAAAGGAACTCATTTCACCATAATACTGTAACGTAAAAACCCACAGAATTCTAGTTATCGGTATTATCGCAAATGCAATAAAAACAACTTTCTTACCTGTTTATAATAGATTGTGCTAACAGAAAAGCCCAATAAATTGGAAAGTGCAAATTGTTTTTATTGTTTTATGATAGTGACCTCCAGAAATGGGTTTTAGAAAAATATCACAAAGGCATTCAAAATTGATTCTTATAACAGAACATATGATAACAATGAAAGTGTAGTGCAATTTCCATTATAAAAATGACCTTTTAGAGAGATAAATACCTTAGTTTTATAGCAAAAATTTCAACTTTTCCAGGTCTTGGAATGAATTACCAAAAAAAAAACAATGTGTTGTTGGGTTCACATTATGATATTTTCACGATACTTCCATTTATTCCTACGGGATACAAAATACGTTTCCATGAATTTTTTAAGTTTGCATCGGGCGGCAAAAACTTACGTAACGTCAAATTTTTCTAAGTCAAGTATTACATAAGCTGGGGAGTGCCTGTATAAAAATAGTTGGAAATATAATTTAATTGCTGTTAATACCTTTAGTATTTAAGATTGATAAAATTAAATCCATATCGAGAAGTTGATCAGTATTATTATAGCTTATCCAAACCCTAATGGATATTTGCTGTAGACAGTCGAAGAGAACAGATGTGTTTCATCTGTTCTCTTCGTTTCATCTGTTCTCATGATTACTAAATATATTACCACTCTTATACTACATGAAATTAATAATATAGTTTATTAAGCTATTTGTCTAAACTACTGTACATAAGGTAAAGTTTCAGGTATCTTACTGATACCCATCATTAGACTATACTGTTGGGGAAATAAAAATAGAAAGGGTTACAAATTTGAATACAATTACCAATATTATGACTATTACAATTATCAATATTATGCTTACAATTACCAATATTATGAATATTACAATTGCAATTACAATTTGCAAATACACAATTCTATGTTTGGATTATTGTTACAATAGAATCAGATTTTAAGTTAAGTAAATGCAAAAAGATTAAATTCTTACCTGCTGACAGACTCCTCTTGCCAGTGCTCCAAGGAACCTGATGTGCATACAGGCAAGAGGCCTGCCAGCAGTTAATTTATAGGTGAGGGATTAAATTCCATTGGCCAATAGAATTGTGCCTGGATTTTTATCCTCGATCTGGGGTTCTTGTGTAGTGGACTGCTGAAGTGACCTTTGCTCTCCTACTCTGGTTTACAAGGATAAAAATCATGGCACAATTTTTTTGACCAATGGAATTCATGCTGTGACTTCAGTATAATTGCATTTCTTTCCAAATGGTCCTACATTACTTCTTTAACCAGTGACTCTTATTCTCTTCCACCCAAGGTGCCTTTTCTGTGTCCATCTTCAACAATTTCTCCTCCACTTTTTTTTTTTTTTTCAGTTATCACAGTTATTTAGCTCCTCTTTAGAGTTTGGTAAACTTCTGGCATCCCCACCCCTAAAGAATTCCTTGTGTGTGAATGCAGATGCAAAATACCTCAAAATAACTGTTCAGTTTGTCAGCAACCTGAGCAGAGTCATCAACAGTTACCCCATTGATATCAAGTGGCCCAATGTGATTCAACCCCTTCCTTCTACTGTTAATATAAGCACAGAAGTCTTTGTTGCTGAAGGTGCAGGCGCCTCCGTAGCCAGGTGGGAAGGAGCAGCAGTGCGTAGCACACCCTTCTTGATTAGACCGGGGTTCGAGCCCGTCACCACCAAATACGGAACATGCGGAAAGGTCAGGGAATAACCACCGCACCGGAGCAATATGGCCTTAGTTGCTAATGCTCCTAAAAAACCAAATAACAACAACAGCTGAAGGTGCCTCCGTAGCCAGGTGGAAAGGAGCAGCAGTGCGTAGCACACGCTTCTTGATTAGACCGGGGTTCGAGCCCATCACCACCAAATACGGAGGATGCGGAAAGATCAGGGAATGGCCACCGCATATCCCGGAGCAGTATGGCCTTAGAAAAAATATACATGCATCCCATGCACTTTTCTTCTCAGGCACGTGTCTCAATAATTTGTCTGTCATCCATTTAGGTCTATGCCTTGAACAGTATTTCTTCATTGGTATGAAAAGCCTAGTAGCTTCTATGATTACTTCCCTGAATGCTTCCCATTTAGAAGTTGCTGTTGGTAACATCATCAGTTGGTCTCACTGCATAGAATTTAAAAACTCTCTGAGACCACTGCAGTCACCCTTATGAAAGCAAAAGCCTTTCACTTTACCCTTGACAGTAGTTATGTCTTTAATTAAATTCCACATTAGTTCAATATGAACACTGCCACTTGGTCGGTCTTTTACCTGCAGATTCTCAGTGCATATAGAATCACTGCTGATAACCACATCAAGCATATTTGCTTCCTCTTGTTGCCTCTCTAACATGCTGCTGTAGAAAATGGTCATCCAAGAAATCTACAAAAGTCTTGCTTATGTGCGAGTGACCAACCCACAAATTCCAGTCAACATCTGGATAGTTAAAATCTCCCATTATAAGACGTTCTGATTTACTGGCCCACTGTATTTTTTATTCTTTATATGGCTGTTTGGTTTACTCATCATACTCATTGGGCCTATAACACACTCTTACTGTTAATTTTGTTTTCCCTTATATCACACCAAACTGACTCAACACTACACTGGTCGCACATGTCGACCAGATGCATTGCCTTAGATTTAATGTGCTTCTTAAATGAGAGCATAACCCATCTGCCACACCTATCCTGTCTGTCCTTCATGTTTATATTGTACTCCCCATATTCAAATTCAGCATCACTTATGTCTGAGTGATGCCATGGCTCCACTGTCCATACATTGTCTGCATTTGATGACTTAACAGTTTCTTCAAACTGTCAGCATCAGTTACATGTGCAGGCAACTTTTTCTAGTAATCAACAACTTCCTGTTAATCAAATTCCTGGATAAAAGAAAACTTCCTACAATCTGGTCTAAACCTCTTCCCCTGTAAGCTTCAAATTTATCAAATTTATTTACAATGTTCCTAGTGTTCGTATACTTGCAAGTATAATGAACATGTTCTTACTCTTAAAAAGTGAATACATAGCCAGTGTATTCACTTGCTCCTTGATGACCCACAGCTGGGCCTGAAATTCTGAACACCCTGTTTTCCCGGCTGCTGCATTTTCCAATACAAGACCAATGTATTCTCCTTTGCAATAAAACAACCCTTCCATTTACTGTTGATGGTAGTTTATTTGACTCAGTACTTCATGAGAGGTGTTTGTCGGTTTTGGTACCACTGTTATAGATTTTCATTAACAACATCAACAGAGAGATAAAGGGCATGTTGTCAAAAGTTGGAGCCAATGTAAAGATTGGGAGAGTGATCAGTGCCAAGCAGCTCTCCTTCACACCTTTAGTACTGTGTACAGGTCTGGAGGCCTCATTTTAGGAAGGATGTAGATTTGCTTGAGCATATACAGAGAAGGGCAACAAGATTAGTGAGGAGAATGAAGGGATCCTCTTACCAAGAGAGGCTTAAGTTCTGCAAATAAGGGGGCATAAATTCAAATTGAGGAAAGACAGCTCTAGAATAGATGTGTGGAAATTTGCCTTTAGCCAGCGGGTGGTTAATTGCTGAAACAAACTTCCATCTGTTGTTGTGGAAGTTGATAGGTTAAATAAATAACTGGACAAACATTTAGTGGGAATGGTTTTGTGATTTTTTTTTTTTTTTTTTTGGCTGATGCTACATAAGCTGTGGCATGTGATGCTTTCTTGCATCACATGCCATGATTACTATTACTATGACTGAAACAGACTTCAAGAATGGTCAAAGAAGTGGTAGCTATGTTTTAATGTAACAAAATGTAAGACTTGGTGGGATTGAATTACAAACATTAGAGGAAGAAAGAGATCTGGGAATTACGATATGGGCAGATATGAAGTTTTCTCAGCAGTGTAAACAGGTGGCCAGGAAAGCCCATGGTGTCCTCTCAATGATTTGAGACAGTATCCTATAGAAATAAGTCATAATTCAACTGTACTAGGCAATTGTAAGACTGCATTTGCAATACTTTGTCCAATTGTGGAGACCTCGTGAAAAAAGACATTGAGCTTCTTGAAAGGGTCTGATGATGGGCAGCTCACATTGTGAGATCGGCCAAAGGGTGATTGTATGAGGAAATACTTTGATTATGTGGGCTACATGGCTTGGCAGCCAGGCACATCAGAGGGGACTTGATTGAGGTTTATGCCGACCGGGCTAGCCAGGTGGGTAAAGTGCCTACCTAGCAACCCAAAGGTCGCGGGTCCGAATCCCGCCTCAGGCTTGGATCAAAGTACAATGCAAAGACTTTGGGAGGTGCATTATGGCCACAGAAGCCAATGCGCCAACAACTAACAAAAGAAAAAAGAAAAAAAATTGAGGTTTATAAGGCTCTGAGAAGGATTAGTAAAATGAAAGAAGACGGAATTTTCACCGTTATAAAGAATTCCATAACTAGGCTATAAATTCAAATTACAGGGAAGAGGTTTAGACCAGATTGTAGGAAGTTTTCTTTTATCCAGGAAGTTGTTGATTGCTAGAAAAAGTTGCCTTCACATGTAATTTATGCTGACAGTTTGAAGAAATGAAGGGGTAACAACAGAATAGGATTTATTAACCATATCAGAGGAGGAAATTGTCCAAGAGCTAAATGAATAAAAAGTCATCCAAGCAAGGAGAATCATGACCTGAAAAGATGGTAAAGGAGCATAATTCTTACTTTTAGCTCACCTAACTTACCAACAGCTGTCAAAGCAGGCTATCTACATTGCTATGTCCTACCATATATTCCGAATCCGATCAGGTGCTACAAATGCCAAAAATATGGACACTCACAAATTGCATGTTGAGGTGAGGTGATATGTTCAAACTGTGGGTAAAAGGAGCATAACCAATCTGACTGCACCATTACCACTCCGCAATTGTCAAAATTGTAAGGGTAACCACCCGGCTTACTCAAAAATGTGAACCATGGAAGCAAGGGGGAAAAATTCAGAAATATAAAGTAGAAAACAAAGTGACATACTCAGAGGCGAGAAGACATAATAAAAACAGACAAAACATATGTATGCCACAGCAGTTCAATGTTTCCAGGTCTGTAGGGATTCAGACTGATGTATCAGTTTCTCCAAATATATCTATTACTAATTGGGCACGTTCATTACTCTATTTCGAAACAGTGTCCTTTGCAACAAACAACTGAACAAGCCAGTAACACTCCAATTACCATACCAACTAATGTTTCTTCAATAATAAAACCAAAAGTGACAGAAACCATCAAACCACAACCAACACTCACCACTGAAATAGACATCGATCAAAAGCATGATTCAAATGATAGAATTCTAGAACTACGCGCAAACAATGAGATACATGTGACGCACCCCTTCATTCCTAAGAAGGAAAAAACAAAAATAGATCCATTGGAACGAAATGTTGTGTATTGTGATTTTTCACTTTATAGCACCTTCTACCACTGCTCTAGAGTCCCAGTCCATGGATACCAGAAATGCTACTTCAGATACAGTTTTACATTGGTGAACGTGATATTGGGCTTGTGTACAGCTCTCTTTTGCCTCTTGGACCTATTTCTGGTGATTTACATGGGCTTTACACTGACATTGTTCATCAAACACTTCCACAAGTTTGTGAGGCCATTGAGACCTTTTATTTTGTTGTGGGTATCTCCTATGGTTTAATCTTTGAATAATGTCTATCACAGTGGGTTTTGGGTGGGATAAATAAGTTGCAGTTGCATGCACAGAAAGTAAACTCTGATGTGGCATTCGGTCTTTTTACATTGCAAATTTGTCAGTTTTGGTACATGTCCCATAACTGGCTTCTTAACATACTGCTGTTGTGCAGACACACACCCATGAAATTTATATTCATAAGTCTGAGCCATTACACATGCACATAGGATTTCTGGCACAGTACACAATATCGTGTAAAGGTGTCTGATTAATACCTTTGGTTATATATAGCATACATCCAATTGTTTTTAACTTTATCAGTGTAATTAATTAGGTCTAATTTATGCTATTTTGTTAATGTGTATTACAGTTGTTCAGAAACTTGTGAAAAGCACATTGAGCTAAAAATTTTACAGATTTTTAAAGGTTGATGAGTATTTAAGTAAATTTATAATTTGCAAAGTTTGTTTTTTTGGCATTATATCTTAATTTTTGTTCTCAGCATATCTTAATTTTTGTTCTCAGCAGATGAAACTGAACAAGAAGAAAGTGTTTGTGAACTTTCAACTTACTCCTGTGAAAAAGAAACAGTAACTTTTAATGAAGTAGAAAGGATGCCTTCCTATAATGAAAGAGAAAACGCAGTGCTTTCAAATAAAACACAGCAGACAAAATTTTCTTTTCTCAATATGACAATTCCGTGTCTGCAAAGAAAAACAACTTTAATAAAGTGGTGTTCACAAAATGGTATAAAAATGAATGCAGACTATGGTACTTGTGACAGTGACAAGGATGGCATGTGTAGTGCAAAAATGAATGTGGACTATGGCACTTGTGACAGTGACAAGGATGACATGTGTAGTGCAAAAATGAATGTGGACTATGGTACTTGTGACAGTGACAAGGATGACATGTGTAGTGTAAAAATGAATGTGGACTATGGTACTTGTGACAGTGACAAGGATGACTCGGATAGTGTAAAAATTATTACAGACTCTGGTGCTTGTGATACTGATGAGAATGATGCATCAGATGTTTCTTCAAATCCAGGTAATAAAACTTTACCACATTTGTATATACATATATATTATGATATTGCCATTCTTCCTAGTATTGTTTACAGTTTTTCCTTCCCTTTTGATGTGATTGCATTATTTGGGTGATATTTTATCTAACATTCTCTTGACGTAGTTTTAAAAGATGTACCAAAGTTTATCCTGGAAGATCACCATGTTACCATCAAAGAACTAGCTGCAGAGCCCCAAATTAGTTTAGGTTCTGTGGAGAGAACATCATCTATCAATAGTCTGAGGAAAGTGTCTGCTAGATGAATTTCCAGACTTCTGATTCCTTACCAGAAGAAGGAAAGGGCACAGGCACAATGTGCACATGAAATGTTGTTGATGTGCCAGGAAAAGCAAGACGAGTTTTTTCGTGGCTAGTCACCATGGATGAAACTTGGATCCATCACTATGATCCTGAAACTAAACAAATGTCAAAACAATGGAAGTATGCAGAATCACCAAAAAAAAAAAAAAGGTGCAGCCAAGTGATGCTGTCAGTTTTTTGGGATCAGCATGGTGTAATACTTATAGATTACAGAAGCCCTTTTGAATGACAGCATCATTAAAAAGGGCTTCTGTAAAGGCAAAGTATTATTCCAACCTCCTCATAAATCTATATGTTGCTATAAAAGAAAAAAGACAGGGAAAGCTGTCAAGCGATGTGCCCACAGATGTGGGTTTGAAATATTTCTGCATCCTGTTTATTACTCTGATCTTGTGCCCTCAGATTTCTTTCCCTGAAGTCCTTTCTTTTGTGAAAAACACTTTGCTGATGAGGTGATTACTGCTGCCAAGTCTTGGTTTGAAAGACAGTCAGAGGACTTCTGCAAAACTGAAATGTATTGAGAGGTGAAAAAAAAATTGTGTAATTCTGTCTGGTGTAATACATGGTGTTTGTTTCATCCTTCTGTCACGACTACTTCTGGTTGAATGCAAATCTTTTTTTGAGCTTCCCTTGTAATTTGTTTTGATATGCTGTTTGAATTGCTTTACGTGAACACTTCTGGTATCCATTACATTCAAAGTACAGTTTCTATTCAAAATCATTTGGCTTCTACGTAGCATTCATACTAACTGAGGCTACTTAAGACATTATTATTTCATATTGGATGTTTACCCCATAAGAAATAATTGAAACAACTGATTTCTGTGACTAGCACTTCTGCCTCATTTAAGGCAGGGTCTCCTATATATATGCTGCTCTTCGCTGAAATTGCTTCCCTAAACTGACCGAATGCTTTAAACTCAGAATCAGTGGAGAAATAGATGAAGCAGACAAAAAATGATTTTGTCTTATGCGTCATTTCAGCACTATATACATATGAAAATATGACATACGACACACCTCAATATAAAGTATGATCTTCACAAACAGCAGTATAAGCACATCCAAATGTGGTAAGGAGTAAAAGACGGCAGATGTCACCATAAACATTGAGGCAAGCTTCTTGCATTTGTGCTGTGAGTTGGGCAGAGCAGTGGTTGGGGACTGAATAGTGGAGGTCAGTGAATGTCTCATCATATCCTAAATGCATAGCTGCCTTCTATTCAGGTTTATGATGGAGAATTCTGTATTTTTTTCCCCCAGTTTGACCCCTTCTGTGTCTCACTGTCATAATATAGGTTGGTTACAAAGAGTTTATCTTTTTGCAGAAACAGTTTTTTACCTCCATCTTTTTCCTTTCCCAAAAAATAGTAAAACTACATTAAAATTGAAAATTTTTTAAAAATTCTGCAAATTTCTTTGTAGCCGCTTAATTAATTAAGCGGCTACAAAGTTTGCTGGTCTGTATTGCAAAATAGAAATACGTAATGATAGCATTTGGTTAAAAAGGCCTCAGACTCCGATATTCACGATAAAGATAAAATTACTGTTTACTCCGGAGAAACATAAACAAATAAGCTGCATAAACAAATAAAAACAAATAATTTGTTTTTAAGCTAAAGCAAAAACAAATTAAAACAGAAGCTTTCTGTGAGACTCTTCGTCAGCTGAATGTAAACGTTATTACAAAAACAGTGCCCAGTAGTGGTCATGTGAGGCAAACAAAGCGTGGCACAAGTGCAAGCAACAATCACTGGTTGGAGCTAGATGTTTGTAGTTGTGACTGGAAAGCACATACGTGCCAACATTTATCACACTGGAGGATAACTGCCTCTATAATAGGATGAATGCATGCTCCTTTATTGCGATTAAAAGCACCATGTCAACCCGATATGTGGAGTGATTCTAGCTACAATCTTTGGTGGCACTTTTGCAAGTGGTCAATGACTTCAATGTCTCAGCGTGGGTCAAGATCTTGTTAAGATGACCAGTAATGCTCTGCGACCGCTGAGTGCACCAAATCAGCAGCCGAGATTGCCCTCTCTTGCTCTGAGATCTGGTCTCGGAGTCTTCTGCTAGATTCCCCAATGTAACAACGCAGCCATGGCAGGAAATGCGATACACTGAGCTGCTCCGTAACAGGGAGGGGATCTGTGTTTTTACTCTCGAGAGGATGGATCGGAGTTTTCTGCCAGGTAGTTGTAAACATTTTATCCAGTGGGTGCGAAGGGTTAGAGAGATGTGTTGCAATACGCCAGGGTAATAAGGGACAAATGCAGTCGAGATCATGTTATCATTGCGGGAGGCCCTAGGGTGTTCTGCGAGCTCACGGGCTTGCAGATCACATTTGTCTAGGGCAGTGTTTCTCAAAGGGTGTGCTGCAAAATTTTCCAAGTGTGCCGCGAAATCTTAAAAAAAAAACTAGCGTCGTTTTTATTTTAACATCATTGGCCGAATATTTTATTTTGGTTGTAAGAATTGTTTGCATAACACAAATATAATATAAGTATAAATAAAAAATTGTTAATATTATTTTTCGTTCTATTTATTTAATTTAGAAATTTCTTCTTCTATGACTACGTAGGTGTGCCGCGAAATTTTTCTTCTTTGGAAAATGTGCCACGAGAGTAAAAAGATTGAGAAACACTGGTCTAGGGCACAGGTAGGGTAGCCACATTTGGACAGATCCGTTTTTATTCTCATAACTTCATGTCTTTTGTCTGCAGAACTGGAATGGGTCCAGGCGTGAGCAAATTGGGTGTGTGCAGTACTAAGAAGCTGATATTTGCGCTGCTCTAAGCTTGTTTGACTGGTAGTGTGGCCATGTTTGGTGACTCCCTATTTAAGCAGATCCACAGCATGGCTATGAGTGCCCCCATCAGCTCTGTCACGGCGAACATTGCCATGGAAGAGCTTGAGGGCCGCGCATTCTTAAACTTACAAGATACAATTACCTTGTGGTGTTGCTATGTCGAATATGTTTTTGTGATCATCCCTCGAGGCTTGGAAGACCGGCTTTTACAACACCTCAACTCTCTGTTGCCCTTCATCCAGTTCACCACTGAACTGGAGTCAGATCTTTTTCTGTGTCCTAGTTCAGTGTGAGGGCACTCATTTAAGAACCTTGGTCTACCATAAACCAGTGTGTGCTGGCCAATTCACTAACTATAGATCGGCACGTGCCCACAGCCAGCTTCTCCCGTGCCTGGACCCATTCCAGTTCTGCGGACAAAAGACGTGATGAAGTTATGAGAATAAAAATGGATCTGTCCAAATGTGGCTACCCTACCTCTGCTCTAGACAAATGTGATCTGCAGGCCCTTGAGCTCGTAGCACACCCTAGGGCCTCCCACAATGATAACACGATCTTGATCGCCTTTACCCCCTATTATCCTGGCATATCACAATGCCTCTCTAAAATCCTTTGCACCCACCAGATAAAATGTTTACAACTACCTGGCAGAAAACTGCAATGCCTCCTCTTGAGAGTAAAAACACTGATCCTTGTTACGGAGCGGCTCGGTGTATCACATTTCCTGCCATGGCTGTGGGGGTTGTTACATTGGGGAATCTAGCAGAAGACTCCAAGACCGGATCTCAGAGCATGAGAGGGCAATCTGGTTTGCTGATTCGGTGCACTTGGCAGTTGCAGAGCATTAATTGGTCATCTCAACACGATCTTGACCAATGTTGAGACATTGAAGTCATCGACCACTTGTGAAATTACCATCAACAATTGTGGCTAGAATCACTCCACATATCGGGTTGCCATGGTGCTTTTAATTGCAATAAAGGAGTACGTATTCATGCTATTATGGAGGCGGTTATCCTCCAATGTGATGAACGTTGGCATGCACCCCATGTACATGCTTTGCAGTCACAACTACAAACGTCTAGCTCCAACCAGTGATTGTTGCTTGCACTCGTGCCATGCTTTGTTTGCCTCACATGACCATGACTGGGCATTCTTTGTTTTTGTAATAACATTTATATACAGCTGACAAAGAGTCTTATAGACTTGAAGCTTCTGTTTTAATTTGTTTTTGTTTTTGCTTTACCTTATTAAAAGGATTCTACGTACAGCTTATTTGTTTGTTTCTCCGGAGTAAACAGTAATTTTACCTTTACAATAGCACTCGTTCTCTGTCAAGTGCAACCATTTCATTGTATGAAGCTAATTAACAGTGACTTTCAATACGATGGCAAAGAAATAAAAACTCTCAGTACACATTTGCTTTGTATACTGTATGTAGATGTGATTTTCAGTTTCAAGTGAAGGAAAACACAATGTAATCAGACATTTGCAAAGTGTTAAACATAATGATAACATGCACATGTATAGAAATAAATGCAAAAATGCAGCATTTCATAGTGACCATGTCATATACATGCTGAATGCTTATTTGCATCTTCTGTCATAGAGCAGGTGCTGATCGTGCAGGCACTTTGTTCAGAAATATGTTTCTCAATAGTGAAAAAGCAAAAAAGTATGGTTGTGAAAGAATTCCACTAGCAACTGGCATTGTTAGTGGAATTGCACTAATAGGGAAAGAAGATGTACTTTTGCACAGATAGGGAAAGATGTAGTGATGCCTGTTAAAAATGGGACATTTGTGAATGCTACAGACAGCAAGTAGTCAAAGCAGTTCCAAGCTATATTCCATTGTAGTGACCTTTTTTAATAATAAACAAATCTCACTACCAGAATTGGAAGGTGACTGTAGAGTACAACATTGGGCATCATCTTCTGAGCAACCTGGAAGCATGTATGTGGGAATGCCTTAAAAAAAAACCTGCTTGGCACTTAGTGCTGATAATGCGTCTGTTATGGTAGACCTAAAGTTGGAATAGCAAGGGTTTTAAAAGTGGTGGTTAAATACTTGTGGTAATAGGCTGTCTTTGTCATCTTATTAATTTGTGTGCTGAAAAGGGGAGCTGTATGCCTTCCTGTGAAAGGAGATGACTGTTTGATAAACATTTACTACTATCTACAGTGAGAGAAAAGTGCTAAAAGCAAAAATAGATTTAAACAATTTCATCTGGTGCATGCTACTGAAGTAAGGGATTTTGAAGAATGTTGCACACGTTAGCTGTCTTAGTTAAATGTATAACTTGACTGGTAAAACAGTTGCAGCCTTTGGCAAGTCTATTTAAAGAAAAGGTTAGAAGTAAGAAAAGCTTTTCAAATCCAGTTCCTTTCAATCCATATTCATATCTTCATGAGAAATGAATGAACTCCAGAAAAAAGAATTTCTGAATTGGAAACTTCTGAAGAAAACCTTGGCCTAAACTGCCCAAAGCAAGCTGATAATTCTAGGCATGTTATCCTCACTTGTATAGGAAATCTATTCATGTTTCTTTTAATTTGAATGAAGCAGTTTGCTTGTAAATTTGCTTTTCTTTTAAATGTTATGCCAATGTTTGAAAAGCCAAACAGTTCTTCAGTCCAATATACCTCAAATCCATGTACTGATGTCATTACTTCTGGATATGTTGAAGAATATTATGTGTAAATTTATCTTACCAACAGTTTTAAAATCTTCCACTTCCATTTTGGAAATTGATTACCATAGCAGACTAAACCAGAAGGATCGTTCTAAGTCAAGCATTTCTTTTGCCAAGGTCATGAAAAAGAGAAGATTCTATTCTTTAGTTTGTTGAGGAAGTACTTTATTGCTACATGTGACTACATCAGGCCTGGGCAAACTTTTTGGCTGAAGGGCCACATTAGGAATTCAAAAAGAGGGCGGGCCGCACGTAAAATACTATTTTTAGATATATATTATTTGTTATCATGAAGAAATATAACATAAAAAAAATTATTCTCTAACAACCAAGAATTTAATGAGATGAATGGAACTGTTTTACATCTTTTAACGTTTTTTTAATTTCGGGTGTTAATTTTGTAGTTGAGATTCCTAAAACTGCTTGCAAATGTTCATCGGTGATGCTTGATTGTAAAGAATTTTTATTTAGATTCATGATGGAAAATGTTTGTTCACATATGTAGGTTGTTCCAAAAATAACCAACATTTTTTTTGGGCAAAATCTTTAAGTTTGTTGAATTTGTCCGAATTAAGAGTATTGTAAAATATACAGATTTCCTCACGACTGCAATTCCCTTAAATCGGTATCACACTGCAGATTTATAATCTGAAGTTGTAGTTCACTCGGTGCACTATCAATTTCTATTGAAAATGGGTCGCGCACTATTGCCAAACTTGTCTCAATTTTTGGGAAGTCGCCAAATCTTCGTGAAAAGTCGTCATTCAGCACATTGATAATTTCACAATATTTTTCAAATTTATTTTCTGGAATCTTCAGCAACTTCATGGTTGGAAAGTGGTCTACCTTGTTAATCGATAAATGTTGAAGGAACAACTGGAGTTTTGATTGAAATTCATTCAAACTTTTTACCATATCATGGGTGCATAAATTTTTCCCTTGTAACACGGTGTTGAAAGTATTTAAGTGTGTCATGATGTCCATGGTTAAATGCAAAATCACAAATCCAGTTATTATCAGTTAATTTGGGAAAGTCCATAATATTTTTCAGTTTTAAAAATAGAATAATGTCATCTTTAAGATCCCATACTCATCGAAGAACTTTTCCTAAGCTAAGCCATTGAATTTGGCTAAGATAAGGAATATCCGTGTACTTGGATTCAATATCTTGAAGAAAACTAACAAATTGTCTGTGTTTCAGGCCCCTCGATCGTATTAAATTTACTAGTTTAATAATACAAGATGTGACATGTTCAACTTTTAACACATTTTTACATAATACTTGTCGATGTATAATACAATGAATTGTAATTAAATTATAATCAGGATAATTTTCACAAATTTTATCCTGAATTTTCTTTAACACTCCAACAATTTTACCTGTCAAACTTGGTGCTCCATCAGTTTTTACGCTTACCATTTTGTTCCATTGTAAATTATATCTTGTTAAGAATTTTTCAACTTTTTCAAATATATCAGCCCGTTGTTTGGTCTTTAAGAGATTCCATTGAAAGAAGCTCTTTGATAATTTCAAAATTAGAGGTACATCCACATATGAAAATTAATAACTGTGCATTATTCTTTTGGGCGTTATTTTCGTCAAAAGCTATCGAGTACCATGTTATGGATTCTAATACTGATAATAATTGCTCATTCAAATTTGTATCGATACATTCAGTTCTTCTTACTACGGTTCGCCGAGATAAACTTATATTCTCAAATTTGCATTTAATGTCAGGAGATATAATTCCACAAGCTTCAGTCATACATTCTTTAATATAGTCTCCATCAGAAAAAGGCTCGTTGCTTTTTGGAATTATATGAGAAATAACAAAACTTGCCTCTACAGTAGCCTCTTGTTCCTTAGTTAGCTGCGTAAACACATTTTGTTGTCTAGATAAATTTTGAAGCAATCCATCAGCAGTTTTCTTTCTTGCTTCCGGAGTTAAATTGGCACCATATTCGGAATGTTTAGTAGTGAAATGTCTTTTAATATTGTACTCTTTCAACACTGAAACACTCTCCCGGCAGATGAGACAAATAGTCTCGTTATTTATGTTAGCAAAAAAAATTTTGTGTTCCACTCTTCATTGAAGACATGATGCTCTTGTTGAATTTTTCGTTTTTTATTCATTTTTAAAAGGGCATAAATATTATTTTTATCGCTACTGGCACCAAGATAATAACCGAAGATAATGCAAAAAAACTAACTGCAGGATGACCGTCAGAGAAAACAGATTGGAACTGCGGCCGGTCAGAAGTCCTATCCTATTACTCCGCCACCGCAGCAAAGCCGTTGTCGTCATCACCGGCTGTCTGTTACCGTAGTTTCGCGCAGTTAGTTTATAATCGCAAATTATACCGTTGTAAAAGCGCCCATTGGCTCGCTCCGTTTTGCGCACAATTTCAAATTCTATCTCAATTTGAACAATACAGAGATGATAAAACAATTTACAAGTCGACAAATTCTATAATGTATTACATATACAAATTTATTTTTCAAAAAAGCATCGCAAAAGGCATAAAATAAGTAAACTTTTTTCAAAAATACAATTAAAGCTCGCAGGCCGCACAAAAATGTGCGGCCCCCGAGCCATAGTTTGCCCCGACCTGGACTACATGGTGCTCAAACTCCCATTGAAAAATGTTCTTTTAAGTGTTGAGGTAGCACAAATTAAAACTATTAACTACACACAGGAATCCATGATTGTTTTGGATTAGAGAATCCTTTCTGAGAATTCTTACTTTTAAGAAGTAATTTATTAATATTAATATTGGTCATATGATGAGACGTTTTCCACACCAGCAGAAGCTATCTACCTCAGCTATTCAGAAGGTAACTCACTCCAGTGATTAACAACTCTCTGGTTAAAGGAAAATTTTGTATAATTCTGTTATTCTGTTCTCTATAATTCTGCAGTCTGTTACTCTTACCCCAGTGGACCTGTATTTGCACTGTGCTGAAAGTAGGCAAGTACCATACACTTCTTAGACATACATGATTAGTGTCATATATATCCAACTTCCCAGTATTCCACTACCCTTCAACTAGTTGTGCAATGAACTGCTTGGATGCATTCATGTGTTATGTAAATGGTGTTGTCAGTTGGGGCCTGAAGTTTTTTAGTGCAAAATTTGTTTCATTGTAGAGATCAATATATAGAAGTAAAAGAGAAATTTGGAGATATATCCCGAAATTCATGTACTGTATTGCAGTAGTTAACAAATTTAGGGAACAGGATCCTATCCTACAATGTCCATTAACATCAGTGACTGATGTGCCTATTGGTACTCCATTCTGTTGGAAACATGATAAATCATCTTGTTCAATATGAAAGGCATTATTTACACTCTTACTATGCGAGAGTATTGTACTCTGTCTAGACAATATTACTAGTGAAGATGGGATAAAAAGGAATAACCATCAGAAACTGAATAAAATAATGTTTTATATTTTAAATTTGTCTCGGTCTTTTTTGGTCAACTCTCATAATTGGGGGAAAACTAATAGAGTGGACCTGAGGAAGTTTCTTTGGTCAGCACATTTTCAACCACTGGAATAAACTAACTTCTTGGTTGGCTGAGTTTAACAGCCTGGTGAAATATAAGGGGCAACTAGATTTGTTTACTTTTAGTCTCCCCAGCTTTTATACTCATAGAAATAATAAGAAATACTGATGTTCTCATTCCAGATTTCTTCCGAAAATTATTAAAGGTTTTACCTCCTGACTTTTGTTTTAACACTTGCATAAAAAATTTTTGCTTGTATAATATCAGCTTCACTTTTTCTCATCTCACTATAGTATTGTTCTGCTACACAACCTGCAAATAAAATAGCTAATCACTTGAACTATTCCATTATTTTTCTCTCAATCTTCGTTTCTCCCTGCCTTAGGAATTGTGCACTAGTTAGTGTAGTGAACAACATGTATGTTTAATACATCGTGTCAGCATCTAGCCACTCTCCAGGCTTATTGTGTATGTAGTATGCAATTTCATATAGCCAAATTATAATCCAGTGGTTACTTTTCAGATGACTAATATCTTTGAAGCTAGCTTTGCATTAGACTTACAGTAAATAGTAAATCCTATTTACTGCAAGTCTAATGCTAGCAGTAAATAGGATTAGGCTAAAAACTATTGATTACAGGGATTAACATAAGTCTTATGCATACCTTACATTTATATGAACAGCTGATTTTAAATTTGAATTTGTAATATGTTTTTTTTATTGGTTATATATCATTGGAATTATTTTTTTATAGATGAATACGAAGTGGAGGAAATTCTGGATTATAAAATTTCTAAGGCGAGTGATTATATTTATTCATTTATGTGCAACTATTCTTGTAAATATAACTGATCAACAAAATGAAACATCTGTTTTTCATCAAAGATGTAAAGACACATTTATAAACCAGTTGCATGCTGATTTCAAGTGGTTCTTGGGATTTTATAGCATGTGTAATTTTTGTATGTGACTACTGATAATATTAGTACAAGTTAAGTAAGTTAAGTAAGACATACTTTATACACATAGGTAAAATAATACAGTGGTAGCATAATTAGGTGATACTACGTGATATACACCTGTTCTCAGGATGGAACTGAACTAAAAACACTCGTGAATCCTGATAATCAAAATTTTTATTCTGGGACCCCACCTTCACTCCCATGAGTTACAGAGTTACAGAGACTCAAGGCAGAGCTGAACATGTCCTATCAAGAGGCAAGGAAGGCAGTGAAGCCAACAAATAATAGTAAGCCACCATATACTAAAAAAGGTTGCAGGGAAGCACTCCATTGGGACACGAACTGAAATGACTATTCCATCAAAAGTCATTCACCCCAGTTGCATGCTATTTATTCAGTTCACCAAACCCAAAAAACTGGAGGAGCTACCAGCCATATGAGAAATAATGGCTATAGAGGCTAAGGTACTGGATGACTCATTCCTGGAGCTCTTTCTGCAAGGAAAAGAAGAACAACATGTGAACACAGGCCAACATCTTTTCTTTCCAAAAAGGTCAAATCCAGGACATGAGAAAACAACGCCCTCATCCCTTTGGAAGTCATCAGATGGACCCAGCAAACTTAAAGGATTTTTTATTTTTAAAGGATTTCAAATTTATACAATGGAATTGCTGTGGATTCTGTTAGAATATGGATGACATTAAGGCCCTCCTATATAAGCATGAGCCAACCTGCTTTTGCTTACAGAAGACATATTTAATAGCAAATGAGGACCCTTACTACTTGTGTAACTGTTCAATTATTTGTAAAGACAAGAGTTGGAGATGAACCTGCCCACGGAGGAGTTGCCCTTCTGGTGGGTAACCATATCCTTTTTCAAGCTATGCCACTCACCACCAACTTAGAGGCAGTAGCAGTTCATCTTTCAGTAGAGTTCCTCTTAACTATTTGCCACCTTGGACACAACATCCCCCAGGCAGACCTTGATGATCTCATTCAGATTGCCTTCCCCTTTTCTATTACTAGGGGATTTCAACAGACATAATACTCTGTGGGGTAGTGCTATCATTGGAAGGGGTTGAACTATCAAAAATAATGATCTGGCCCTTCTAATATGGGTTCTAACACCTTCTTCAACTTGTCTACCTGGACACTTGCTGCGATCGACCTCTCTATATGCTCTCCTGCTCTCCTTTTGTGTAAGTGGGAGGTCGTATACAACCTTTATGGTAGTGATCACTTCCAACGTGATGTCCACCCTTTCTAAAGGGAGACTATGGCACCCGTCTAGGATGCTGCGGTGGAAGATCAATCATGCTGACTGGAATGCCTTCAAACATCTGGCATTGCTTGATACTACCACAGTCAGCAAGGAGCCAATTAATGACACATTAAGCATATCACAGAAAGTATCGTCAAAGCAGCGGCAAATGCAATTCCAAAGACATTGACTCAGTTTCTGCCGTTTCCAAAACCATGGTGGAATGCAGAATGCACAGCAGCATGAAAGGCTCAAAACAAGGCATGGGAGGATATTTCATCGTTATCCCACCACAAATAATCTGATAGCTCTCAAACATGCGTGCATCAAAGCACAATACTTTAGACGTCAGAGTCAGAAGGAATCTTGGATCCTCTTCACATCTTCCACTACCCAGTGGTATCTCCTAAGCTCCTCTAAAGTCCAGAAAATGAAGAGCAGATACACATTGTACACTACATCGATCGTAGAACATAATGGATGTGTAATTGCAGAGCCAACTGCAATTGCAAACACATTAGGGGAGACTTTTCCAAAATGTCTACCAAAACATCCTACTTCCCTGAGTTTTTGGACCTCAATGAAAAGCTGAAAGCCAGCTTTTGAAGTTGTCTTCAAATAACTATGAGGCATACAACCAGCCTTTCACAGAATGGGTCAGCTGCTCTGTCTGTACAACAGAATCTATCTTTAAGACTAGTTTTTGGACTCCTGGCATAAGGCAATCCTGTTTGCCTTTCAAAAGCCAGGAAAGGATCCAAAATTCCCAAATAATTACTGCCCGATTGCCTTGAAAAGCTGCTTGTGCAGGGTCCTAGAAAGGATGGTCAGTTCCTGCCTCATGTGGTATTTAGGAACAAATTACCTCCTTTCCAAAATAGTGTGGCTTCCAAAGTAACAGGTCAACACTTGACCATTTAATAAGACAGGAAAGCATTTATTTAGGATGCATTTCTGAAATGTGAGCACCTAGTGACGATTTTCTTTGATATGGAAAAGGCATATGACACAGCTTGGTTATTTGGAATTTTAAAAGATATCTATAATCTTAGTGTTGGGGCCATCTAGCATTTAGCCCTTTTTATTAAAAAAATTTTTTATTGAACCGCTCATTCCAAGTTCGTGTGGGGTCTCCCAAGATGGGATCCCTTCTCGCCCATCGTTGCGCTTTTTGCTATCAGAGTGAATTCTGTTACCGAACAACTTCCTCCTCCAACTGTAAACAGTGCCCTCTCTGTTGATGACTTTAGCATCTTCTCATAGCCGTGCAACATGAGGATTATCGAAAGACAACTGCAGCACTCTGTTTAACATATTAACTCTTGGGCTGTGGCTAATGGTTTCAGGTTCTCACCTCAGAAGACTGTCTGTGTATACTTTTGTCACAAATGGAACCTTCACCCTGAACCTAAACTCAAGCATGGACAAAACATTATTCCAGTAGTACCTGAAAGAAAATTGTGGGGATCATATTTGATAAGAAATTGGATTTTTACCCCATATCCGTGAACTACGGACAAAATGTACAAGGGGACTGAATCTGTTACTTGCAATTTCATCCAATAATTGGGGAGCAGATTGCTGCACTTTACTGCAATTCTATCATGCACTTCTAAATTAGATTATGGGTCCAAGTGTATGCACCTACCAGAAACAATGTATTTTGATGGCTAGACCCAGTTCGGCATCAAGCCATCCGCATTGCTACTGGAGCATTTCAAACATCCCATCTAGAGTTTGTACATCAAAGCAACTGAATCACTACTGTCACTCCGACAAAAGCAATTGTCACTAAATTATACCTTTAAACCAAAATCCCTGCCAGACACCCCTACATGGACATCCTTTTTTCGAGCCACGATGGAAAAATCTCTACAACATCCATCAGACTACGAACCGTCCCTTTGATATTTGTGTCCAAGAGTTTCTCAGAGAGCTTGATATCATGTTGCCCAATC
Organism: Mastigoproctus giganteus; assembly: GCF_048544385.1. Lineage (NCBI taxonomy): Eukaryota > Metazoa > Arthropoda > Arachnida > Uropygi > Thelyphonidae > Mastigoproctus > Mastigoproctus giganteus. The sequence continues at coordinate 222,392,158 of NC_143576.1, forward strand.
ACCTAAGCAATCCCCTTTCACCTTGGCATGCCCACTTTCCACCATGCAACTTCTCCCTTAACATCAGGGGAAAGGCCAGCACTTCACCATCTGTCTACCTACAACCCTATGCTGCCCATTGATCTACTTACTCTTGATTTCCTGCCTGTATTTACTGAAGGTTTGAAATCAGAGTCATTGTTGGATCTGCTGCTGTCTTCCCAGATCGCACTGTTTCTGAGAAGGTAGGGGATTGCAGTATACAGGGTGATTCACTACCAGTGCGACAAACTTGCAGGAGGTGTAGGGGGCACAAAGACGAATCGGAATCACATAGCATTGCAGGGTCCGAAATGCCTTCGTCATGCGGTAGAGGACGTTGAACGGGAGGTCGTGTGAACAGCGATCCCGCTGGAAGTCAGCATTTGCGAACCGGTTCCCGAGGCAGTAGGATGGACAAGTATTCAAACGTTGAACTGGCTGACATGCACCTCGCGTATGGAGCTGCGGACTGTAACGGGCGCGCCACTCTGCGCTTGTACCAGGAACGTTTCCCGCACAGGTGTGCTCCTCATCATACGATTTTCACACGTGTGCACAGAAGGTTATGTGAAACTGATTGTTTCACGAGAGGTACCATGAATTGAGAGCGAACGACGAGGATGCCAGACAATGAGGAGAATGTCCTATGTCTTGCAGAAAGCAATCAGAGTACGAGTACTCTAGCAATAGGCCAACGATTGGGTATTTCCCAATCCACTGTATGGAGGATACTGTCAACAAACCAAATGAGTTCATACCATCTGCAATGCGTCCAATCATTGGAGCCTGTGGATTATCCACTCCGGAGGACTTTTGTTACTTGGTTTCTTCAACAGAAACAGTTCGCAAATGCTGACTTCCAACGGGATCACTGTTCATGCGACCTCCCGTTCAACGTCTTCTACCGCATGACGAAGGCATTTCGGACCCTGCAATGCTATGTGATTCCAGTTTGTGTTTGTGCCCCCTACATTCCTGCAAGTTTGTCGCACTGGTAGTGAATCACCCTGTATATACTGAAGAGTTGTATGCTATAGAGCTAGTCTTGGACCACATAATTATCAAAAGTGTATAGTTTAAACAGAATCTTTGTGCATTACAGACTTTATAAATGATGAGATATAATCCTCATCCAGTCTGGTCCAGGATTCAGCAGAAATTGCATTCTCTGTCTGAATCTATATTTGACATCCACTTCTGCTGTATCAGAGGAAATGATCTGGCTTGTAATTGGGGGTGGCTCTTGTATATCTTTTACTGCATTTAGCCATCTGACTGAACCCTTTACACTCAGTCAGATAATATCATGACCACATGTCAGCTATTTTTAAATATTTAAGATTAATTAATTCATTTATACGTTTGAGATGTTTTGCTACTTATAACACTTTTTGATGTAGTGACCAACTTTCATTGGTCACTGTAATGTTTTTAATAATATTATAATTACCTTCTTTGAAATTATAACTGTTTTTTATTCTTTTATCATTGTGGCACATTATAGCCTCTGTTGCTGATGTGCCAATAAACTACAAAAACAAACAAACAAGCAGTTTACTGCAGAGGCTCCCAAACATTTAGAGAAGCAGGCCACATGAATTTTTGGAATATTTGGTGAGCCAGAGAAAATTCCTAATTACTGAAAACTTCATTCTCTGCATAACTTTAATGTTATTCAGAAAAACAAATTTAACGCTTACCTATATCTACAGATTCAAAAAATAATCAATGGATATGTAATATAAAATATATAGTTTGTTTATATCAAATTTTAATTATTACTTATTTATTGTACTAATCACAAAAATATAGCCAGTAATACAACAAAATTATAATTAATGCAATGAATGTGGTTCTAGAGTGAGACTGTTTCCTAATATCGGGTTTTAAAGTACTAGTTCCAATTCTTAAATAGTCGTGTAAATGCGGGTCAGTTAGACATGATTGTATTTTTGATTTTACATATTTCATTTTTGAAAAGGTCTGCTCACATATATATATATATATATATATATATATATACTTCCAAAAATTTGTTGTAACCTTCCTTGCACAATTTTTAATTTTTGGATAATCTGACTCAGATAATGTTGAATAAAATTGAATTAGATTTTCATTTTTAAATATTGTATTCAGTGCATCATTAGACTGAAGATCTACCAACTCTAATTGTAAATACTCATCAACATTGTTGATGGGTAAGTCAAACAGATTTTGAAAAAGTTCAAACACCTTTGAATTATTTTTAAAATCAGAAAATCTATCTGCAAAATTTTCCTGCAACAAACTAACGTTTTGAACAAAATTTTCAGTGGAAAAATTACAACTAGGCATATTTTTAAATTATCACAACATGAAAAATGTGAAAAATTATTCCGAAGTAGTTGACTTTTGAATAACTCCAGTTTTGTTTAAAATGCTTTGACATTATAATACAATTCATTGACAAGTTTTTCTCGTCCTTGTAGTTTCATATTAAGAAAATTCAGGTGTTCACATATATCTGTTAAAAAGGCACGTTCCACAAACATTTGAGATCCAACAGTTCTGGAACGGGTTTCAATTTTTTGTTCATAAATAGATCTATTTCGATCCTAAGTTCAAAAAATCACTTCAATGCGTTACCACGATTCAACCATCGTACTTCAGTATGGTACAACAAATCATCGTATTCAGCCTCAGTAGTAGTTTCAAGGGGCTTAGAGGGGGAACAGGTATCCTGTGTGTTATCAGACACTCAGTCTAAAACACTGATGGATCCAATATCTTTCTATTACAGAAGATCTAGGAGAAGTCAGGTTGGCCTGCCTCCCTAAAATCCACTCATGCACACCTCGATCGTAAGCCCTGTTACGTCACTTAGGTGGCAATGAACGTGTAGAGTGGTTCTCTTCAAGACGCTTGGTCAGCATGAAGAGGAAAAGACCAAACCCTCCAGCATATGACAGCACGACAAAACAAATGGCCCTCAATCCCCAACAGCTTTCACTCCCCCTCTTACAGCAGCGAGAGGATCAGAGTGGAAGCAGAGGGTGCTAAGAATCTCTGGGTACGTACGACCAGGCTCCATGCACGGAAACTGAACTTGGGTTGTTACAAAGTAAGATCACTCATCGGTGAAGGCAGGATATTAGAGCTGGAAAAGGAATTAGAAAATGTGAATTGGAATATCATTGGTTTGGCTGAAACAAGAAGAAATTAATCACTTATAAGTTTGTCAAGTGGAAATCTGCTGTACACCAATGGAAACAGTGAAAGGAGTGAAGGTGGAGTTGGGTTTCTGGTCCATAAAGATTTAAAAAACAACATTTTGGAATTCAAAAGTACATCACCAAGGGTGTCAAGACTAATACTCAAGATTTCTAAGAGGTACAAGCTAAAGGTTATGATGATTTATTCACCAACATCGAGCCATGATGATGAAGAGGTTGAAGAAATGTACACCGAAATTGAGAGTCTTCTAGATGAGCAGAAAACTCACTACATTATTATTATGGGGGACTTCAATACTAACGTTGGAAAAAAGACAAAACAGCGCAGAAAGGGGAACTATAGGAAATTTTGGAATTGGTGAAAGAAATGAATGAGGTAAAAGACTTGTGGAATTTGCAGAATCTCAAGGATTCTCATTAATGAACACTTTTTTTCTAGAAAAGGGTGAACAGAAAGTGAACATGGAAGAGTCCAAATGGATTAACAACTAATGAAATCGACTTCATCCTCACTAACAGAAGATATATTGTGAATGATGTTACCGTCCTGAATAAGGTAAACGTTGGAAGTGATCACAGAATGGTAAGATGTACACTTGATATAGATAAAGGAAAGGAAAAACTGACTCGAGTAAATAATACAAAGGTCTTTGAGATAACAGAAGAGGAGAAAAAGCAGTATGTACTGGAACTTAAGAACAAGTTTGAGCTTCTGCAGACTGCTCAGGACCAAGATATTGACGAGGAATATTACAACTTTCTGAAAGTGATAAAGCCCAAGAAACCTATAGGGAAAAAGAAATCCAAAGAAGAAAAAATTAGTCAAGAAACACTTGTTATGATGAACTGAAGGCAAAAAATGAAGAGCAAGATAAACACTGACAAGGAAAAAATTGAGAATACTGAGTTATGCAAAGCCATTAGAAAGAGACTCGTAGAGGACATAAGAAGATTTAACACAAGAAAAGTAGAACAAGCATTAAGGAAAAACAAAGGATTTAAATCAGCAGCCATGAGCGGTAATACAGAAAGACAAATGATACTGAGACTGAAGAATAGCGATGGTGTACTTATAAACAGCAGAGAAAGCATAATTCAAATAGCAGAAGACTACTATAGAGAATTATACAAGGAGCGAGGGAATGATGCCAGCAGTGGGGAAGACGGATTGCAATTAGCAACACATACGACATACCCGATATTCTTCCCGATGAGGTAGAACATGCATTGAAGAAAATGAAGAATCAGAAAGCCCCGGGGGAAGATGAAGTTACTGTAGAGTTGTTAAAATTGGGAGGAAGAGACAACACAAAAACTGGCAAGGCTCTTCACAAAGTGCATTAGAAAAGGTGTGACACCTAAGCAGTGGAATAATGCAATCATAGTTTTGCTGCATAAGAAAGGAGATAAATTGGAAATTATAGACCAATTAGCTTGTTATCCCACATCTACAAGTTGTTCACAAGGGTCATTACTAACAGATTATAGAGAATACTTGATGAGAATCAACCGAAAGAGCAAGCTGGCTTTAGGACAGGATTCTCAACTATGGATCACCTTCATGTAATATCACAGCTAATGGAGAAAGCAAATGAATATAAAACACCATTATGCCTGACATTTGTGGATTATGAAAAGGCATTTGACTCCATACAGCATAAGGCAATGTTTCAGGCACTGGAAAGACAAGGCATAAATACCCCACATATTATGATTTTTAAGAAAATATATGAGAATGCTACCTCCTTTATTAGATTAGACAAAGACAGTAGGAAATTTAAAATTGAGAAAGGAGTTCGACAAGAAGACACAATATCTCCGAAGCTGTTTACTGCCGCCCTTGAGGAAGCTTTCAGACGATTAGACTGATCGCAGAAAGGAGTCAATGTGAATGGAGAGTACCTAAGCCATTTACGATTTGCAAATAACATTGTGGTCATAAGCCATGATCCCAAAGAATTAAAAAGAGGAAAATCTTAATCATTTATGCACAGTTTGTAAGGATTTTGGACTAAAGATGAATATGGCTAAAACTAAAGTAATGATGAACAAGTATACCACAGAAAGGGAAATAATGATTGATGGAGCAGTAATTGAAAAGGTGGGACAAGTTATTAGCTATAATAATGATAAATGGCTGGAAGTCAAGAGAAGAATAAATTTTGGATGGATAGCATTCAGGAAATATAGTCACATACTGAAGAGCAATATCCCGGTTTGTCTGAAATGTAAAATAATGAACCAATGTATACTCCCCACCATGACTTATGGAAGTGAATGGGCACTCACCAAAAGAATGGAAGAGAAGCTGAGAACTACACAGCGAAGAATGGAACAAATTATATTGGGAATCACTGTTAGATAAGAAGAGAAACACATGAGTTAGGCAACAAACTCAAGTAAAGGACATTCTTATCAAAACTAAAGAACTAAAATGGTCTTGGGCAGGACACATAGCTCGAAGACATGATGACAGATGGACTAAGAAAATAACAGAATGGTACCCAAGAGGAGCTAGAAGAAAACCTGGAAGACAAAGGCAGAGATGGATAGATGAAATTCATGAGTTTGTGGGTAGTGAATGGATGGCCAGTGCTGAAAACAGAAGGAACTGGAAAGTTGCTGGAGAGGCCTTCATCCTGCAGTGGATTGAAAATGGCCGATGATGATGAGTAGTTTCAAGAAAATTTTTGAATTGCCGATGATTCAGATCAGTCAGTCTTGCGAATAAAATTTACTGTTGATATGACTGAATCTACACCCAAAAACTTTTTGCATAAAGACTGTTGGTGAATTATGCAATGAACCCAATTTTAGTATCGACCATATTTTTAACGTCATACATCGTAACTGCTGATAGCAAATTCCAATTCAATTTGAGGCGTCAATTGCTTCTGACACACTCTAAAATATATTTTCATCTGTTGCAACTAGGTCTTCAGTTACTGCAAAATTTTGATTTACACCTCGAATATAAATTAGTAATTGTACTGCATGGCTTGTTCTTCACTCTCATCAATTACTATTAAAAACTGTGAATTCACAAACTTTTTCTACGAGTTGATTTTGAACATCGGATCCTAAATCTTCAGTTGTTCTCATTACAGTTGATGAAGATAAACTTACAGATGCAAAATTCTTTACTTTCTCAGGACAGACTTCTTCTGCAATTGCCAAACAAATTCTCCATCCGTAAAAGCCCTTCCTTCTTCGGCAATGATTTGGGAGGCTCGAAAACTAGCTCTAATTGCAGATAAATTTTGATGAGAAAGTTCTAATCTTCTGTTGTTGACTTTGAAAAGTTTGGGTTCGTTCTTGGAGTTTTTTCTGCTTCAAAGCTCCCTGAAATTTATCTTAATTTGAGGCATGTTTTGTGGTGTAGTGACGTTTCACTTTATGTTCCTTGAACACCTACAAGGCTTCATTGCAAATAAGACGTGTAAGTATCATTGAGCAGAGCAAAAATGTAATTAATTGGCCATCGCTCATTAAAAATGCGACACTCAGCATCAATTTTTTTTTTTTTTTTTTTCTTTCTGCATCAACTTCGACATGATTTTTATAGGGTCACTGGAATAAAAAAAAATACTCATGAATATTGAAGTAAGCAAGCACTGACATGTCTTAATTTTTTGAACTATTTTAACATAAATGTTACTATTATATTCATATCACTCTTATATCATGTGAAATTAATAATATAGTTTATTAAGCTGTTTGCCTAATAAACTACATTACTATAATATAAATCTTATAATTTTATATTATAATAATTATAATATAGTTTAATAAGGTGACTTTTTGGGTATCTTACCGATACCCATTATCAGACCATGCTGTGGGGAGAATAGAAAAGGCTACAAATTTGAATATTTTAGGATTTTACAGTTAAAATTACCAATAATACAATTGCACTCGACAATACAATTGTCTAGTGCAGAGAGAGAGAGAGAGAAGTAGAAGGGAATCACAAAGAAAGAGAATGATGATGATATCCAGCTCAGGACCCTGGGTGTGCCAAGCCCATACTCACCAGATGTGAGCCCTGGGGTTATCTTTGCTAAAGGTTCTGTTATTTGGCATTGATTAATATCAGCAAGTAAAAACTGTACACATAATGCAAAATATGCTAAAATGTTTATTGCAAAATGAATCCTATTTAGATTTTATCCTGTGCTGCAGTGCTATTTCTATATGTTGCATTTGTGCTCAAACTTGTAGCACTTCTCATTAGAATTGTTTGTCCATTTGATGATTACTGCTGTCTCATCAGAGGATGAGCAGCTATGTGCCACTGTACTATGTAACAACCCAGTGATGATTTAAAATCACAAGATATGGAATGTTGGGAGCATTTCATTTCACTCAAAAGTACAGAATCTGCTTTATTTACTTGTGTTATTCAGGGCTCTTGAAGGCAGATGCACTTTATACACTAAAGTTTTTGCTTGAATATCTTCCCCTTTGGACATCTCATTAGAGTTCTGAGTGCTAATTTAATAATTGGTAATTATTTTTATGCATAGAGCTTGAGAAAATTAGATTTCATTATCACTGTAAACAGTGAAAAATTGTTACAGTATTAAGACTTGTATTCAATAATTATATGTGTGAGTTGATTTAGAAAGTTCTAATAATGAGATTATTGTAAAGGTAAAGCACTAAAATATTGTAGTAGTTGTGGGCAGAGAAATTGTGAACTAGTAATGATTTTATGATGAAACATCACTGTGAAATGCTTCAAGTTTGTGAAACATTTCCAAGCAATGCTTCATAGTTTGACTACTGGGTGATTTTGAAAGGTAGTGTGTCAAATTCCTCTCTTGATCAGATTTTTCCATCTCAGTAGAGTGTTGCCATTGAAGTAGCAGGCAAACATGACATTCAAAAAGAAACTGGGTAATGCTTCAGCTGATACTTTATACGTGCTTTGATAGGTACACTTACACTACCCTCCAAAAAAATATCTGGACACTTGTTTTCAAAGTCCATTAGACTTCTGAATAAATAAGTGACTCAGACTAGTATATAAGAAAGGCATATGAGACACATGTTAGTTGTTCTTGTGGCTGTTTCTCATATTATGGCTTAGGGCCTTTGGTAGTTATGGAGGAGCCATGAATGCTGACACCTCTCTTAACATTTTGGACAATCCCATGCTTCCTATTATGTGGCAGTTCTCTGATACACACCTATGTTTGTTTCAACAGGATAATATCCTATGCCATACCGTTGGTGCTCTTTGAGAATGGTTCATGGACATGAATCTACAAAAGTAGAAATGCACTGGTACAGATTGCCAATTTGAACAAAAAACACCTATGGGATGAATGCTGGATAAGGGCCAGACCAACACATCCCACATAAGCACCTGAACTGGTCACTGTTCATGCAAGAGGAATAGAGGAGTATAACTGCTGCAATCTATTGTTCGTTGGTGGAAAGCTATCCAGGAGGGGAGAGCAGTATGCTATTGTAGTGAGTGTCAGTGTGAAGCATGTATCCATATACTTTGTGGAAGTGATATGAGTCAGCCACATGAGTTTGTGTGGTGCAAAAATGCAAAAGGCCAAGGTGGACCAGAAAACAAGAAATTCTCCAGGCACAACAGGATGTATGTGCTGATCTTTACAGTAATTGACCTTTGTATTGTGAGGAAAATGGGGTTACCAGAACATTTCTTTTTGACTTATATTAATAATTGGGGGGGGGGGCTCTTGAATAAGCAGTTTAGTACTTCTTGAAGCAAGAGAAATACTTGAAGTACATCCCATCAAAGAAAAAAAGAAAAGTTGATGAATATTGCAAGCTATAAGGAAATTACAAGCCTGCTGAAGAAATAATCAGTAAAACTCAATTAAAATTTGCATCCTGTGCTTTGTTTACTGCAGAGTTTTAGAAAGAAAAGTCATAGATTTGTATTTTACATTAATTGCACTGGTCAATTTGTTTTAGCAAATTGTGAGTAAAAATTTCAAGACTGAAACAATTAGGCATTATCAAGAAATTTAAATATTGATAATTTTGAAACAAAACTTATTTTGTATGAATAAACTTGAGGTTAATAATGAAATACAAATGAAATTATGTCATTATCCAGAAAGGAAAATTTTCAGCTTAGTGCCCTAGGCTATTGCATTACATCTGAAGTTTCGTCACTGGAAAGAAAATAAGAGGATGCAATCATTTGCAGAAATAATTTCATTACTTGCAACCCAGTGAAAGGTGTTGCTGTTGCTTTATCAATGAATACTGAAGTCTATTCACTGAAGGATAAGTAGAATCCAGTCCAACTGAGAGTAAAAAGTGAAGTAGAGCATAAAATTGATCCTAAAATTGGATTTTTTCCAGATTAAAAAAAAAAAAAAAAATCAGTCTTAAGTGAAATATCCAGCAGTAGCCAAGGTTGTGAATGCTAGTCTTGCATGCTCCCATTATAATGCTATCATGCAATAGGGTTTTTCTTGTTCTAGTAGTTATTATTAATGATAATAAAGCTGAGCATGAAAGTTAGGAATTTAAATGCAAGGCTAATAGTGAGGCTCTCAAGCAAGAATGTGTCACTATCACAAGGAAATTGTTGTTTTGTGCAGACAGTATGCAAAGATTATAACAGTTACAGTAGTCCCTCGATTTAACGGACTAATTGGGGGAAGAGGTGTCTGCTATTGCCGAAAGTCCATTAAATCAAATGTATTTTAAAAACATATATTAATAACGAGCTTACAATGTACAGGATATATTAAAATGTTATTATAATGTTTAAGTATGAATAAATTATTATTATAATGTACATTGAGTAATTTATACATGCCATTAAAACATTTGTCAAAAATATAAAATTAAATTTATGACAGGAACCAAATTTTATTTTAATTAAACACTTCAAAAACTATACAATGTAACTAATGGAGTGTTTCCACCACTTTTTTTTTTTTTTTTTTCTTAAAGCTCACACAAAATTGTTTTCAATGTGAACATTAGTTTTTTTCATTTAAATCCATTTTAGAGGGAAAAAAATACTTTAAAATTCTTAAACTCCACTGAATAAAAAACATACAAAAAACATTAAAAAAATATACATAATATTCAATATTAATATTATCTTAATTGAAAGAATCACAATTTTCAGGGTCAGAAACAACTGTCATATGGAGGGAGAGGTGTTAATTCCTTGCTGGTAGAGGGTTCTGAAACATCCAGTTAATGAAGTGGTCTTGAAGAAATCATCAAACTTCAGTTGCCTTGCACCTTTGTGCTGCTTCCTTATTACTGTAGATCAAAATTCTCTAAAATCTTCATAATAAGGAAGCACATCAGGGTGTGATGATGATTCAATATAATGTATGATGTCATCCATGTGTTGTCTTATAACAGACAATTTAGGTTGAGGTGCAACTGATTCCTCGTCTTTGTCATTATCATCGTCCTATTGTTCTCCATGAACATTTTCCGCAATCTCTCCCACAGAAAAAATTTGATAGCCCAGATCACCTTCATCATTTTTGAGCCACTGTTCAACATCGTTGTCAGTTGCATTTTTGTTGCCGGCTTTCAGAAGAGTGTCCCGCAAATTAGACACCTCAACTCCCTCAAAGTCCATTTCAGGTTCTACGTTGTACAACAACTTCTTCTCACCATTGGCCAAGGTAGTAATATTCATATCTTTCCACACAACTGCTAAGTTGAAGATAGCAGATCTGATGTTGTATGCATGTAAATTTTGCAGTGTTCTGGTGCCTCTTGTATCTTCTTCTTCTGCGTCTTCTGTTTCTTCCAAAACAACCATCATCTCTTCCCAAAACTTCTTCTTATACAACCTCTTGCATGCAACGATTACACCCTGATCCATCGGCTGAATCAGTGAAGTAGTGGTAGAAGGCAGAAAAACAATTTAATTCCCTCGTCCCTGCTAATTAACCTCTCAGCATTAGGGTGAACAGGTGCATTATCTAGCAGTAACAGCCTTTATTTCATTAGAAGGAATTTTCAGCACATCTGATGTGTGACGCTATCAGATATAAATAAGTTCTAAATTTTTTTCTTTAGGACAGAAATTTGTCCGTTAAGTGGAGCGCCTGCTGTACTTTGAAATGGAAAAGCAAGATAAGAAAGAAGCAGCTGGGAAAGCATTGGAATTGGAGGAAATGAAGGCAGCTTGGAGCGAAAGATGCAAAAAACAAGGATGAAATTGCAGTTCTTCAAATTGTTTTGATACTTGGTATTCCAATCAAGCATCATTTATTCCATGAAATTTATGCTACATACACATTTTTTCATGTTTACAAGACTTCTTTATTTCCCATTTCTTGATGTCAAATTATGAATTATATTCTTCATTTTATGTACTTTATTCATTATTTTCTTTTTAATAGTAATCCCAAATATAATTGTTTGGGATTACCCTTCAAATACTTTGGTGGGTTAATAGTTGAGGAGATATAAGAATGTGCTTCCCACATGATATTCCCAAGTCATATATTTCAAACATATTCTTAACTGTTTTAAAAATTAGTTTTTAAACTTAATTTTTACCTTTCAGGGTAAACATCTGTATTATGTCAAGTGGAAGAATTGGGACAGTGAATTCAATACGTGGGAGCCTTTAGGCCATCTTAATGGTTGCAGAAGTGCTCTAAAATCATTTCACAGAAAATTGAAACATGGGTAAATATGTTTCAGTGATTTAGAACACTGCAAATATTAGTTCACAGTAATTGGACATTAATTTTTTTCATTTTACTTGAATTTCATATTCAGAGTTGATTTTTAAAAATTAGAGTAAAATCCAGAAAAATGTTGAATCATTATAAGCATAATAAAATGATTACATCCAAAAATCCAGCAACCTCTGGGCCTGGGATTACAATTTTTTGACTGTAAATAAATCTAACAAGTCATGAAATGCTAAAAATTCAAACAATAAAAATTCCTTTAACCTTGGGCTGTTGGTCAAAATTTGGAAACAAGAAACTTGGCACATCGAAGTTGCCAAAGCAGTCGTCTACAAAATTGATATTCCATTTAAAAATATATATATAACAAAGAGAAACAAAATATTCATGTGATATTTTTTATATGATGATTTTTTAGCACTTTTTAGGAATAAAGGTAAAGTAAAATATTCCCACTGCCTTTCTTATAATTGACATGGAAGAATTGCCTGATGCTTTGGTGGCACATGAAGGTGTTCCACAACTATTAGAACACTATCAGTTGCCTTAAAATTAAAGGCAGAAATAAGGCAAAAAAAAGTTACTTACTTCAAAGAAGAAAACACATTCAGTTATTGAACAAGTTTGCTGGCAAGATTGAAATATGAGAAAAGTCAGTTTTCTGAACTGTATCCTTGGCCAATTATACTCTTGAACATTGATTGAAAGCAACAATCACACACACACACACACACACACACACACACACACACACACACACACACACACACACACACACACACACACACACACACACACACACACAATTCTCCATAACTGTGTTTGGATTCTTTAAATATAGTACTTGCATGTCTGTTTTACTTACCAAAATAATAAATAGCTGTATGTTATATGTAATTAAAAATGCAAGAGTAATGAGTACAGCTGTAATAAAATACCCGGGAAAAGCTTGCTGTGATTGTTCAGATAGCTGTAGCAAAAACCCACAAAACAGAAAGGCACAATGCAAACAATATGGCCCAAAGATGATTCTCTCCCTCACTTTAGAAGACAATAAAGATTAATAAACACATTAATGCTTATTAATCTTTCAAAGAAAATAAATGTATGGATTGGCAACTCTAAATTGAGACACTGATAGAAGTTCAGAAATGAGCTAAGATGCTGCTCTTCCCTGTTAAATTAGTAAAAGCCACTTTTCTGTCAATAGCAATTATTAAAGGCTGATGAAGGAAGAGTACAGGGACACATCATGAAGCAAACTTTTTGTGAGTAAGGCATTAGTGTGTTTACTTATATAGCAGTTGAAACTTTGCTTTAATATAATAAGGAATTCAGAAAACCCATTTGTTAACTAATAGCACTATTTGGAGAACACAATTTTGTATAAAATTGAAATTACCCAATTCCTCCCCCTCCCCCCCCAAAAAAAAAAAAAAAGATTTCCGGCAATTCTGGTTTTTAGATGTTCTACCTATAATGTGAAATAATAAAAAAACAAGTTTGAAAGTAAATGCATAAAAAATCACTTATGACAACTTTTTTCAGAAGCCCCCTACTTGCTCTACTGATTGATTAATGTGTTATGTTTGTGGGGCAGCAAATGCCAGTATCCTCCATTTTGTTTCACTGTGCTCTGTTTTCTTTTTGGAAAAATATTTAATTCTGAAATAGGATGTAGTTTGCAATAAGTGCAGCAGTTTGTGAATACTGTTACCTAAAATTCCAGTAGAACCATAGAAAATGCTCTGCTGTAGAACTTCAAGACAGAGAAATTACACAGTGCTATTTAATGCAAAATTCCGAACATCATACCGTCATCCAATACCCATTGAGATGTTTGAGTTCAAAATGTGTAATAGCCTAATGGATAGCTTTATAAAACGGTATTGTTCTGTAACAAGGACTTTTTATTTATTTTTTTATGATCTCCAAACACAAAAGCTCTCAGAATCTGTAATACTCTAGTAACAAATGGGCTGAACATTAAGACAAAAGAGACTTGATATTGGACATGGATTTCCATAGGTTGTAATTTTCAGGAAATACTATGAAAAGTTATTCCAAAGAACAGAAGTAGAAGGAATAAATGAGGAAGCCTACATTTGATAAGTATGCTGAACTGTTAATGGACATTGACTATCTGAGATATGTATTCAAACTGGTTTGGAAAAAAGAGGTGGAGTTACAGATAATTCAGAAGATTGCCACCATAGAAATGTCTACAAAAAGCATGCAGCAAAACAGAATATCTGTGTGATAAGGAGTAGAGTGAGTTTCTAAGTGAGAAATTATTAATCAGTATCACTGCTTTCTTCTGGACAGAGTAAGAGTTTATCATTCTCATCCAGATGTGTGAAAAATATTGCATGATAGGGCAGTAACGAATGGGCCTGGTGTACTGGGGTCCATGATTGAGAAAAAATAGATACATATAATGATAACCCAGTTTAATGTAATAATAATATATAATGCTATTATATATTTTATTATTACATTAAACTGGGTTATCATTATACATATCTATTTTTTCTCAATGATGTCAGCAGCTGATTATACAGAAGAATAAAGGTAGGGGAAAGCCAAGGTTCAAAGAATAAACATAATTTTTATGATACAGAAGAAGCAGTATTTGTGATGTGCTTATGCTGAGAAATGTTGAAGTCATGATTATCCCTGGGAAAGATGTGATATTGTTTTGCATGACTTGAGTTTATTATGTAATGGTTGGTGGTAAGAGAGAATAATACTGGGATGAGGTTTAGAAGGATTAGAGTTAACTAAGTTCTCACTGAAAATTTATATGGTTATCATTTAAGGGCACATATTTGAGAAATTGTAGAGTTTTATGCAGATCTAGCTATTTATTCTCTCTCTCTACAATTGGTATCTAGTTTTCTCTCACTCTCTCTCTCTGACTACTCTTGCATTTGAGTAGTCAGAGAGAGAGAGAGAGAGAGAGAGAACCAGCCAGCAATTGAAAAAAGCAGAAGGATAATTTTGTTTAGAAGACCTGTATGCCAAACAAAGCTTTAGAAATGTCAAGAGCAACTACATTTGAGTTTGTCAGAATTTTTCCACGGAACTGGTCTAAAGACGAGAAGCATAAACAGAAATAACACCAGTGAATCAGAATTTGCAGACTCCATATTGACAGTTCTTAATTGGAAGGTCTCAAGATATTGTTAGAGTTGGTGGTTGATGGATTTCTCTGTGGCTTTGAAAAGAGTAGAGTAAGAGCAGGAACGATAATCAAAAGAGGGGGATTTGTGGCTTCTTATGGATTAGTTGGAAATGAGCATATTTCCACGTAGAAGGAAAAACACTGGAAAAAGAGTAAAACAAGTTAGTTAATGTATACAGTGCATTACATTTTAGTTGCATTTATTTTTTCATTTTATTGAATGAATTTTTTTTTTATTTTATGATTATTATTATTAGTAGCAGTAGTGGCATATGATGCAGAAAAGCAAGTTTATAAAGCATCAGCCAAAAAAAAATAAAACTACTGTACCATCTGTCCATCCCCTCCAATAATTTGTCTAGTTTGTCCTTGAATTTATTCAAACTACTCACTTCCACAACTACATATTATATCCTGTCATGTCAAGAGTCTGACAAGAGGAAGAATGTCATCAGCATTAGCTTGCTCATTCCGTTCAAAGTCTTAAGCACCTCAATCAGATCACCTCATGGGTTGGCGCCTTCACAGCCAGGTGGGAAGGAGTGGCAGTGCGTAGCACATGCTTCTTGATTAGACTGGGGTTCGAGCCCGTCACTACCAAATACAGAGGATTCGGAAAGGTCAGGGAATGACCACCGCATATTCCTGGAGCAATATGGCCTTAGTTGCCAATGCTCCTAAAAAACAACCAAAATAACCAAATAACCTCATGGGTTCCTAGTCTCCAGACACTGCAATTTGCAGAACTGAAGCCTTTCTTTGTAAGGCCACCCTTTCGTTCCTTTCACCAATCTTGTGGCCCTTCTCTGCCTCCAGACCTGTATGCAGTACTCAAGATGCAGCCTAACCATTGCCTTGTACAATGGGGTAATCATCTCCTTATCCCTGCTGGAAAAGTTCTTGTATGTCATTCACAAACCCACGAGTTGTCCCGGCAGCCTATCTGCATTGCTCAAAGAACTTCATATCTGACTGCACAATTATCACTGGGTCTTTTTTTATTTTCCACTATCCTGAGTACCATATTCAGTACTTGTATTAAGTACAAATATTCTTGCACCTCTTCAAGTAAAACAGACTCCTGTTAACAAGCACAAACCATGCTGATTAAAAGAAGTGATAAATATTATCTCCTTATCTGTTAACTACAAGTTATATATTTTAGTACATTCAATAAAACTATAGTTTTTCATTCTCAATTTGTTTCTCTCTCTCTCTCTCTCTCTCTCTCTCTCTCTCTCTCTCTCTCTCTCTCTCTCTCTCTCTCTCTCTTATATATACATAACTGATATTAAATCAAAATTAATGTCAGTAGCATGGCAAAACTGTTGAGCGAAAATAATAAATTAAACATAATGATTAATCACCAGGGATGGAGAAGAAAAGGTGAGACTAAAAATTGTAGCAGAAAATCTCCAAATAATTTAGAAAATCCAATTGAAAATAATAAATCAATTTTAAAATTTAGAGCCAATTACATTAAAATTTAACGGCTCTTCCCTCGTAATGTGCCAGTTCCGAATTACGTGAAATATCACAAATAGAGACTAAACTAACTACAATAAAATAAAACCAAAATAACAAAAATAGACTAACCATTATGCCCCATATCAACAGAAGACCACGAGGCCAATAATGGTCAGGGAATCACTGCATTTCAATTGCTAGACAAATCGCCACAAAGGCGAACCGATCAAAGGATCAGTCCACCCTCCGATCAAACCGCCAATGCAGAGGATTTGAATAGCGGTGGTCCTTATGCAGCGAAAAATAAAATTATAGAACAGACAGACTAGCACTCCAAACCAGAGCCACACCACTGAGAACAATGTAAGCTTAACCAGCTTATATAGACAAATAAATAAATAAATAAAATACTATAGATGGTGGTACAGGTGCAGCATTAGCACATCAAACCCATTACTATCCTTTTTTTTTTTCCTTTGTTAGTTGTTGGCGCATCAGCTTCTGTGGCCATAATGCACCTCCCAATGTTTTTGCAATTCTCTGATCCAAGCCCGAGACAGGATTCGAACCCGCGACCTTTGGGTTGCCCGGCAGGCACTTTACCCACCAGGCTAGCCCGGTTGGCTCCCACTATTACCATTTTATTTACATATATTAGCATAATGAAGTAGTTAAAAAATAGTAAAAAATATATGAAAATTAAGAAAATAAATATAAATAAATATATTTATTTTTTGTTATTTTGGTTTTATTTTATTGTAGTTAGTTTAGTCTCTATTTGTGATATTTCATGTAATTTGGAACTGGCACCTTACGAGGTGGGGCGCCATTAAATTTTAATGTAATTGGCTCTAAATTTTAAAATTGATTTATTATTTTCAATTGGATTTTCTATGCAGCGATGGAGATTTATTATTTGGAGATTTTCTGCTACAATTTTTAGTCTCACCTTTTCTTCTCCATTCCTATTGATTAATCATTGTTTAATTTATTATTTTCACTCAACAGTTTTGCCATGCTACTGGTATTAATTTTGATTTAATGTATAATATCAGTTATACATTGGGCATCATGTGCATTTTGCCACCTCTAATGATAGCTTTATATTTATTTTCTTAATTTTAGTATTATTTTTTACTATTTTTTAACTATTTCATTATGCTAGTGTGTGTGTGTGTGTGTGTGTGTGTGTGTGTGTGTGTGTGTGTGTGTGTGTGTGTGTGTGTGTGTGTGTGTGTCTATATATTATTTGAGTTAAGTTGTAATGTATAACATGACTAGTAAAATAGCTACTCAAGAAAAACCAAAAACCTATACGGGTGCTAAATGTAGCCTGGAAAAAATACATATATGCCAAAAATAACATAAAATAAGCAATACAATTGTACAATTAAAAAGTTAATTATAGGCGATCAGATACATTGAAAGGGACTTTTTCAAGGGCTAACCCTTTCAATGTATCAACCATAATTAACGAGCTATCTGTTTCTGTAGTCATCGTCCAGCATAACTTGTCCGAATGATAGTTAAAAATTAGAGATAGAGGGCCATAAATATAAAAGGCATATTTGTTGATACATTCCAATTTAGCAGTAAGCTAGCGAGATGACTGTTAGCCCGACGGATAGCCAAAATTTTAATTAGAGAAGGAGATATATCCATTTTTAGGCCTATGTGTATAGTTTAAAATATATGCAGTCTAAGCGCTTACCAAGTAAAGTAGAGGCTTGTGCTAACTAAGGCGAACGGAAAAAGTAAAAGTATAGGTATAGTACCTCAATCCCCCTCGAATACTCTAATAGTTCATGAGGTATGAAAAATAGGGATAAAAAAGAGAAAGCTAAAAAGAATAGAAAAGCTAAATCATAAACTAACTTAGGATACAAGCGGGAGCGTAAATTCCCAACCCTTATAGTAAGGGATCCTGGTTATGGCAAGCAATGTAAAGACAATAGAAAGCGTTAACATTACGTAGAAAATATAAATGCTTACCACGGTATACCCAAGGTACAAAAAGCCCGCGTGAATCAGCACATGTAGATTATATACACGCCTACCAACTGAAGCCCCCCTAGGAAAAGTAGTTAAAATAGTTGAACTATATATTTAGTATTAAAATATGCAGCGCCCTCTGCAGTTTTTATATGCTGCATAATGTAATACATAGAAAAAGCCCGCAATTAGATATCTCTCGAAGTAATTGTAGATGTTAACAGAATAAGTTCCTACTCACAGAGCAAATATAGGTACAACGTTTCTAATGCATGTAAGCTATATAAAACTTACTCCATGTGCAGTACCTACTATTTACATACATACATGTCCAACAAAGGCTACGCAAGCCAAAGTAACGTAACTACTACGAAAAAATAACCCACAACGGCTATGCTGTATCAGTGCCGGTTTAAGACTTTATCCATGATATATTGTGTGTTAGGTTATATCGCCATTTGTTATTGGCTATCAACATGGCTTTATAAAGGTATCGTGCAATTATATAGTGCGGGAAGCAATTTTTTAATAATTTAGATCTGAAATCTATAAGTGTATCTATAATGTAATCGGTCTTGTTACATATGCATAATCTTCTGATACCTTGTGCGTTTATGATATTGCGATGAATCCGTTTAGAGATGTTAGAGTTCCAGTTGGTGAGTTCTATAGAATTGAAATGAAAATCTTTACGTTTGTCATACAGCTTATCCGTATATCTAAGTCTAGGAACGTAGCTAAATTGGAACTGTTTGTGTTAGTTCGTTCTAATATTAATTCTGGCGGATAGTGTTTAATTGCTTCTGTAAGGAAATCTGGCATGTTAAAAACTATCAAATCGTCAATATATCTGTATATGATAATATTGTGTTTAAAGTTACTTTCAAAGTGGTGTAGGTATAGATTAGCCACTAAACAAGAGCTACAGGCACCCATAGGTATACCTGTGTGTTGCCTATATATGTAGTTGTTGAAAATACAAAGGTTAATAAGGTCATCCCTGTATCCCGGTTTTTTGCCATGCTAGTGGGGTTGTGTACCTCATTAATTGCAACTTATGTGAAGCAAAATATATTGGGCAAACTGGAGGGGAGCTGCATATTAGAATTAACATACATAGGTCTCACATTAAAAAATTTGTAAATATTAAAGACATTGAACTACAGCACTTTCAAGTACACAGCTTTAGTAATACCACTATTACTATATTAGCTATTGAAAGAAACCACAGTACTAGGTTAGAAATGGAAAATATAAATATATATAAATATAAAACTCTATATCCATACGGTCTTAATAATAAATTTAATGGACATTGCTACACCAACAATAATATAAACGAGACCTGTATATATAGCCTGTTTCAAATAGTAAAAAGACCCAAAGCTAACAGAATAATAAAAACTTATAATAGCAAAAAAACCCGCACACGAAATATAACAGACGATTTTACTGACATGTTAATAAATTGGGATAAACCTGTTATACATGTTAAACAGATTCACGATTTTATATTTGGGTTGAAGCACAGTAAGCTCCGAGCACTTGCCACTGCCAACTGCACCTATAGGCATAAGAATTTACACCTTAACCACCTACTTAAGGATATATTTAAATTCATGTTGAATAAAAAAACTAAAGCTACATATGAATATATCAACTTTAAATTTAGCCATGCATTATTGGATTATGTTTGCTTTGATAAGATTATCAACTTATACAGAAGTGATTTGCCTATTGCAAATTCACAGATATGCACCAGATTCAGTTATAACAAACCGTTTGGACTTAGTCTGTAATTACAAAAAAACAGCTACTAACCTTGTCAATAGTGATATTGAGGTGGTTTGCTTTTGCCATTTACCACAATATCAGGCCTATGTGGACAAACACCATAAGCATATTATAACTGGAGATTTGAGCATCATAGACTATCCTGAACTGCGCGAGATTCTTTCTTTTGGATTTAAATTTCGACCAAAAACCCATATTAATACCAATGCCATCATTAAGCAACTACACTCAGATCTAATGAAATTCAGCCTAAAATTATCTTACAAATATAACATATCCTTAGAAGCCTTCCACATGTGGCTTACTCTTACTTTCCAGGCTGTCAAGAAACAGATAAGGTCCATATGCAATAAATTACCACCTACTAAGGTTTTTAATTTAGCTATAATTAAACAGAAACTTAAAATGATACAAAATAAGTTTATACTTACTACCATTGATAAAGCCTCTAATAACTACAGTATTATATGTAAAAAATTTTACACTACCATATTATTAAACGAACTTAACAATAGTACCACTTACAAATTAGTAACAGACAAACGTAACTCTATTACCAAGAAAATACGGGCTTGGCATAAAAAATTAAAGCTAACTAACCATAACACCATATATCCATACATATACTGTATACCAAAATTTCACAAAACTCCTACCGGTTTTAGATTTATAACTTCGTGTAGGGATAGTTACGCTAAGATTTCACATCGCAAACTCGCTAATTTACTTCATACTATTTCTGAGAACATTGGTTATTCCAAAATTATTCTCAATAATAGACCGGTATTAAATTACATAAATAGTAACATAGACATAAATACTATAGAACATATCAATACATTTGACTTCAATAACTTGTTTACTAGTATCCCACATAACTGCTTAAAAACAGTGTTTACTGAATATTATAATAAATATAAAACTTTTTTACCTTGTGAGAAACACTACTGGGATGACCTTATTAACCTTTGTATTTTCAACAACTACATATTTAATGGCAGTAACTTATATAGGCAACACACAGGTATACCTATGGGTGCCTGTAGCTCTTGTTTAGTGGCTAATCTATACCTACATCACTTTGAAAGTAACTTTAAACACAATATTATCATATACAGATATATTGACGATTTGATAGTTTTTAACATGCCAGATTTCCTTACAGAAGCAATTAAATACTATCCGCCAGAATTAATATTAGAACGGACTAACACAAACAGTTCCAATTTAGCTACGTTCCTAGACTTAGATATACGGATAATAAATAATACGGTACACACTAAGCTGTACGACAAACGTAAAGATTTTCATTTCAATTCTATAGACCTCACCAACTGGAACTCTAACATCTCTAAACGGATTCATCACAATATCATAATCGCACAAGGTATCAGAAGATTATGCATATGTAACAAGACCGATTACATTATAGATACACTTATAGATTTCAGATCTAAATTATTAAAAAATTGCTTCCCGCACTACATAATTGCACGATATCTTTATAAAGCCATATCGATAGCCAATAACAAATGGCGAACACACAATATATCATGGATAAAGTCTTAAACTGGCACTGATACAGCATAGCCGTTGTGGGTTATTTTTTCGTAGTAGTTACGTTACTTTGGCTTGCGTAGCCTTTGTTGGACATGTATGTATGTAAATAGTAGGCACTGCACATGGAGTAAGTTTTATATAGCTTACACGCATTAGAAACGTTGTACCTATATTTGCTCTGTGGGTAAGGAACTTATTCTGTTAACATCTACAATTACTTCGAGAGATATCTAATTGCGGGCTTTTTCTATGTATTACATTATGCAGCATATAAAAACTGCAGAGGGCGCTGCATATTTTAATACTAAATATATAGTTCAACTCTTTTAACTACTTTTCCTAGGGGGGGGGCTTCGGTCGGTAGGCGTGTATATAATCTAAATGTGCTGATTCACGCGGGCTTTTTGTACCTTGGGTATACCGTGGTAAGCATTTATATTTTCTACGTAATGTTAACGTATTCTATTGTCTTTGCATCGCTTGCCATAACCAGGATCCCTTACTATAAGGGTCGGGAATTTATGCTCCCGGTTGTATCCTAAGTTAGTTTATGATTTAGCTTTTCTATTCTTTTTAGCTTTCTCTTTTTTATCCCTATTTTTCATACCTCATGAACTATTAGAGTATTCGAGGGGGATTGAGGTACTATACCTATACTTTTACTTTTTCCGTTTGCCTTAGTTAGCACAAGCCTCTACTTTACTTGGTAAGCGCTTAGACTGCATATATTTTAAACTATACACATAGGCCTAAAAATGGATATATCTCCTTCTCTAATTAAAATTTTGGCTATCCGTCGGGCTAACAGTCATCTCGCTAGCTTACTGCTAAATTGGAATGTATCAACAAATATGCCTTTTATATTTATGGCCCTCTATCTCATTAATTTTTAACTATCATTCGGACAAGTTATGCTGGACGATGACTACAGAAACGGATAGCTCGTTAATTATGGTTGATACATTGAAAGGGTTAGCCCTTGAAAAAGTCCCTTTCAATGTATCTGATCGCCTATAATTAACTTTTTAATTGTACAATTGTATTGCTTATTTTATGTTATTTTTAGCATATATGTATTTTTTCCAGGCTACGTTTAGCACCCGTATAGGTTTTTGGTTTTTCTTGAGTAGCTATTTTACTAGTCATGTTATACATTACAACTTAACTCAAATAATATACAGACGAATATAATGTTTAATCATTTTTGATGGCATTAATCAGATCTGTGACAAAATAATATTACAGATTAGAAATAATAAAATAATATTATAAAATAATATTATAAAATAGATATAAATTAACAATCCTATTTTCTTTTTACATACTTGGATATATATATATATGTATATATATTGGCATGCATTCAGTTTTGGTTTTGTTTTGTCCTGTGTACATTTGTGTAGTTGTCTAATTTAAAGAAAAATTCAATGTTCTTTGCACAGTTTTTGTCCTTATATGCATAACTACAGCACAGACATTATCAAATGCAATAGCTGTTTCTTTATCAACATTACTGCAGGCCAACACATTTCATATTATGCTCACTGCATTTTGGGTATCTTTTGTAGATGGCAGTGTGTGTGTGTGTGTGTGTGCTTCATTTTTGCTGTTGCTAGTAACAAAAACATCATCTTTTTGTTTGGTGCTCAGCAGCTCTTCTGGTGTTGTGTTGCTCTGGTAGAAACTACATCATGTACCTTCACAAACTCTTCAAATTCGCCAACAAAATCCATATGCTCCTTCAAATTCCTCAATGTTGCTATCACGTTTGTTTGCTGGACTATGTTTTTCAATGGTATTCTCTCTGAAGCAGTTGATTATTACAGTTGATGCAGTACTGTCCCAAGCAATAACAAGATTACAGATAGCATCCGTAACATTCCAGTTTGGCTGCAAATTGTTCCCTCCCTCCTTCTGTGTTGAGGATAAAGTACCTTATTAGGCAGGCTCTGTATGCTCTCTCTTGTGGTTATAAATAATCCCTTGATCCAGTGGCTGCATAACACTGGTGATAATGGGAAGTAAAAACAACAGCCGTATATTTGTCAACTTAAGTGTCTTGGTAGAATGTGCTGTTTCTTTGTTGACTAATCCAGACTCACTGCAAACATTCTGTGAAACCAAGTTATTCCTGTCCTTTTTGGAGCCAGCCACTACTGCATTTGAAGTCACTAATTCCATTTTGCTGACTAGATAATTTGCCATTTTTTGCAAAATCGGACCCGATATTGGCAAATTAGATGCACACATTTGTTGGTACCACTCAAAAAGTTTTGTTTTAAGCTCCTTGTGTTTTGAACTAGGAATTTGTTTCCTGTTTTTTTATTGTTGCTCCAGTATTGCGCACTTCATTTTTTTTTTTTTTTTTTTTTTTTTTTTTTTTAGTATTGTAGATAAAGTAAGTAAAGGGATGTTGTATTCCTTTGCAATGTGTTTTGTTTGGTTCCAGGCTTAATTCCATCAGTTTACATTTTGCCACCATAACAGCACTATATGAGATTTAATATAAACATACTTTAAAGTACTTTAAAGACATTGGCTCAGATAAAATTTCTTTATTTTTTTTAATGAAAATCCCAAATACGAGAGGTATTAGAACCTATAGTACTTAGTACCATGCTTGGATTGGAGGTTGAGAAAATGAGAGAAGATATTTGTTGACATTAGACTTGAACTTCTGTAGACTGTAATTTTCAGGAAAGACATATTAAGGAAGGTTGTTCCAGAAAACGGCAGTTGAATGAATAAACAAGGAAGATGAAAAGTTGGTTCTGTGAGTTTGAAGTTGGACAGTAAATGGATGTTGGCTGATGGCGGCATGTGTTCGGACTGTTTTGAAAGAGAGAGCAGAAATTGTAGAAGCCAATTCAGAAGAACAGTGCCCATGGAAGTATCTGTAGAAAAGGCATGCAGCAGAAACAGTACGTCTATGAGAGCGAGTGGAGAGACTGTTAGAGTCTCTCCACTTAACGAGTCATTAATTAACCTAACTGCCGTCTTCTGAATGGAATCTAGAAGCCTGAGAGAGATTTGAGGCACTGCCCCAGATGTGGGATTAGGGCGGATTTGCGATTTGTACAGAGTGAACAGCTGTTTGGAAGAAAAGTAACAACGAGAGCGAAAGAGAAAACCAAGTTTTTTAGATGCAGAGGAAGCAATATTTGTAATGTACTTGTGCCAAGAGAGATTAGAAGCCAGGGTAATCACCAAAAGAGATATATCAGCTTACCTAGAAATTGGAGTGTCACCAAAGATAAGCATAGGAGCAGAAGAATCCTTTTTTGCCAGATATAAGACAAGACTGAGTTTTAGAAGGATTGAAATCAACTAAGTTGTCTTTGCCCCACTGGAGAATTACCTGGAGATCGGCATTTAAGGAATTGGAGCAGATATTCACGAAGTTGAAGCTGATTGAGCAGGGCAAGATTTCTGAAAATGGAAAGTGGAATGCAATGTGCTATCATCGGCAAAACTATGGATATGATTTCCAGTCAGTGGAAGAAGGTCATTAATATACAAGAGGAAAAGAGTGGGGTGAAAGAACTGAACTTTGGGGGACACCAGCATTAGTGGAGAAGTTAGAAGACAGAGCACCATCTACCATCAGTGATGCACAGTGCAGTGAGCAATCAGAGAGAGAACTGGATAACCAATTACAAAAAAACAGTTCGCAAACCATAAGATGGAAGCTTGTTTAGAAGACCTTTATGCCAAACACGATCGAAAGCCTTTGAGATGTCAAGAGCAACTGCTTGTGTTTCACCAAGCTTTTACATTGAATTTGTCCATAAATGGGTAACATAAGCCAGAATATCTCCAATGGATTGACACTGAAGGAATCCATACAATAAATAAATCATTGTTTAAACATAAACTAATTAGCTAACTAATTTCATTGAGAACGTAACCCCTATTTTTAACCTTATCTCTATGGGAAATAAACTCCCACTTTGAGTTTTCACTTTACGAGCGTGCACTAGGAACGAATTAACTCATAAAGTCGAGAACTACCTGTATTATAAAATATCGGTGTAGATACACCATAGATAGCTCATAATGAAACACTACATAAGTAGTGCATCAATTTAATTGTATCTCATATTGTGATTACCTTCACGAGTTACCATGTATTGCACTACCTCAAATAAGTAAAGCTTCACTAATAGAGAAGACTATTGTTACTTATTCTGAGTGGGCACCACCACCAGATTGCACCATTTCAAGGCTTGTTGGCCTATTATCGGTCGGTGGGTGGGCAGGTACCCTGGTGTTGCAATCATGCCAGTCCAGTTGTGAAGTTAATTACACAATATGAGAGATGCCAAAAGGTGTACAAAATAACACTATATTAAAATATAAATGCACAAGGTATAATGTGATATGAGCTTAAAATATCAGTGTAGATACACCATAGATAGCTCATAAAAGAAAAACGTTTTGTACACCTTTTGGCATCTCTCATATTGTGGAATTAACTTCACAACTGGGTTGGCATGATTGCGACACCAGGGTATCTGCCCACCCACTGAAGATAGGCAAAAAAGCCTTGAAACGGTGCTGGGTGGTGGTGCCCACTCAGAATAAGTAACAATAGTCTTATTAGTGAAGCATTACTTATTCGAGGTAGTGCAATGCATGGTAACTCGTTCTGAAGGTAGTCAAATATGAGATACAATTAAATTGATGCCCTTACACTACAGTTGTAGTTTTTCTTTTATAAGCTATCTATAGTGTATCTACACCGATATTTTATAATAACATGGTTTTAATAGACAATGGCACAAAAATAGTTGAAAATCAGACACTGGCCTGTTGGCCAGTGTCTGATCTTGGCTTATAAAAAAAGCCAAAATTATCTGGAATTTAGATTCAGAAGTTCATGAAATTGAATTAAATGATATATAAATAGATGCAGATGATGTTATTGCTTCCAAGAAATAATGTTTTTCTTATTATTATTATTATTTAAAAAAAAAAAATTGTCTTTTACCTTACTTTAATGATGGGAAGTCAAAATAAGATGAAATTAAAATTTAAAAGCATGTACCTACAAAGTTTTAATTTGAAACTTTAAAATTGAGTTTCTTTATTATGTAGGGAAATAATAAAGAAACTCATTCCACTGAACTGCCTATTGGAAACTTAACTACAGGGAGTCCACATGTTCTGAAGGCACATGACCACAGTTGTCGATATAAATGCAGCAGAACAACCTTTCTAGTATCAGGCTAGAATTTCTAATATCAGGGGAGGATGGCTAGAATTATGCAAGCAAACAGACAGGCCACAATGTCGCACATCACGTCAGAATACAACCTTGGTGCGCAGAACAAAATATCGCAACGGACCACTAGTCGCACTTTGTTGCGAATGGGCTACAGCAGCCAATGGCCACATCATGTACCTTTGTTATCAATGAAGAACAAGTGAGCACACCTCCTGTGAGCACAGCAACACCAGCACTGGACTATCGAGGATTAGAAAACAGTTGCTTGGTCTGACGAATCGAAGTTCATGGTGCATCATGTTGATGGAAGGCTCAGAATTTGGCGAAAACAACATGAATCCATGGACCCATCATGTCTGATGATTACTGTGCAAGGTGGTAGGGGCAGTGTTATGGTGTGGGGGAATGTTTTCTTGGCAAATGTTGGGTCCATTGATACCCATAGATTCACGCCTGAATGCCACATCGTACCTAAACATGGTTGCTGACCACGTGCATCTGTTCATGTTGACAGTTTATCCTCAGTAAGATGATTACTTCCAGCAAGATAATGCGCCGATGCACAAAACTCGGATCACTATGGAATGGTTCCAGGAACATAACAATGACTTTTTTTTTTTTGCTGCAGTGGCCCGCTCAGTCCACGGATCTCAATCCTGTTGAACATCTTTGGGATGAGCTGGAAAAGGCTGTTCACTGCAGGCCTACACCTCCGTCAAATCTCAAGGAACACACTCATGTCTGCATGGTATTTCATTCCTGCACAATGTTTTCAGCATCTTGTTCAATCCATGCCTAGACGAATTCAGGCTGTTTTGAAGGCTAAAGGAGGCTCAACATGCTACTAGGTAGGTGTACCTAATAAAGTGGCAGAACTGTGTGTGTGTGTGTGTGTGTGTGTGTGTGTGTGTGTGTGTGTGTGTGTGTGTGTGTGTGTGTGTACATCTCTTCTCTTGTACATAACCTTCTGTCTCGCTTTTTTTTTTTTTTTTTTATATATATATATATATAGAATCACTTTTATTATTTTCGATACCTTTTTTTGCATTTTGAAATGAGGTTTTGTGGATGCTTTATTAATTCTGATATGTTAATTGCAGGAAAGAAGGTATAAAAAATGAAGCAATAGACCGTAAGAAGATAAAACATATTATTTATGACGCATGTAAACATGATGGAGACATTGCAGTTCTGCTCAGGTTAACTAGAAATTCGTTAGATGTCATGGCTGATGGGAATATCACTAAAATAAGAAAGGACTTCAAGCAAAGGGTAGCAAATTTATCAAGCCAGAGCTCTAACTTTTCAAAGTATTGCATTAAGAAATTGAAAATTGAAGAACGGTTTGGTAGTGTTGTAAATTTCTTGACCTTTTCTGAGAATCGTAAACAGGTGCTTCCAAGGTTAAAACAGTGGGAAGATGATATTAACCGTCTGTCCAATGAAGTTGCACCTATCACTGTAGAAAATTATGTTGACACTGAAGGGCCACCAGACAATTTTGTATACATTACAGACTATAAGCCTGGTGAAGGGATACTTATTCCCGATGATCCGTTAGTGGGCTGTGAATGTCAGAACTGCTACGAGAGCAAAAAGGAATGCTGCACAAGTCAATCAGGTGGATGTTTTGCATATAACAGATATGGACTTTTGAATGTTCCAAAGGGCACTCCAATATATGAATGCAATAAGAGGTGTAAATGTGGTCCTAATTGTTTAAACCGTGTTGTTCAGAAAGGAAGAAAGGTAAGAAAATTTGTTTGATTTAAGGTAGCCATTTAATTTTAAAATTGTCAGTGAGTGATTCTTCTCATTTAAAATATCCAAAAAATTATTAAATTTCGGTTTGTCTTCATGACACTTTCATGCCATTTGATTACTGTATGTGTTTTTATCCCACATTTATTATTACTGAAGCAGTCGTTATTCATTTGGTCCTGGGCAGCATTGTTTTACTAGGGAAGCTGAGGTGTTTTTCCCAACCAAATAAATTGATAAAGATAAATTGATCTTTAGAACGCATGACATGCACTTTCTCTCCCATTCATCTTTGCATGTGTACCAATCTTAAAACTTCAATTATCCATTTTCATTCAGCATAAAATTGCAACAAAGATCACTTAACCCATTATTGTGTGTTCTATTCACTCTTGATTCAAATATTTTTATTATTATTTTTTTAAAATCTGTTTTGTCGTTTTGTTATCCTGTCACTAAAACATCATTCCACTGCTATGATGCCAGGTTTGGCCAGTGCCCTTTTTTTTTTTTTTATGTTGCTGCAGTGACTGCTTCAGTTATATTGTGCCAGCTCATATAGGTGCTTTTATTCTGTTTCCACAAGTGTATTGTTCATTGGCCAATTTCCATGTCATGTACCTGAAAAAAATCAGGAAAACTTGTATGCGTATCTTACTCCCTTTGTCTGAGATGCTTCATTATTATGTAGTCTGCTATTCCTTGATTTTTGGTAACCTAATTGCATATGGTAGGCACCTCTTGATAGCTATTGACAGACCACTGCAGCAGTCTATCAGTATTCAGAAATTTTTATAACAGGATGTATTTTCATACAGAATTAGAGGTCTTGTGTTTGAGAAGACCTCCACCTTTCAAATTGGTTGAAGAAACTTGCGTGAAAATGCCTTGTACAAGGTGGCACGCGAAATGCTGATGCATTTGTATCATCAGTTAAAAGTGAACTGTAAGTTCAATTTCATATAAAGACGGTAGTACCTGCTCCTACCAATAAGCAAAATGCACAGAAGTTGCACCTCACAATAAGAGGGGCAATAGGCTAAAGTGCCCTTTTTGTTGTTGAAAGAGTGTAACTGCTGTTTGCAGACATGTTGATCTTTTTTTTTTTTTAAACTCTTTGGATACCTGCAGAAAATATGATGATACTTTGTTTATCCCAGGATTTCAAAGACTTTCTAAAAGAACGAGTTTGGGAATCTGAACATCTTGCCAGCTTCATTATCCTTTCCACAACTATGGCCATTTTTTGCCTCTTCTGAGTCAAGACATGAACCCATGTTGCCTTTTCTTGTGGGATTCCTTGAAAGAGAAGTTCCACAGGAAACCTTCTGCATTCATGGATTTTAGAGCCACAGTCATTCAGTTGTGTTGATTGTGTTGTGTGAAATTGATACATCTTCATCAATTCATTACAGACATTGGTACATGTCATTACAGACATTGGTATATGCTTTTAGGAACTTGTTCATCAAAATGGTGGACATATTGCATTTGGTGAAATATTTTCCAACAATCTGACCCACAAAAATTTATAAAAGTTGGAATGGTTTTATGAATAAATGAGTTTCTTAGGAAACATTTAAATCTGTGTTGATGATTAAATGTTGATTTGAATCAATATTTCAAGTATCACCCTGTAGTAATCACTGAACATTAACTGCTATGCTCATTGATCTAGTTACATCAAGGGACCAATACTTGTTAACTCCTAGACCCCAATGAATTTTAGTACTTTCGTGCTCTTCAGGTATTCCATCCACACAGCTTAAGCTCAATATCTTTAAAAAAAAGCTCTTTCTTTAATTTCTCTATTGAAATTTTCAGAAATCTCTTTTGATTATCATGTAAACAGGGAAAAAATGCAGGCTCAAGCATGAAATGTTGCTAACGCCCTAACTGTTACAATGTCAAATTTTCTTCATAAATTTTTTTAGTAAAAAATATTACTATAACATGTAAAACAAAACATATTCAGTAAGAGTGGTGGGTGGGTTTTTATTGCAACAATAAAGAACATTTATGAAAAAAATGTTATGCATTCTTTCTTTGGTGTGTATTGTGCTTCTAGTAAAAAAAATTTAGAGGAAATTTATTATTGGCAGCTATGCTGTAGATTGCAAAAACTATGTCAAATAGGAAACACTACATTGTGTACTCGATAAGAAAAGTGTATGTTATTACTCGATGTAGAATTGTTTGTTGAAAATGATATTGCTATAGCACCTTTCCTGGATGCATATATGCTCTTATAAAAATTTCAAAGCTGTTGGGGAGCTGCATTATAAGTTTCACAAAAACTAGTGTCAAATTGCAATCGTTTCAGCCGCTTCTATTTGCGCAATCAAAGATAGTCACAACAAATTGTTTTTTTGGGGGGGGGGGAACATAAATCAAAAGTTCCCAACCTTTTTTTATCTGCCAATCCCTTTATAAAACACATTTTTCCCTCTTTGACCTACTCATCCTTAAAATACAAATTTTAACGGGTAGATTTATAAGAAAAATCTGTTAATAATAGTTGATCAGTTGATTATTTATTAAAAAATATAAAATAATTATAACACAGATAAATAATATTATATAATTTGCCCATTGACTTCCCTCTTTCAAAGACAATTGACCCCATTGGAATCCCTGTCATAAATTCTTGCGTTTAGGTGTCTAGTATTTTTTATTTCATCTAGTAATAGCATTTCAGGGAAACTTATCTGTTGATAGTTGTGTTATAAACCTTTAAAAATTGCGGTCATGGTGAAATGAAATAGAATGTGTGCATTCATGTTTTTGTATAATTAATGCTGCTATGAATGATATTTTAGTGTTGTAAACCAGGTTATCTTATTTTATAAATGACAGAATTGTTTGAGTCTGGACCATATCTGCCACAAAACATCCTAATAAATTAGGATGCAAGTTAACTCACCACATAATGCCTTACTCTTCAATTACTTCTTTAGTGTGTCATGTTACAAATGCTTGCATATTTAGTGCCAGGCAGAAAACAAAAAAATGCAGTTTTTTCTGAAAATGGAAATTTTTATTTCACTATTATACAGAATGAGTTTTTTTACTTAATTTTTTCTAAAAACATAATTTCTTCGTGACTGGAGCAGAACATGCCCCCCAAAAAAATGTTTTGAAGTATTTTTAAAAATGTGCTTCAGGTGCTTTGGTACCCGAGGCTTGCCATAGACATTCTCTCAGGTATGACAAGCTAGGGCTTACTACCTGGTAGGCTAAAATGCTGATGTAAATGATATTCAGGATTCACTTAAATGAAATTCAAGTGAACTGAATTTCCACGAAGCTGGATTGTTCTGCAACAATCAGATCTTCTGCCTGCACCTTCACAGTGGTGAGGCTGTTAGTAACCATGGATATACCCCCTGTGTACAACTCCTGAAATGCTGCATCTAGTATACTGGAGGTGAGCACTCAGGTATGAACCAATGCAAGGTCGAGGTGTGTTGTCCATACCATGAATATCCCCTCCCCCTCCATCATCAGGCATGGTGGTACTATTAGGTGGTAAAATGACTCACATTAACCGTGTACTGCCTCCACTTTGCTTATTGGAGTCAAAGTGGTAAAACCCATTTTTAGTCTCCAGAACAAAGCTCCAGCATTCAAAGGTACAGCTCTAAAGCAGTTTTTGCAGGCCAGTTATTAAATGATCCACCAGACTGAACTTACTGGTAACTCTTTAGGAGAGAGTCTGAGTAGTGTATATGCAGGGGTTTGTTGAGGCTGCACAATATCAAGGAGCTGGGTACATTTTTGCTGTGTACTCCATATTCAAAAATTTAATTACTTCACACATATCCCCTTTACTATTGAATACATCATGAATAGTCTAAATAATAGAACAAGCTTATCTTCTAAGAGATCTAAACCTCCCAAACAGTTCTTCATTCATTTCATAAATATACATGGTATCAGTTCCAATCTCAGTGATGTCCATTTCCACTTAGTCTGCCAGATCCCACTTACTTTTTTCTGAAAATCACTATTATTGATTGCCTCAACTACTGACTATCTTAATTGTTCTAGTTATTTGCTATACAATTCCTTTTGATTCAAAGCTGGTACTTATGCATGTGTCCGCTCTAATATTCCAGCAACAACTTAGTAATTCGGAATCTCCTCTCAATTGATATGTGGCTTAAAATCTCTCTATCCCATTCTGTCAAATTCATCTGTTGCCTTTATCATTCTCCCTACTGTAATCATTCTGTGCTCTTTGACTTCCTTTCTTTGAAGCTCAACTTTCCCAATCTAACTTTCCTAACAGTTAGGTAATTTTATTTGGAATTTTAATGTTCACAATACCATTTTTTTTTTTCAGTTTTCTAGTCATGCAGGCCCATCTGGTTGTGATACTAGAGCTTTTTCAATTACAAATGACCTTGCACAGATTGTACATTTATCTTCCAGAATACCAGGAAATCCTAACTACATACCTAGCACTCTTGATCTCTTTCTCAGAAACAGCCCTTCAAAATACATGGTCTAAGTGAGTGGTCCTCTAGGCATCTCAGATTACAACTTGGTGGTGGCCTCTTTTCCAATGGAACCTTTTTTGTTGAGGCCATTCTCAGCCTCATGTTGATTTGCATTGCAGGAATGCAAAATGGGATGATCTGCAATATTTCTTTCTTCTTTTCCTTGGTTGAATTATTGTCTTAAATCTTCTGATCCCAATGATTTTACACGTAAGTGCAGTATTCTTATAGGGATGAAATTCTTTATGCTCCACCACATTCCACCTTAAAATCTTGTCCTTTATCTAAACCTTGTTTTTCCAGTAAATGTGCTAAGGCTGTTCAATAATTACCATGTTGCTTATTGCAGTTGGCTCACATCCAATTCTCTAGGTTCATTTTCTGCATACAGTAAAGATCACAATGATTACAAAGCAGTTATCAATCAATCCAAATTAAATTTTGAACAGGCTAAGTGTATAAAACTTGCTTCTTGTCCTAACTGTAGTTAAACATTCTGGTCTCTTTCCAAAGCTATGGTGCCTCCGTAGCCAGGTGGGAAGGAGCAGCAGTGCGTAGCACACTCTTCTTGATTAGACCGAGGTTCGAACCCCTCACCACCAAATACGGAGGATGCGGAAAGGTCAGGGAATGACCACCGCATATCCTGGAGCAATATGGCCTTAGTTGCTAATGCTCCTAAAAAAAACCAAAAAAAAAAAAAAAATAGCCAAAGCTATTCATTGCATATTTTGCCATCTTTTTCCCCACCTTTTAAATCTTGATGGTTCTGTTGCCTTCTCAGCTAAAAACAAAACTGATTAGCACTGTACTCTTCTTCTAACTCTTGCATTGATGATCTTGGTAAGCCACCTTCTACCATTCTTAGGACACTGCTTAGTACTTCCTGTGGTCTTCTGTCAAAAGGATCAGAAGAATTTTGAACAATCTTGATGCCAAGAAAGCTCCAGGTCCTGATGGTATTTTTCTACTTGTTTTCACAACCTGTGGTCTTCATCTTGCTTCTCTTCTATTTTTCCTTTTTTAAACTTCCTTTTTCCACTAGTATTTTTCCTTCTGCTTGGAAATTTATTTGTATCCAAGCAGTTTCTAAAAAAGAATGACAAATCCCTCCATACGATTATCATCCCATTGCATTTATCTCTATTCTGCTCTTTCCAAAGTAAAGTAGAAATCATGTACTGCCAACTTTTAAACTAACTCAGCATTTTATCTGATCAGTGATTGCCAATATGGATTCCATCAATGTCCACTGGTGATATATTGGCTTGTATCATTACTCATCTATTGACAAATAAAGTGGAAAGTTTGGTGAAGCTCAGGAAATTTCTCTTGACATTTTGCTTGGCATAAATGATTTCTAAATAAGCTCCCATCTTATGAATTGGCAACTGTTTTTTTGATAAATAACGTCTATGCTGGGGGTACCTTACGGCACTCAGGTTGTCACGAAAAGTGAAACGTCTAACTGCTGTTATATCTCTGAAACTAATAGACAATAGTATAAACAATTTATACTTATTTTGTTGGGTATATAATGCCGTCAATGAATACGCTAGAAAAAAATTAGAAATTTTGATATTTAATATCACTTTTTTTCAAAAAAACAAAAAAGTTCACTAAAAAGGTTATTTGCGCCTTGGTTACTTTCACTCTCACTAACTTCTAAACTATGATAGATAGACATAAACAGTAAGCAACAAAATTGTTCAGTAGGAAATGTAGTTTTTACATCTATAAATAGTTTTGATGTAGCTCTTATGGTTCCCGAGTAATAGCAATGCAAAGTTGAGAGTTAAAAAATTCGAGCATTTTCAAGTTTGTTTTCGCAGTATCTTGAAAACTATAAATGTAAGACAAAAACAGTAAGTAACAAAATTGTTGCCCTTTGAGAGCTCTGCAAGGATATATAACTAGATTTCAAATCAGGGTTTTTAGTTTTCGAGAGTTGAACAACTCATTAAAGTAACTACTTCGTTCAGTTACTTCGCACTTGTCGAGGTGCGGTTGTGTTTCATTTAGTTAAGTTGTGACGATGCCAAAAGTTACATTGACTAAATGTGTTCAAAGATTTTGACAAAATTCACAAATCTAACGTTGAAAAGCAAGCACCGAAGTCGGCAGCGGAATGCAAGAGAGAGAGAGTCGTAAACGTGAGCAAGATCAATTATAGGCAGATGTCCGGCCATTAACATCGAAAAGAACAGTGCAAACATGCAACAATAAAGGTTACCACAAACCTTTATTGTTGATTGTAAATGAAAATACCGAATAAAATAAAACTGGTTTTATAAATTGTATTTTTTCATTTCACATGACATTATTCACACATCTACCTTTGGCTCCATGGAGCCAATGTCAATTTTTTTGCAATTAGGTAGCCGATTTTTTTTTTTTTTTTTTTTTTTTTTCTTCTCTGACTATTGCAGGTAAAGGTATGTGGCTGTCTGTTTTCTGAATTCTCCATTAATGATAGTGTCTGCCCCCGAGATCAGTTCTTCCTTCCACTGACTGGAAATCCTATCCATAGTTTTGCTGATGATCACACACTACATTCCACCTTCCAATTTGAAAAACCTTGTCCTGCACAAATAGTTTCAACTTCCCAAATATCCTCCACAAACTCCTTAAATGGTGATCTCCGTGTAATTTTCCAATGGGCAAAGAAAACTCAGTCCTGTCTTATTTCTCGCAAAAAAAAAAAAAAAAAAGTCTACTGGTGTTATGCTCATCTTTGATAGAACTCAATTTCTACACAGATGTTGCTTCCTTTGCATTAATTTCTTCTAAATACTCACTCTGTACAAATCTCATATCTGCTCTACCATGGAATATTGTTCCCATATCTGGAGTGGTGTCCACAAAACCTCTCTCCACCTTCTGGACTCCATTTCAAAGAGGGCTGTCAGGTTTATTAATCGCCCATCTATTACAAAGTTTTTCTACAGGTCTGTCTCATAGATGTTCAGTTTCTTCTGCATACCTTTTCATTTGATTCATGGTCAGTGTTCTTTTGAATTGGTATCTGTAATAAACACCCACTCTCTTTCAAATCAATATGAATACATTCTGCAATCAGCCAACATCCATTGTCCAACTCCAAACTCACAGAGCCAACTTTCCTCTCCCATTTCTTTTCTTATTTCCTCTCTGTTTATCTCTTCTACTTCTGTTCTCTGGAAAAACCTTTTGTCACATATTTTACAGAAATTCAAGTCTAATCTCAAGAAACATCTCAGCTTCTGTCCTCTCAGCATTCACACCTTGCATGGCACTAAGCACTGTAGGTTCTTAATGCCTTTGTTTTGGATTTTCATAAAAGAAAACAACACATTTTGCATTGATATTATTCGTCTTACACTGATTTCTCCTTGATCTTGCTGTTCTTATTCCAGTTAATTTGACAGATTGAGGCAATCCCCAATTCAGTTTGCATCAATTTGTACCTGTTCAGACTCAAGCATTCGCAACTTCAGCTAGTCAATTAACTGTCCTTAGATAATGTCTTGGGGATTCATATTGTACTCTCTGTGCATTTCTGCAGTAGAAAAGGCAAAAATGTTGCATTCAGTTTTTTCTGTGTTGAGTGGATGAGGAGAAATTTAGATTCTGTCCACATCAGTTTTGATGTGTTGCAGTGATAGAAGAGGGCCATCGTTTTTACTTCCTGTTACTCATTGGATTTTTGGACTTTGGTTTCTGTTTGCCCCATTTTGCCCCCGCAAAGAAGAGCTTTCTCTGTCTGGTTTGGCAACACTGTCACTTGGAGGTGGGAGAAGTACCTTGTGACCAAGCAATAGAGGGTTAGTATTAAGAATAAACAGAAAAAAGAAATAATCTAGTAGTTTCTTTATATTAAAGATTACCTAACTGAAAGGTTTAAATTATTTCACTGTATTAGTGAAATAATTTAAACCATAAAACAACTAGCTATTCAAGGAAGAGCACCTCTATTTGCAAAGTTACTTTATTCCAAATTGATTGGTACCTGGAGGACCACGGAAATTTACATTTTCATTGTCATAAATTATAGCAACATATGCATTTTAAATCATTTCACTCATCAAGAGAAACTTATTAATAATATAGCTTCAAGCTGTGGCAAAGTAGTCCCTACCAAATTCAAAAAACATGGGCACAAGGAAAACAGTTATAATTCCAGTTTCAATTGATTTTAAACTAAAATATCCATCTAGTGGTACTTCATGAAGATTCTATCAAACAATTAGGAAAATAGAAACATTTATAAATGAAACAAATGAAAATATTAGTGTGCTGCCCAAAAATAATCATAGGCCATGCATTGTAGAATCTCATTAATACATAGTTCAGGGGGCCTAAATTTTCAAGTTGTGTAGTAACAAGGTCTGCCAAAAATATCAGAACCTGACCATTTACTTTGCTACCTTTATCTTAACTTTTAACTTTTGTCTAACGATAATTAAAATATTTTCTTTACCTTTTCTTTTATTGATAAAAGAAACAACATAATTAGAATGAAAATATAAGCATTAGCAGCAGAAAATGATGCAAGAAAGCAAGCTTATACAGCGTCAGCCAAAAAAAAAGGGAAAAAAATCCAACTACACTTATTCATTCCCTCCAATAGTTTGTATAGTTCATCCTTGAATTTATTTAAACTCTCAACTTCCACAACGACAGATGGAAGGTTGTTCTGCAATCATCCTTGCAATTTGAATTTATATCCCTTCATGTGTGTGGTCTGAGGAAGAGGAAGAATCCCATAAGCATTCATCTGCTCAATCAATTCAAAACCTCAAACACCTCAATTAGATCACCTCACATGTGCCTAGTCTCCAGATGCTGCAGTCTCTAGAACTGAAGCCTTTCTTGATAAGAGCACCCCTTCGTCCTGCCCACCAATCTCATCTTGTTACCCTTCTCTGTACTCGTTCCAGCAGCTCCACATCCTTCCTGAAATGAAGCCTCCAGACCTGTATGCAGTACTCAAGGTGTGGCCTGACCATTGCCTTATACAATGGGATAAACGCCTCCTTATCCCTGAGAGAAGAATTCCTGTATATCATTGACAAAACCCCATGAGTTGTCCTGGCAGCCTGTCTGCACT
Source organism: Mastigoproctus giganteus (assembly GCF_048544385.1). Taxonomy (NCBI): domain Eukaryota; kingdom Metazoa; phylum Arthropoda; class Arachnida; order Uropygi; family Thelyphonidae; genus Mastigoproctus; species Mastigoproctus giganteus. The sequence continues at coordinate 222,430,642 of NC_143576.1, forward strand.
GCTCAAAGAACTTCATATCTGACTGCACAATTACTCTCAGGTGTGTTTCATTCTCTGCTACCCAGAATGTTGTACCACACTGTACATTAATTTGAGATTACAGGTAGTTCTCGACTTTATGAGTTAATTCGTTCCTTGCTCGTGCTCGTAAAGCGGGAATTAAATCCCACAGATATAGCGTTAAAAATAGGGGTTACGTTCTCAACAATGAAATTAATTAGCTAATTAATTTGTTTAAACAATGATTGATTTATCCAAAGAAATTAAAACATAGCCCGTAAAATCAAGCAAATTATAATAATAAAGAAATTATTTATGACTTACAAATTTTAAAGAATGTTTATTCTTTATCATCGACTAAATGCACACTCGTTGATCACTTATTATTGGCTTGGCACTCGTTGGTTTGTTGCACAAGGAGTTGTCTTCAGAAATGCTTCAAGAGGCGTTTGTTTCCAAGATAATCTTCTATTTTCTTTATAAATTTCAGTAGCATGCATAAGCATTTTTTAATGGAATGCACAAATTGCAACTAACACGATTTGCTCGGAGTAACAAGTTTACAAAGCTTAAAAAAAAAAAAGAATGAAGAGAAGATTCTGAAAATACGATCAAAGATTTCAGTAAAGGGAATCGCATTTCACCATAATAACGCAAAAAACCACACAATTCTATCTATTGGTATTTTCGCAAATGCAATAACATAGAGTTTACTACCCGTTTATAATTGCTTGCAGTAACAGAAAAACCCAATAAACCGGAAAGTGCAAATTGTTTTTATTGTTTTATGGTCATGATCTCTAGAAATGGGCTTCAGAAAAATGTCACAAAGGCGTTCAAAATTGGTTCTTATAACAGAAAATATAATAACGATGAAAGTTAGTGCGTTTTAGTGGTTTGAATTGGTAACTAATACAATTTGCACTATAAAAATGACCTTTTAGTGAGTTAAAGCAGGCCCCCGTTATAACGCGGTTCGCTTTATGCTGATTCGCTATAACGCTGTTCTTATATTATAACCCGTATCTGACTATAATGCTCTTTTACAGATTGCATTTTTGGCATATTTAAACGAAATCGTTTCATTTGATGGAGTCGATAGCTTGAAAATGAATAGCAAAACAGCATTAAAACATTTCCCACACCGATTTGCGAAATTTTCTCGCACGCTAATTTAATTGCAGTACAGTGACTTGTTACGTAGTTCCGAGATCAAAATTTTAAAAAATTATCAAGTATATTGCTTGTAATATTTGAGTTATATGCATTTAGCTGAGTGGTCAGGAGCAAGAGTGCATAGCACGCATTCCTTGAGTGGACCAGGGTTCAAGCCCGTGACTACTAAATATGATAAATATTTGTATTGACGATTTATTGTAAACTCTACTGACTTGGTTGTCGTGCCGGAGTATAAACAGAAAATTTATTCATTTATCCGAAGTCTAGTCATCACTCAGTATAGTATTAGACATAGTGTGTAATGGACAGTTTATTTGAACATTGTATCTTAATTAATGCAACCAATGCAGTTACATTTTTCAAAGAGCTAATGACTGATAGGAATAAAAAAGCAACGTTTGGGCGCAGTACGAAGACTATAAATGTAAGAAAAAGACTGAATTTGAAAAATTAAATTAGTTGTTTTGAAGCGAATCGATTCCGGTCAAAGACAAGCGGATGTGTGCCATAATTTAGGACTTGCAAGTTTAACTGTAAGAACAATTATAAAAAAAAAATAAAGAATTAATTTTAGCAGCGGGAAAGATAGCTGTTCCACTGCAAGCAACTAGGGCTAGGCCGGCTATTAGGATTGAAATGGAAAGACTTTAACTAATTTTATTGAAGATAATATCCAATGCAGAATTCAGTTAAGTTAAATATTACAGAAAAAAAAAGAGAGAGAAAGAGATTAGCCAATATGATGATCTGAAGAAAACTCGCCTAAAAAAAAAAAAAATGTGGAACCATTTAAAACTGGTAAGGGCTGGTTGAATAGATTTAAAATCCAGGGAGAAGCCGCTAGTGCAGATCAAGGAGCCGAAACTTTCAAAAAAGAACTTGTTAAAATTATTGAAGAGGGATATTATGTGTTATACTTCTCAACAAGTTTTTAACATAGATGAAGCAGGACTTTTGTGGAAACGAATGCCTAAAAGAAGTTTCATATTGAAAGAAGGAAAAACATGCCAGGTTTCAAAGCGGCGAAGGATCAGTTGACTTTATTGTTGGGTGGTAACGCTACGGGGAATTTAAAATTAATACCCCTTTTAGTTTATTTTCATGTTTAAATTCATCAATTAAATTCATTATTTTAATTGGAATTTTAAGTTTACTTTTGATATGTAAGTAGTTACCACATAATTATATATGTATGTAATGCAGAATATTTTATATGTACAAATATTTGAATATTAAATATTTTGACCGACATTTGTGCATCTTTTCACTACCGTTTATTATTGATTAGGAAATATCCTATGGCACCGACCGCAACTCACAAATACATATGTTACCTTATGGGAATGCGGGGCTCGCTTAGTGCGGATTCACTTAGCGCACTGTTTTTCCGGAATGAATTATCAGCGTTAAGCGGGAGTCACCTGTATAGTGAAAATTTCTGAGGCCGTGGAACAAATTGCCAAAAAACGTGTTATTGGGTTCACATTAAGATATTTTCACAATACAATGGTGTCTCTGGAACAGATTAATATCGTAAAGCTGGGTACACTGTATTGTATAGCAACGTGCGTGGTTTGAAATGCGGTATTTATGAATGTTTAACATTCATTTTTTGCAATTAATGTTCATATTTTCGATTTTGTTGATACTTGATACTTTGAGAAAAAAAAACTCGTAAACCCGGGAATTTGTAAAGTGAGATCTACCTGTACTGCCACCCATATGTGATACCTTGCATTTGTCAAAATTAAACTTCAATTGCTACTTCTTGGCCCATATGCCTAATTTTTCTTGGTCTTATTGCAGCAGCATACCAGATTCCTGTCATTAACCACCCTGCGAACATTTGTGTCATCTACTAACTTACACATTAAACCTTGATATACTTTCATCAGTATTATTAATAAATACAGAAAACAACAATTGTTCCAGCACTGAACCCCTGGAGGACTCTGCTAATAATATTAGTCCATTAATAACCACTGTCTTCTCCCACTCAGCCATCCCTTTATCTATAGCAGTAACTTTCTCTTAATTCCACACTGTTCCAATTTGTATAGCAGTCTTTTATGTATGCCAGTATCAAAAGTATATGATGTCAAAATTTTATTTTTGCCTCCAGTTTCTTGGTTACTTTGTTATAGTATCTAATTAGATTGGTCAGACTTCGTCCCTTAATAAATTAGTGCTGTGACTGCAGTATAGTTGCATTCCTGTCTAGATAGTCCCACATTACTTCTTTAACCAGCAACTCCATTATTTTCCTCTTGAAATATACTCACCTTTAAATATTATTCACTTTTGTATACATTATAATCTCAGAATCAAGAATAACATTACAAAGTTTACGGAGGATGTGGAAAGGTCAGGGAATGACCACCGTATATCCCCGGAGCAATATGGCCTTAGTTGCTAATGCTCCTAAAAACCAAATAACAACAACAACGACAAAGTTAACAATTTTAAAATTATTTCATGCCTTTGTTCCAAGCATCACTGAATGTAGAGAAAATCCACTATAGTACTTGTTTTAGTTTTTAATGTGCACGCTTAAGGTGTTCCACATGACAACATTAGATGACAAAATATATATGGACCTTCTATATTGTGAGTTATGGTGGGTACAATCATATGTAAAACATGATTTTTCATTGAAGAGGTAATCTTAATATCATAATTTAAATCTTGGTCTCTTTGTATTATTAATAACTCTGGTACAGTTTAGTGTACCATCATTGTTATTGTGTTGTGCATTAGTTGTTATTGTTGTTGAAAAAAGGTTACTTTAAATGTGTTGGTTTTGTGATATTTCAGAGAATTTGTTTGTGAAAGATTAGGTTATTTTAAATTTCATTGAGTGGTGTGATAGCACTGGTAGTTGATTGCATAAGTTGGCATGGTGCACTGTAGTTAACTTCATACCAGGTGATGAATAGCTAATTCTGTGTAATCAGACAGTAAGTTGGGGGAGGGGAGATACTGCATTTTGTGGTGACATGCATTAATTAGTTTTCATTATTTTTTGGAAGAAAAGTCTGGGAGCACCTTACAGAGTGCTGGAACCCTATTCTAAAGCATCCTGGCTACAACTGAACCTCTTATTATTCAAATTTATAAAAGTTAGCACGTAGCATATAGTTTTGTGTAGGTTTATTTTACCAGTATACTTGTCTAATGTGTGGAATCTCAGAGCAGCTGGATAGTTTTGTCACTTTGATTTAGGCTTAAACCAACTTACCCACAATGCATTGTGGGTAAAACAAGAGAAGATTCTGCTATTTTGTTCAGTGAGGAAGCATTCTATTACTGCATGCAACTTCACAATGTACAAATTTCTACAGAAAACTACAGTAGTATAAATTTCAGCTAGCAGTGCATTGTTTTAAAATTTGAAATTTTTTGTGGAAATGTTTCTAGTACTTCTCAGGATCATTGAAGATAAAGAAATAGATAAAGCAATGGATGTTTTACAACATCATTTTTGCCACTTTCAGTACTAACAGGTGCTATTATGAAAGAAGAAAGATTTGATGTATAGTGGTCTTTTGTTCAGAAGCTGACAAGTGGACAGTGCTTGAAATATAACAGATTTTCCAAATCCATGCTTGGCATTTTAATAGTTATTCATAGCATTGCTGTGTGAGAGAATTTTCAGCCTGGTGGGGGAGGATTAAGCTTTGGAAGTACTCTTGACAGCCAAGTCTGGACAGCAGGTCCATTGTTATAAATGACTCAAATAAACAGGTCATTCAAGATTGGTAAACTTATGTTCAAAGCATACTGTATAAACAATCCTAAAAATGTCTGTGCTGCACTTGTCAGCATGGGTATTTTGTTATTATTGGGGAGCACACACTGCCTAGTTAATACAGGAGAAAGGATTGGTGTAGAATGGTCCTTTGTTGCTGAACTGACAGATACAGAAGGAAACTTGAAATATAAGGAATTGCCATTTTAGCAATTCCTTTTAGTGAGTAGTGCTTGGGCCTCTGTAGCCGAGTGGCCAGGAGCGGGTGTGCAGTAGCACACGCTCCTTGAGTAGACCGGGGTTCAAGCCCCTGACTGCTGAATACAGTCGATCTGCCAACCCGCACTGGACCAGCGTGGCAGATTATGGTCCATTTCCCTCAGCATGAATTGTTGAGGAGGCTTCCATCCTGCAGTGGGTTGATAATGGCTGCACTTTACCTTTTTTTTTTTTTAGTGCTAAGTGTAAGAGGATATTCAGGCAGGTGAAAAAAAAAAAAATCTCTTTCTGAAGGAATTTTGGAGATGCTGTTGACAGCCAAGTCTGGACAGCAGGACTATTGTTAAACAAAACTTTTGATTCGTCATTTCTAAAGAGGACAAAGGTGAGAACAGTATCCTCTTTGAAGTAATGATAATCAATGATGGTGTACAACAACCAAGTCACAAACCCACAGGCATATCTGAAAGCATGCAGGACTGGTAAATGTGTGTTATCAGCGATTTTTAATTATCTTGCCAAAGTCTGTATTTGTCTCATGCATTTTGAAAGTTATATGTTGGCAGTTATGAACCCAGTAATTAATGAAATCATCATAAGTAATTACTATTCTCAATAAGTACTCTGTTCATTACAAGTGAACTAGCCATTGAAAATATTTCTTTCTGTTGAGTTTGATTTCTTTGGATTCCATTGTCTTTTTCAGATTCAGTTAGCAATTTTTAAAACAGATGATGGAAGAGGATGGGGAGTTAAAACATTAGAAAAGATCAGGAAAGGAGCATTTGTAATGGAGTATGTTGGAGAGGTAAGAGAGTCTCCTTTTTTCCTTGCTTGCTTTTTAATGGATTATTATAAAAGAACACTACCTGACTCATCTGTCTATTGACTCTAATAATTTGTCTAATTCTTAAATTTATTCAAACTACAGACTTCCACAACACCAGATGGGTAGTTTGTTCCAACAATCAATTACTCTGTCTTTCACACATCTATCCTGCAGCCACCCTTTTTCAGCTTGAATTTGTCCCCCTCTGTCATTGTCTGAGAAAGAACTAGAATACCATCATCATTAGTAATAGTTATAGCCATTTATTTTATTTTGTATGATGTGATCAATACACGAAGGAACCAGTTTTTTCTTGCTTGCTTCTTGTATCGTGGCCGGGATATCCAACCAACCGGTTGGTTCGGCACCATTGTGATATCCAGCCCGAGGCGGGAATCGAACCCGCAACCATTGGGTTGCCAGGCAGGCACTTTTACCTACCCGGCTAGCCGGTCGGTGTTATAGCCATATAGTGTAAGGAAGACACAGGCTTTTGCTGTGCTGGCTGGGGGTTGGGGACTGAGCCGATAAGAAAATACAAATTGCTTGTTTCCCTCCTCACATAGATAACTTGTATCTAGTTGACCTTTGAATTTATTCAAACTGTCAGCCTCAACTAAAACCAACCCTAGCTAAAAGAAAACTTCCTGCAATCCAGTCTAAACCCCTTCCTTTGTAATTTGAATTATTGCCCCCTCCCCCAAGTTCTGGAATTCTCTATAATAGTGAAAATTCCACCTTTGTTCATTTCACTAACCCTTCTCAGTGCCTTATTAACCTCTATCAGGTTATCTCTGAGGTGCCTGATTGCCAAGCCCTGCTGCCCACATATACAAGTCTTTCCTGAAATGGTTTACCTTTTGCCATTCTTACCATGTGAGTTTGCCCGTCTTTGGACCCTTTCAAGAAGCTCAATGTTTTTTTTTTTTTTTTTTTTTTTTCTTCAGATAAGGGCCCCACATACTTGAACACAGTATTCCAAATGTGGTCTTACAATTACCTTATACAGTGGAACTATGACCTCTGTATCTCTTCAGGATAATGTTCAATAAAAAAAAAACATCGATAGGACACCATGTGCTTTCCTGGCTGCCTGTTTACTCTGCTCAGAAAACTTCATATCCTATATTATAACTCCCAGATCCCTTCCTCCACCGTTTTTAATTCACCTCCACCAAGTGTATAATTTATTTTGGGGTTGCTATTCCCAAAGTGGTTTGCTTTTTTATGGTGGAATTAAAAATAATTAAGTCAAATACTGAAGCATAAGCCTCGTGAAATATATTAATAACATACTGCTTCCACTGACTTGACAGTTTATTAAAACAACAGACTGATTACATGGATGTTAAAATGGTAAAATATCTACAACTAAAACTGAAAATATATACAGTTAAGAATATAAAATAGTAGACTATGATTAGCCTACTATTAGGGCAGTCACACAGCAAGGCATTGTCCACTAGTTCATGAAAGCATTCTGCAGGTAGTTCCATCCATGCTTGCTGCACTACTGTCCACAATTCCGTCGCATTCCTGGGTGGAGGATCCAAAGCTGAAACAAACCATTCCACAGCATCCCAGAGATGCTCCACCGGGTTCGTGTCCAGTGAATGGGGAGGACATTCCATGGCAGTAAATTCTGCGGAATGCTCTTCGAACCATGTTCTAATCACCACGGCTCTGTGGGGAGGCGCATTGTCCTTCTCGAAGAGTCCATTGCCCTATGAGTGCACAGTGACCATGAAGGGATGCAGATGGTCTGCAAGGATGGACACGTAACCTGGACCGTTCAGAGATGCATCTAGGCGTACCAGAGGTCCTGTGTAGTCAGACTTCCTGGCACAGAGGAAGTCTGACTGTAGTTAGACTTCCTGTGTGCCAGTTGAACATGCCCCAGACAATTACCAACCGTCCACCTACCTGAACAGTTCCTTGTTGACACGACGGGTGCGTAACTTCTTGCGGTTTCCACCAGATATGCACCTTCCCGTCCGCTCGAAATAACTGGAAATGGGACTCATCGGACCAGGAGACCAGTCTCCAATCATCCAAGGTCCAGTGCCTATGTTCTTTCTCCCAGTTGAGGTGTAAAATCCTGTGTCATGGTGTTAGCAATGGGACTCCGGTGGGTCGGCAGCTCCCATAACCTATTGCGGGTAATGATCGCCTGATGGTCTTGGTGGAGATGTTTCTGGCACATCCCTCGTTGAAGTTGGCAATGATTTGTGCCAATGTTGCTCTCTGGTTGGCTGAAACAATGCAAGACAGACGTCGACGGCCACGTTCATCCACCACCTTTCTATGCCCACGGCGCTGTTCACAATGAGATGTTATTCCGGAAATGGCATATTCCTGATACACTCTTAATACTGACAGACAGGGATAGTACAATTCCTGTACCACCTCCACGATAGAGTGAACCATGCTTCGGGCAGCCACTATCATCCCTCTTTCAAAGTCGGTTAGCTCACAACGTTTATCCATACTGACATCGAATTACCGTCTACGTGAATGCAGTGTACCTATATACCTGCCAAGCAATGGGTTCATTCAATAATGAGAGGGGGATGACAGCGTCGCATTGCCCAGAAACCAGGTATCCCATGAATTCTGTCCTTTCAGTGTACTGCAGAAAGTTATGTATGTTTTATATGTTATTTATTTGGAATAATGTATAGATTACAGTGATCAACACTAGTTCACCTCTGTGCAGATGTACAAAATAAGAATTATCATGAAAATACAATAATCAATAATATGCAGCTTTGAACAACTTTATTGATAATAAATGAATGCAAATATTATTTTTGTTTTAATATGTAGAGAGACTAAAAAGAGAGTTTATGGCTGAAAGCCTCAGACAACAGGAAATTTACTACACGAACAACAACAAGGCGCCTCCATAGCCAGGTGGGAAGAAGCAGCAGTGCGTAGCACAGGCTTCTTGATTAGACCGGGGTTCGAGCCCCTCACCACCAAATACGGAGGATGCGGAAAGGTCAGGGAATGACCACCGCATATCCCGGAGCAATATGGCCTTAGTTGCTAATGCTCCTAAAAAAAAAAAAACCAAATAACAAAATAACTACACGAACAAGTTAGAGCAAAGCATCATTTTAATTCGTAGTAAATCAACAAAGTAGGTAAAATGGCATGGTTTTTGTTACATCTCATGTTGTGAATGCTTTCACAACGGGTTGCCATGATGTTGCACTACCTCGAATAAGCAATGCTTCGTCAGTAGAGAAGGCTGATGTTACTTACTCTCTGCGGATACCACCACCCAGACAGTATTGTTTCGACGCTTGTTGGCCCCTCATCAGTAGACAGGTAGGTATCCCAGTGAAACAATGAGATGACAACTCAGTTATGAAGTATAACAAGATGATGCTTTGCTCTAAGTTATTCGACTAGTAAATTTCCTGTAGTCTGGGGCTTTCATCCCTAAACTCCTTTTTAGTCTTTACTATTGCACACTATCTGGCATTTCTCATATTGTGGAGTTATAGTTCATAACTGGGTTGTCGCTCATTGTATCACCAAGCTATCTGCAGAGAATAAGTAATATTGGCCTTCTCTACTGGCGAAGTATTGCTTATTCAGGGTAGTACAGTATTGTGGAAACTCGTTGTGAAGGCATTCACAATATGAGATGGTAATAGCAATAGCCATATAGTGCAAGAAAGTCACTGGCTTTTGCTGCGCTGGCTGTGGGGGAGAGTATTTAAAAAACACCACATTGTTTGCTTCCCCCCTCACATAGGTAACTATCCATTTGAACTTATTCAAACTGTCAGCCTCAACTACCTGCAAAGGCAACCTGTTCCAGCAATCACTAGCTAAAATAAAACTTCCTACAATCTAGTCTAAACTCCCCTGTAATTTGAATTTATGCCCACAAGTTCTGGAATTTTCTATAACAGTGAACATTCTGCCTTCATTCATTTTACTGACTGTTCTCAAAGCCTTATAAACCTCAATCAAGTCATCTTTGAGGTGCCTAGATACTAAGCTCTGTAGTTCACATAATTGGACTCTTTCCTCATATATATGGTCACCCTTTTGCCAATCTCACCATGCAAGTTGCCAGTCTTTGGACCCTTTCAAGAAGCTCAGTTAAGTTGAGATCTCCATACTTGAACACAGTAATCCAAATGTGGTCTTACATTTGCCTTATACAGTGGTATTATGACCGCTATCTCTATGGGATAATGCACAATAAATCAATAGGACATCGATGGGCTTTCCTGGCTGCCTGTTTACACTGCTCAGAAAACTTCATGTCTGCATATATTATAACTCCCAAACCCCTTTCTACCTCTACTGTTTTAATTCAGCCCCACCAAGCATATAATTTTTGGGTTGCTGTTCCCTAAGTGTGTAAGACCTTGCATTTTGCTGCATTAAAACATAGCTCCACTTTTCTGACCATTCATGCAGCCTATTCAATCATCCTGAAGGAATTCTGCTTGTTACTGATCATTGACTACTCTACCAATCTTTACGTTGTCTGCAAATTTTGACATCAAGACTTCTATTCCATCGTCGATGTCATTTCTAAAAATCGGAAACAACAGTGGTCCAAGAACTGATCCTTGCGGAAGTTCACTCCTGGGTTTTCACCAATATAAAGAATATCCATTAATCACAGCCTTTTGCCCTGCAGCCACCCAGCAGTCCATCTTAGAATTTATATAGTAACCTCTCATGAGGAACCAAGTCAAATGCCTTGTTAAAATCCAAATAAACTATGTTGAAATTGTTCCCTACATCCAGCTCATGAGTAACTGTCAAAATAGCCTAAAGTTAGTTAAACATAATTTTCCTTTAACAAAACTATGTTTTGTGTGTTATTCATTCTGAATAACATGATCTCTTAATCATTGCCTCCAAGATTTTCCCTACCACTGAAGTCAGACTCTGACTGTAGTTACCAACTTCACTCTTAGATACAGAGGTATATGCCTTTATACATTGGTGATACAATGGAACTTCTCCAATCCAAAGGATTAGAGAAGCCTTACTTGTCTTTATGCTCAAAAGTTTTTCTAAAAACAGTCATCTGTAATTTCGAAATCACTAATTTCATATGACTCAGCCTCATTTGCACAGCCTCTTCTCAGCAAGAAAGGTGTTTCTTCAGTAAAGACAGATGTAAAGTATTTGTTCAATTCATCTGCAACATCAGCTGGTTTGTCTGACTTCCCCACACCCAGTGCACAAGGGTCTGATCTGATTAACTTTTTCCTTCCTTGTATTCACATACATGAAAAATTTCTTGTCCCCATTCTTTGATCTTTTAGCCAGTGCTTTCTCTTATGCAACCTTGGCCTCTCCAACATTATCTGTGTTCTGTTACAAATATCTTGTAATTGTTGTAGGCTTCAGTACTTTTCATCACTCTGTAACTATCCCATGCTATCCTTCTCTGTTCTATTTGACCGGCCAGCTCCACATTTGTCCATTTTGGCATCCTCTTGCAATGTTTTCTTAGTGGTATGTGTGCATTCGTGGCCTCAGATTTTTTTTTGCTTTAAAAGTATTCCGTAATTCAAGTGTGTTGAGCCTCACTGTGCAGTCTGCCCAATTAATAAATGCCATATAATGCCTTAAACTGTCAAAGTCTTCTGAAATTAAAACCAGTGCCTTTATCTTTAACTACTGCAACATTCAACTGATGACTGCATGAACACTACCTACACATGGTTCCTAATTCATGAGTAATGATGAGGTCAAGCATATTCTCACCCCTAGTATTTGTGAGCCGTAACAAAAATGATGCCATTTCAACTACTTGGATATGTGCCTAACAACCCTTTCAGTAGTGAATTTTTTGATAAAATGGAAAGTTATAGAGATTTCACTTTGGGCCCACTACAGTAGGCTTTGGTTGTCACTGAATACTGAGAATGATAACATTACCATTTTAGAATTAAAAGCAATATATTTTCACCTGCTTCGTTTAATGGTTTGATACATTATAAATGCACGATTGATAACTGTATCTTAATAGCTGGATCCTATAACTCTGCATGCATTCCATGAAAAGTTTTTTTTTTTTTTTTTTTTTTCTTGGATACCAATGGTATTTTTGCTTGCAGATTATAACTAATGAAGAAGCTGAAAGAAGAGGAGCAATATACGATTCTGTGGGGCGGACTTACCTGTTTGACTTAGACTTTAATGACGATGATGATTGTCCATTTACTGTAGATGCAGCATATTATGGAAATGTAGCACATTTCATGAATCACTCAGTAGGTAACTGATTTAAATATGTGTAGATTTTAAGAGTTAAATAATGGTCATAATCTGAAGTGTCAATAAGTGCAATTAAATGTGTAAGAATGATAAAACTGTAGAAATTGTTGTTCAAAATGGAATTAGAATAATCAAAAATGAATTTAAAATTAAATTAACAGTAATTAAAAACATTCCCAGACAATTGAAGTTATCTTGGAGGTTTTTTTTTTTTAAATCGACAGGATAGAGACATTGAAAACTGAAACTACACTGATCTACCGTTAATATGTGGACAACTCTATTGACAGCTGGTCACATCCAACCCAAGTATCATGTATTAGACAACTATAAATATGCTTGTAGGCTTTCAAGGAAACAATAGTACAATTGTGAATGCAAGATGCTACAATTTATGAAATTAACAGATTTCCAGTGCAGAATGATAATAGGGTGCTGTGTAAACACTCAATCTGTGCATGACATTTCAACAGCATTGAAGATCCCTAAGCTGATGACTGGTGATATGACATGCAAATGAAGTAGACTGGTGCCGAAACTGCCTCTAAATGACTTGGAAATCTCTAAAGTTGACGGAACACTATGGGAAAGCCCAGTAAACAATTGTCTGCTCAGAACACAGGTCAGCATTGTTGTAGCACATGAAGACCCTCAGTGGGATGATTGGAACGTGTGTCAGCACCAATACAGTGTGCAGAATGCTGCATGATATGGGTTACCACCATTATCCAGCTATCCACAAGCCAATAATCACCTCAGTTAATGACAGATGCTGTCTAGTTTGGTTTAAGGCCTGTTGTCCTTGGACCATAAATCAATGAAAAGCTGTGCTTTGGAGAGTGACAAGTCATGGTACATGGTTTGATGAGCATGCCTGGTTGTGGTAGATGCTTGGAAAATGCTACATGCCATACTGCATCATCCTGACAGTGGAGTTTGGCAGAGGCAGCATGATAGTCTGGGATCATTGGTTGTTTTGGACAAAATCATGAATGTTGAAGTCTTTCTAGACATCATGAATAATAATGTGTAACCTACATTGTGGCAGCACATCAGCGAAGGCCCATGCCTGTATCAGTAGGACAACTCTCCGTATCATGCGTTTTGTGACTGACTGGCTTGAGAGTATGATTGTTGAAAAGTTGAACTGGCCAGCCCAGTATCTTGACCTTATTCCTATAGAGAACATCTGGGATGAATTGAATCAGTGAGTGTATGCATGTGAAGCGACACTGCCCAAAAAAAAAAAAAAAAAAAAAACAGCTGAATGGCAAAAAAAATCAGGACATTTACAAAAATCTGGTGGAGAGTATTTCACTGAGACTAGAGGCTCTCGTGCAGGTTTCAGCACATATTCTTAGTTTTCCTGTAAACAAAGGTTATTTGTAGATATGCGATATCTGGGTATTATTGGTAAGGCAGTGATGTGCAAGTTTTTGGCATTAGCTATCCGTCAGTTGAGAAATGGGAGGGGAAGGAAGTGTCACAAAGAACCTGATTGTAGGAAATCACTCTTTCTGTCAGTATGTTCCCATTTTGAATTTTTTATGTGGAAATGTATTTTGTGCATTTGAAATGCTTGCTTTCTTGGTAGCCTAGCATTTAACAAGTGTTGCAGAAGACCTTTCTCAAGCAACAAGTGAATGAGGACCCATGAATGCCTAGCCCTATAGACAGTCCACATGTTAGCCCCATGTACCAAGCATTCACTCTAAAGAGCTTTTGCTGTGACTAGATTATTTTTTTGTTCCAATATTTTTCTCATTTTTATTTATTAGAATAGCTCTTTTGTACTACAAGAAATGAGAGAAGCTCAGAAACTAAATTACCTTTCTGTGTATTTTTTCTAACAGTACTAATCGATATTAATCCAACAGCCCGGTCACCCTGTGGCACTGCCCCTAGGGCCAGAAGGAGCAAACCATGGATTACGAAAATTCTTCTTGTCCAGTATTTGGCCTGTTACGGTCTCTCTCTCTCCATCTTTGCAGGGGTCTGCCTCTGTCTCAACTTCCTGGGGTTTGTAGTTTAGTATCTCTTTCGGATAACATCTGTTCTCCATTCTCTCTACATGTTGTATCCATCTGTTTCTGTGTGAGTCTATATAATTCAGTACTGAGGTTGTCTGCGGTTCTGACAGGATATCTTGATTTTTTTCCCTGTCAATTCTGGTATAGTCCGCAGTTCTGCGCATGAAATGCATTTCTGCACTAGTCAACCTCCTCCTGTCCCCTTTGCTCATTGTCCATGCCTCAGAGCCATAGGTTAGAATAGGTCTGGCAAGGGTGTTATGTATCCATGTCCTTGTTTTCTTATGCATCAGATTAGATTTGAAAATATGATTTATAGTTTTAGTTAATTCCTATGTAATTATTTATTTTTTGCTCAATATCTTTTTCTTTTTGACAGGTGGTATCCTAGATATTTGAAAGTGTTAACTTGTTCAATAATATTATTGTCAATGCAGATCTTATGAATAATAATTTTCATAATTAGGTTTTCCGCCGATTAAGTCTCAAGTCCAGTTCTGTGAACTTCTACCAACATGATATTGACCTTTCCTTATTTTACATTCATTATCAAACTAGCTCATATGCAGTTTATCACCATTTTACAAAATGACCCAAAGACTTACATCCAGTTACCTTCTGGTCAAAACCACCAGTCATAAGCACTGTGTTTCTTCTTAGACTCCTCTTTTCAGGATTCCTGTCAAGATATCCCCTCCTGCTATGCTCATTATCTCTGAAGGTGTCATTTCAGATTAAGAACTAATGAATATATCTCAGGATGAAATTGTCCAAGAGCTGCATGAGCAGAAAGTGACATTGGCAAAAAAAAAATTATCTTGAAAAAAAAAAAGATGTTAAGTTCATTCCCACTTACAGCACACCTTCAACCAAACCTTCCTTTATTGTAAAAGTGGGATTTTTAAACTGTTGCCTTCATCCTTATATACTGAGCCCCATAAGACATCACAAGTGCCAAATATTTTCACATATTTTAATAGTTTACCAAGAAGACTCAGTATGCCTAAACTGTGAACCCAGATCCAGGGAGCATGCTTTAGCTGACTATGATGCCTAGTCTTCTCATTGTCCAAACTGAAAGGGCAAATATCCAGCCTTTGATAAAGTTTATGAGAAGTGAAAATTCAAGGGGGAGAAAAAATCTAGAAGTATGAGATTGAAAAAAAAAAAGCTTCATATCCTGAAGCAAGAAAACAGTTGCAAAAAAACATGTAGTAGTAGTAGTAATCATGGCATGTGATGTAAGAAGGCTAGCATATGAGCTAATGTAGCATCAGCAAAAAAAAATTCACACAACCATTCCCTCTAAATGTTTGTCCAGTTCCTCCTTAAATTTATTTAACCTATCAACTTCCATGACAGATGGAAGTTTGTTCCAGCAGTTAACCACCAGCTGGCTAAAGGCAAATTTCTGCACATCTGTTCTACAGCTGTCTTTCCTAATTTTGAATTTATGCCCCCTTAGGTTCGTAATCTGAAAAAGTGGAAGAATCCCATCAGAATTCAGCGTGCTCAACCCATTTAAGGCCTTATACACCTCAATCAGATCACCTTGCAGTGTCTAGTCTCCAGCCGCTGCAATTTGCAGAACTTAAGCCTCTCTTAGTAAGAGGATCCCTTCATTCCCCTCACCAATCTTGTTGCCCTTCTCTGTACACGCTCAAGCAAATCTACATCCTTCCTAAAATGAGGCCTCCAGACCTGTATGCAGTACTCAAGGTGTGGTCTGACCATTGCCTTATACAGAGGGACAATCACCTCCTTTTCCCTGCTAGCAAAATTCCTGTATATCATTGACAAAACCCCATGACCTGCTCTGGCAGCCTGTCTGCATTGCTCAGAAAACTTCATATCTGACTGCACAATTACTCCCAGGTCTTTTTCATTTTCTACCACCCTAAGTTGGTACATTCCTCTGGGGTTACATTTATATGCAGTACTTTGCATTTGTCAATGTTAAACTTCAGTTGCCACTTCTCAGCCCATCTTCCCAAATTTTCTAGATCCTGTTGCAGTAGCACACTTCCATTACTGTCATTAACAACCCTGCCAACCTTTGTATCATCTGCAGACTTTGACACTAAGCCTGATATACCTTCATCAATATCATTGATAAATATACAAAACAACAGCGGACCCAACACCGAACCCTGTAGGACTCCACTAATAGGATTAGTCCACGAAGAGCAGCGCCCATTGATTACCACCCTCTGTCTTCTCCCACTCAACCATCCTTTTATCCATTGTAGCAACTTACCCTTAATACCTTTCTGCTCCAATTTGTACAGTGGTCTTCCATGCGCAACAGTGTCAAAAGCTTTCCTGAAATCCAAGTATATGATATTAAAATTATTTTTTGCATCCAGTTCCTTTGTAACCACATCATAATATCCAATCAAATTTGTCTTTCCCTTAACAAACCCATGATATGTCTGAATTATTGCTGCAGCCTTGTCTAGATGATCCTGCAATGCATCTTTAACCAGTGACTCCATTATTTTACCCGGAACAGAAGTTAAACTAACTGGCCTGTAATTACTCGTGTCACACTTCGATCCCCCTTTGTGAATTGGAGATACATTTGCACATCTCCAGTCTGTGGAGACCTCCCCTGAGTCCAAGGATGCTCTCATAATTATGGGTAAGGGTTTGCTTACTTCCTTTGTCGCCTCCTTTAATATAACTGGATAGATCCCATCCACCCCAGGTGCCTTTCTTATTTTTAACTTCAACAATTTCTACTTTGCTCTCAGTTATTACAAAATCATTAAGCAACCTGCTACGATTTGATAACCTTCTGGCATTTTCAATCCTTAATATAACTCCTCATGTGTGAATGTAGATGCAAAATACTCATTCAATTTGTTTGCTATCTGAGCAGGATCATGAACAGTCGAACCAATGTATGCTGAAGCCTCTTAAAGATTTTACTCAGTCTAATACATCAAATCACCAAACATCTTAATTTCTGAACAGACTAGGTTACCACGTTCTCAATAATTCAAACATAACAGTTTATAGAACCAATAATACACTAATCATCATACCACTTGCTGCATATGCAGACACTGTGAGGAAGAAATCAACTGAAATCTCCATAGTGAACTTCACTGACAAGTCTAGTTTTGTTGAAACTATTTTGGAGATCCATGCAGAAGATGACATGGATATCTGCCCCATCTTTTCACAAAAAGAGAAAGTGGAAATTGATCATCACAAGCAGAATGTCTCTAAGAGACAGATTCAGCTTCTATATTCAAAGACAGTGGAATTGCAGAAGTGTTTAACACCAAGCATCCCCTTTAATTAAAAATTATACTCTCTTTAGGCAAGATAGATCTGATAGTAATAGTGCTCATGGAGGAGTAACCGTACTCTTGGCCCTTCCAAATGCATTTCTCTGCCAACTTCCTTAAAAGCTTTTACTACACATTGGTATTCATCTTTATTTATCTTCCACTCAATCATTCATGTACCATTCAGAAATTTGAAGATCTTGTTCTGCAGTTACCATCTCTGATTTATTTATTAGGAAACTTTAATGTACACCATCCATTATGGCATTCTCTCACTGCAGAGACAGATAAGGACAGCTCATAGAAATGCTGAGCAACAGACAGAATCTAACACTGAATACTGGCTCTTCTACTTATATATATCTTCTTACATGACTGGCCTCTGCAGTAGATTTCTCCATTTACTCTCCAAACACCGTCATACATTATGGAAATCTCCCACTGTAGACAGATGAGGACAGCTCATGGAAATTCTGATCGACGGACAGGATCTAACACTGAATACTGGCTATCCTATTTATATCCATTGCCTACATGATTGACTGAAATAGAGCCCTCTGATCACCTAAGTATAGAGTGGGCAGCTCTTAATGATCCTCTCAACAGTGAACATTACCCACTAATATATAAAAGTCAAACATCCTACTCTATACCAACAAAATAACCTTTAAAATTTCAAAGGCTGACTTGGTAAAATAATAGTAGTAGTAGTAGTAGTAGTGGCATGTGATGCAAGAAAGCAAATGTATGAGCTTATGCAGCATCAGCCAAAAAAAAAAAAAAAAAATCACACCATTCCCTCCAAATGCCTGTCCAGTTCCTCCTTAAATTTATTCACCCTATCAACTTCCACAACGACAGATGGAAGTTTGTTCCAGCAATTAACCACCCGCTGGCTAAAGGCAAATTTCCGCACATCTATTCTACATCTGTCTTTTCTTAATTTGAATTTATGCCCCCTTAGGTTCGTAATCTGAACAAGTTGAAGGATCCCAGCAAAATTCAGCGTGCTGAACCCATTCAAGGCCTTATACACCTCAATCAGATCACCGCGCAGGTGCCTAGTCTCCAGCCACTGCAATTTGCAGAACTTAAGCCTCTCTTGATAAGAGGATCCCTTCATTCCCCTCACCAATCTTGTTGCCCTTCTCTGTACACGCTCAAGTAAATCTACATCCTTCCTAAAATGAGGCCTCCAGACCTGTACGCAGTACTCAAGGCGTGGCCTGACCATTGCCTTATACAGAGGGATAATCACCTCCTTTTCCCTGCTAGCAAAATTCCTATATATCATTGACAAAACCCCATGACCTGCCCTGGCAGCCTGTCTGCATTGCTCAGAAAACTTCATATCTGCCTGCACAATTACTCCCAGGTCTTTTTCATTTTCTACCACCTTAAGTGTAGTACCACACAGTTGGTACGTTTCTCTGGGGTTACTTCTACCCATATGCAGTACTTTGCATTTGTCAAGGTTAAACTTCAGTTGCCACTTCTTAGCCCATCTGCCCAAATTATCTAGATCCTGTTGGAGTAGCACACTGCCATTACTGTCATTAACAACCCTGCCAACCTTTGTATCATCTGCAAACTTCGACAATAAGCCTGATATACCTTCATCAATATCATTGATAAATATACAAAACAACAGTGGACCCAACACCGAACCCTGTGGGACTCCACTAATAACATTAGTCCAAGAAGAGCAGCACCCATTGATTACCATCCTCTGTCTTCTCCCACTTAACCATCCTTTTATCCATTGTAGCAACTTACCCTTAATACCATTCTGCTTCAATTTGTACATTACCCTTTCTTTTAATGACTATATCATTCAATTCTTTTCTGTTGGCAGTATTAATGAGCATGTCGTAGCTCAAATGCTAACAGCTGCATCTGTTGCCATTCCATAATATTATCAACTAAGAAATTGTCAACACAAAAATTATTGGAAGAATAAAGATTGCAACAATGTAAAAAAATGAGAGAAAAACAAATCATGGAAGCTATTCTGCAAACACCCAGCCACTTCCAATTTATTAACTGTAAGCAATTATAGAGCAAAAGCCTGCTATATCAGAAGGAAAGCCAAAAAGGACTCTTGGATTAAATTCACTTCCTGTTAGTAAAAATACTGATGTCAGAATGATCTGAAGAAAAATAAACCCACTATATATATATATATATATATATATATAATAAACTCCCTCTATTATGCACTGTGTGTAATGTACACAACAAGCAGTACATTTAGTCCCCACTAGCTAACTCCTGTGTATTAAGCAAGCATTTTTGTTGTCAGAAAATTTAATTCTGCATATTCTTTTAAAGCTTTGCATTTTTTAAAATCTGTTGTCGACTGGCTGTTTTCACACTAGTCAACTAAATAGGTTACACATTCTCTCTTTTCATCAACCGATAATGATACCATAACACAAAAATATAAACAACAATATTGTATACACTGAAAATAAACTTGTGAAACTGAATTTCTTATAGTGAATACATAGTGCTTCCAGCATTTATAAGAAAATGTTTCAGTTTCCACTGAAACATTTTCTTATAAATGCTGAAGTAGCATAAATTTTATCAGTTGGAAGTGCATAATTTTCAAATTCAAATTTAAAAAAATTTTTTTTTTGTACAAGTTTCCAGTATTTGGTATCATTAAAACTAAAGAAATATATGGAGCAGTAGATGTTTTACATCAATTCTGTCAGTTTCAGTGAGAACCCACCAGAGTGAAGAAAGAAGTGATGTACAGTGGTCCTTGGCTGGGGAACTGAAAAGTTCACAAGAAAGCATGAAATATAACAGATTATCCCATGTCATTTTTGGGCATTTTAATAATTCCTCATAGCAATGCTGAATGCCAGAAAATATTTAACTAGGTGAAAAAAATTCAAATCTCTTTCCAAGTTTGAATAGTAGTGACATTGTTATAATCAAAACTTTGACCCACCAATTTCTGAAGAGATGTAAAGTCTGTAACAGTATCTTTCTCAGAGCATACATCAGTTGATGTTTAACAGACAGCTCATGAAAATCCACAGACAGAAAAATACTAGGTAAGTTAATGTTTGAAAGCATACTATAATAGTAAACAGTCCTGTGGCTGTATTTTAATATAAAATTTAATTTCTAGTGCAGCGTGGACTTTACTGCTCCCCCCCCCCCCCCCCCCTTTTTTTTTTTTTTTTTTTTAACTCTTGCTTTGTGGAGGAAAGCCTGTTTTGGCTCAAAAACCTTCTGTTTACTTTTTGAAAATCAAACGTTGGCAGCATTATATGTGTATTTCCATCAGAAATAATTTTCTTTAACTGTAGCTGTAGAAGTCAAATACAGGAAACCCTTGATTAGTGCGGTTAATGAATCCTTGAAATATACCGCACATATTAAAACCGCACTAATCAAACTTAAGAAACAATGGGAATAATTATAATGAATCCTTGAAAATTATGAAATTGTAAAAATATATTTTTTCTTACTCAATACGTACCTATAATGCACTGCATAGTTCTTAAATTATTAAGGAATAAATTTAAAAAAAGATAGTATGATTTAAATTTTATTTTTTGCAAAAAAAACTTATCTAACTTCAATTGAACAGTGGTGGCTTTCTTCCTTTCCTCCATGATTTTGCGATAACAATCAATTTGCTTATCTAACCCTCAACGAACGTTCATGCTTCTCTCTGCATCTGGATCAATCTCTAGTATGAGTTCTTTTGCTTTTTAAAGTGTATTAAATAGTTCAAGTTTTTTGAATGAAATTTCTTTGGGAGCAAATTGCTTTTCTTTTGCTTCATTTTCGTCTTCTTCCTCGTATGCATGTTGATGCTCAATTTCAAGATCGTCGTTACTTAAGTCTTTTGAATGCGATTCCAATAATTCTCTAACGTTTTCTGAATCTACTTCCTCAAAGCCGAGGTCTTTTCCAATTGTAGTAATTTCATCAATAACTTTGTTGACAGGATTAATGAAACCGCAAAAATCATTTGCGCATTCAGGCAAAAGATTCTGCCAGACAGCTCTCATGCAGCTGTTCGTCATTTCTTCCCACAATTTGTGTATGTTCTCAACTGCTTCTTTAATATCATAATATTAAAGAAGTTTAATATTAATAATAAAATAATAAAAGAATATGAGTTACCAGAGCAAATTTCAATTTCAGAGTGGTATGGGGTGCTGCTGTCGAGCATTTTGGAGTCGATTCCCATTCATTTAAGTTAGAAGACCCTGGTGAGTGCGTGTCACGTATTTGCCGCTTTAGGCGCCGTTGTGAGTTGCCAAGCACCGCAAGAAAAAAACAGCGCACTAATCAAATTTGATAACGCATATATTAAGGGGATAGTATCAAAAAATTTTTTCGCACTAATTAAAACCGCATTGTTCAAAACCGCATTAATCAAGGGTTTCCTGTATTGAGAAATTGATTCATTTAAAATACCTTAAGAAGATATATATTTAGACCTCACTAACTAGTAATTACATTTGTTTTCAACCAATGGGCATTTTAATATTGGTATTGTAATCACTAGACAGTGCAAGGAAATGAGCTTTTTCCACATCTGCCAACAAAAAAAATCCGTCATTCATACCTTTCCTGTTGCCAAAAAGTGCTTGTCGAATTCCACTCCTTTGAACTTCATCAGACTGGCCACCTCGACCACAGTTGGTTGCAATTTGTTCCAGTGATCTGTGACATGCTTATTTTTTATTTCTCTTTATATTCCTTTACGCTCCCCCCCCCAAAGCTAAATACAGTCTGTTCTCGTATAACACGTGTTTGCATTACACGAATTCGATCATACACGATTTATAAATAGGGGAACGATATCTTATATAACACGAACCGAATTCGCTTATGCACGATTCGCCTTTGTGTTTACAAGAAATGTTAGTCGAACGCGGTGGAATCACCACAACTGAACACAACACAGTAGGAATGAAGAGAAGATTCTGAAATTTTGTTTTTATGATTTCGTGGAAGGGGAAACACATTTAACATAATAACGTAAAAATCAACAGAATTTCAGCTACTGTATCGGATTATCGCAAATGTAATTAGATCGACTTTTACTACCCGTTTATAACAGATTCCACTAGCAGGAACCACCAATAAACCGGAAACTGCAAATTGTTTTTATTGTTTTATGGTAGTGACCTCCAGTAAAACATAAGCATGTAATATGTGAGAATAGTGTGTTTTCGCCTTTACTGCATTGTTTATTCAGTTTGTACATGGGCGTTGCATCGTTTATTCAGTTTGTACATGGGCGTTGCATCGTTTATTCAGTTGCTACTTGTTCGCTGTGCGTTTATGTATATCAAGCTTGCCTCCTCATTTTTGTTCAGTTTATAATTGTGCTCTATTCTCAAAAAAATGAGTAAAATACTTGAAAAAAGTGTGAAAAAGAAGCGTTCTGGTGAAAATACTTCAGAGAGAAAAAGAAAAGCAATATCAATAGAAGAAAAATATGAAATTGTGAAACGCTTTGACCGGAATGAAAGAACATGCGATATTGTGCGTGCTACAAGCCTAAATGAGGGAACGCTGAGAACAATTAGAAAGAATGCAGAAAAAATAAAAGCAACTTTCATAGCAGGAACAACACAAAGTGTAACAAAATCAGTTAGATCAAGACACAAAGAACTGAAAGAGATGGAACGTCTTTTATCTGTTTGGATAGAAGGTCAAACAAAGAAGAGATCAGGAACAAGTTTGCTTACGATAAAAGCAAAGGCATTGGCAATATTTGAAGACCTGAGAAATAAAGCTGAAAACCCTAAAGAAGTGCCTCCCTTTACTGCCAGTAGTGGCTGGTTCAACAATTTCAGGAAACGTCACGCTTTCCATAATGTGAAATTATCAGGTGAAGCTGCGAGTGCAGATGAAGCAGCAGCAAAGGCATTTCTGCCGATACAGAAAAAACTAATTGAGGAAGAGGGCTATAAAAAAAAAAGAAAAAAAAAAAGTAAAGTGCAGCCATTATCAACCCACTGCAGGATGGAAGCCTCCTCAACAATTCATGTTGAGAAGAGGGCTATACACTGGACCAAATTTTCAACTTTGATGAAACCGGACTGTATTGGAAAAAAATGCCATCACGAACATATATCTCAAGAGAGGAAGCACGAGCTCCAGGCTACAAGGCTGCTAAGGATAGGTTTACCGTTATGTTAGGAGCAAATGCAAGTGGCGACTTGAAACTGAAGCCTGTTATAGTTTATCATGCAGCCAATCCACGAGCGTTAAAAGGGATCACAAGGACTACCCTGGGTGTTTACTTTAGGAACAGCAGAAGAGGGTGGATGACAGGGCAGATCTTCACTGAACTTCTACTACATTTGTTTGAGGATGTGTTTCGAAGCTACTGCAAAAAGAAAAATTTGGATTTTAAGATTTTAATTATTTTGGACAATGCACCAAGTCACCCTCCAACCCTTGCTGAACTGTCACCAAACATCAAAATCCTGTTTTTACCGCCTAACACAACATCTCTTATCCAGCCACTTGACCAAGGAGTAATTGCTGTTTTTAAGCACTATTACACAAGACGGACATTTAAGATGCTGATAGCAGAAACAGAGGGCGAAAATGCACCAACAGTTAAAGACTTCTGGAAGCGATTCAACATTAAGAATGCAATTTACATAATTGTGGAGGCCTGGAACGAAGTGACAAAAGAATGCTTACATGGTGTTTGGCGGCCTCTTACCAGATTTTATTCGTGATTTTAAAGGCTTTGATCCTGTAAATGAGCTTCCTAAATTAAAAGCACATTGTGTTGCCCTCGCAAAGCACGTTGCCTTTGAGGAATTGGAGGAAGATGATTTAGAAGAGTTGCTTCAGTCTCATGAAGAAGAACTTTCAACTGAAGAACTGCAACAACTTGTTGCTGGAGGGCAGGTGGAAGATGAGAAAGACGAAGTTGAATGCCTGAACGGCACTATAAAACCGCTTTCTACTTCAGAGTTATCTTCAGTTTTAAATTCATTTGAGAAAAGTATGCAATGGCTAGAAGATAACGATTATAATGCAGAAAGAAGCAGAAGAGCACTTCATACAATTCGATCTGCTTTGGAGCCATATAAGCAGCTGCTTTGTGAAAGGAGGAAGATTGCGAAACAACAGAAACTAGATGTCTTTTTTATGAAAACACCCAAGAAAGAGACAGAAAATGAGCCGCAGCCCTCTAGTTCTGGCCTGCCCACATTTCGTCCAAAGTCCTCATCGGCATCTCCTCCACCTCCCAGTTCCGATAATGATGACAACCTGCCGCCACTTTCCCCATAATTACGCTGCTTCAACCCCTTTCCCTCAAGCTTGTCTTCATTTACTTTTAAGGTAAGAATCTAAATTTAAATGATTAAATTATTAATTTTACATTTTTCAACTGTAAGTGTTTTATTACGATTATTTATTGTGTTTGGTAATGTTTTGGTTAAAAATGTGTGTCCAATCTTGGGTGGTCGGCCCCTAACCCTATTTTTTCCATAGGGCTTGTTGTTTATATTACACGATTTTGCATTGCACGAGGTTTTCTAGGAACACAACTATCGTGTTATACGAGGACTGACTGTATAGCTGTGATATTTCAGTTTCACATGGCAGAAATAGATGTAGCATTTCGTGTTGAAAATGAGTGTCCTGTGTTGTTTTTGTTTAAAAAAAAAATAATAACAAATTCAGGAATGCATAGGTGCAAATAAAACAATAATAAATCTTCTCTTTGCCTTCTCATTATAATAAAGTATATAATAATGTGTCTAAATAATTAAATAATAATATTGCCTTATCAGTATATAAAGCGCATCATTGGCACATGCATCGTTTATTATTGAACATTATCTTCTTATGAGCCTTGCAAGTCATGTGGGTGCTTACAGAAATATTTTTATTGATAGCAAGGAGGGAAAAACAAGATGTGGAAGAACAAATTCAGCAGGCTGTTATCCTTTTTTTTTGTGAATACTCATATATACGCATTTTACATGAATGGGCCTGAGGAGTACTTACGGTGAAATCTCTATTATGCGTGCTAATGATGGGATGACTACACTGGATAATAAAAACATGCTTAAGAGAATTATTTAATTTATTGAATCACAGTATTTGTTAGAGCACAAAAGGTTTATTACTATGTATAGTAACGTGTAAGCATAAATTCAGTACATCTAAAAATTAATTTATAATGTAGAAACTATTTTAAATAGAGCATTGAAACACTATAAATTTCTGTTTGAAATTGCACTGTATTAAATTTCCAAATTTACTTTCTGTACTATAACCCCATAAGATACAAAAAAGGCCACTTATTGTAGAAAAATAGTGATGAAATTTAATTTTCTTTTTCTCAAAGGAAGTTAATGTATTTTATGCATGTGGAGTAAATCAACGTTGGCATTATCATCTTATTCTAGAAATGTCCGCACAATGTCTATTGCTTCTAGAGCCAGAATAAATGTAATTTTTTTCCTTTGAAATTAATAATTCACTTTCTGTGATTGCATGATCACCTCTCATTTTATAGAACATTTCCTCTGTCATTGATACCAAGCCATTCTTCCATATCTGCTTCATCCACTTCTGATGGCTGTTTACTTTTCTTCCTTCAGAATTTGAAAGTTAACTTCCATCAGAATCAGTATATTCTAGATTTTCTGGGATAGATGGTAAAAAAAAATTCCCGGATAATCAATTTCCCGGTTAATCCAAACAGTAAGTTCCCAACATACGTAAGAGATATGTTCCAGGACTTCTTGCATAAGTTGAGTTTTGCGTAACCCCGGAATGACTAAAAAAAATATTGCTATCCCTGATATGTCAATATTACAAAAACCACATAATATCCTCGGAAGAATGAAGAAACATAGTTATATATTTTGAATTAGTTCAATTTTATCTGGGGATGGTGGTGAAGTAGCCGGAGTGGCACATAAGAAAAGAAAACATAAAAGGAAGAAAAAAACTCATGTTATTGTACTGTAATGATATGTATTTTGTAGCCTTGGTTATTATAGTTGACTTAATTGGTGCCGATCGCTTCACCACTTCTCGTATTCTCTCTTTCTCCTTTTTTGTGTTCACCGTTGTCACTGACAAATCTGAATTCCGCGCAATACTTGTTAATGTTTGGCCATTTTCATACATCCTTATTATTTCAATTTTCTGATCCAACTCAATCACTTTCCTTTTCTTGGTCGATTTACTAGTACCACTGTCACTTATTCTCTTAGTCGGCACCATGATAATGGTCAAAATGAAATTTTCTGAAAATAACTTTTCAAGGCTATTATCATTCACTATTATCTCACTATTATCATTCCACCTGAGCTCACATTTCTGGAGGTCACTGCCATAAAACAATAAAAACAATTTGCGCTTTCCCGGTTATTGGCCTTTTCTGTTAGTGCAATTAATTATAAACATTAGTAAACTCAATCTTATTGCATTTGCAATAATACCGATAGCTGGAATTCTGTAACTTTTTACATTATGGTGAAATGTGTGTCCCCTTCACTTGAAATCTTCAGTCATAAAAAAAATATAAATGACATAACGTAAGTCGGGGATTTACTGTATCGAAAAATGTTCGGCAACCTACATAAAAAGTATGGCGATAGATAAAAAACAAAAAACTTACCACGCACTACTCGCGTGTCCAATACAATGTTTCCTTTTATTTTTTACGATGTCGATTTTAAATCTGATAGCTTTCCTTTATTTTTTACAGTGTCGCATATGGTTTGGTCACCAACATTATAATGGTTCATTAGAGATTTAATGGATGCATCATTTTCAAACTTTTGAATAATTTCAAGTTTTTGTTTAATTGAAAGCACAACTATTGTGTTTCCCCATCATTTTCATGATTTCTAAACAAAACAAAAAAAAAAAAAAAAAATCTGACATCCCTGAACAAAATCTGTCCTTTTGCAGTGCAAAGGCTGCCCACAGCTGCTCTCAGCTGCCCACATCAACGCCAGAGCTTGCGCTGTCATCTTGCAACACAGAGGCAGCCCCCAAGGCAGAATGCGCTGGTCCCACAAGAACTAGTAGTTGTTGGTGACTCAATTGTCAGGGAAACGGGGAACATGCTTTGTAAAAAGGATAGGTGGAACAGGACCAGGGTATGTCTGCCAGGGGCAAAGGTTGATGACGTTGTAGAGCGAATATCATCTTTTAAGGGCACAAAAGGTGATATAGTTGTACACGTTGGCACTAATGATATTAAGAGTAGGAGACCAGCGGAATTACTTAACAAGTACAGGTCACTGTTGAAAAAAAGCCGTGAAGTAGGGTTGTATTTGAAAGTGTCTGCAATTCTGCCCAGACACGATAGGAGGGAGTATATGATGAGAGCCTTGTCGATCAATTCGGCCCTGGAAAGATTATGCAAGGCTCAAGGGGTAGAATTTTTTTCAGCCTGGACTGTACTTGTTAACAGGAGAGATTGCTTCTACAGGGATGGGATACACTTAAATAGAAAGGGTGCAAGAATATTTGCTGATGCTATCGAGGCAGTGTTAGGTGGGTCGGAAAACTGCTAGCTTGGGGGGAGACAAAGACTAATAGATTAACAGTAGCCACTGGCAGAGGTGAAAGAGATTCTTGCACTGCTTCTATTGGAATGAGCAGAAGCCTGAAAAACAAGATGCAGGATATTTCAGAGACTGCTGGAAGTCATTGCGGTACAAGTAAACACATGGGTTGTGTTAGGGTAACTAAGAATAGAAACAGGTGCATGTATACTTGCGTGTACACCAATGCTAGGAGTTTAGTAAATAAATTTGATGAATTTGAGGTATTGCTCAAAACATCAAAGACAGATATTGTTGGGATATCAGAGACGTGGTGTCACACAGATATAAGGAATGCAGAACTGGAATTTGGGGAGTACAACGTCTACAGAAAGGATAGACAGGATAGGAAGGGAGGAGGGGTTATGCTATTAGTTAAGAAACACATAAAATCCAAGGAAGTGAAGCCAGTCGACATCGATGGACAGGTCAGTGTCGAGTCAGTTTGGTGTGACATAAGCATAGGTAAATCAAAATTGAGAGTAGGAGTGTGCTATAGGCCTAATGACTCTGATGAGTATAATAAAATACTGTACAGGGAAATAGAGTGGGCCAGTAAATCAGAGAGTCTTATAATGGGGGATTTTAATTTCCCAGATATTGACTGGAATTTGTGGGTTGGTCACTCACACACTAGCAAGGCTTTTGTGGATTTATTGGATGATTGTTTTCTACACCAGCATGTTCGGGAGGCAACTAGAGGGAGTAATACTCTTGATCTGATTATCAGTAGTGATTCTTCATGCATTAAGAATCTGCAGATAAATGAACCACTAGGTGGCAGTGATCACAGTGTGCTGAAGTGGGATTTACTCAAGGAGGTAACTACCATCAGAGGTAAAGGGAAGGGTTTTTGCTTTCGTAAAGGCGACTATGATGGTCTGAGACAGTATTTAAATTCTACACAGTGGGACCAACTGATGATGTTACCAACAGCAAATTCAAAATGGGAAGCATTCAAGGAACTAATCTTGGAAGCTACCAGGCTTTACATACCAACCAAGAAATATTGTTCAGGGTTCAGGCCTAAATGGTTGTCAGATGAACTAATGAGACATATGGCAGAGAAGAAAAATGCATGGGATACATATAAATTAATGGGTGACATGGAAGCCTATGATAGATATAAGTTGGTCTGTAACCAAGTCACAAAGGAGATTAGGCAGGCAAAGGCAGATTATGAGAAATCCTTGACAAAAGATGCAAAGAAAAACAGAAAAGAGTTCTTTACCTATTTAAACTCAAGAAGGAAAGGGATGAATCAGATTGGTCCACTGGATGTTGATGGTTCAACAGTTGAGGATCCTGCTCAGGTGGCTAACAATCTAAACAAGTATTTTGCATCTACATTCACACATGAGGAGTTATTCAGGAAGGGGAATGTCGTAGGTGAAGTTAACATTGCCAGTGAGCTAAATGATTTTCTAATAACTGAGAGGAAAGTGGAGGAGAAATCGTTGAGGATAAACATAAAAAAGGCACCCGGGGTGGATGGGATCTATCCAGTTATATTAAAGGGGCAGCAAAGGAAGTAAGCAAACCCCTAGCCATAATTATGAGAGCTTCTTTGGACTCAGGGGAGGTACCCATAGACTGGAGATGTGCAAATGTAACCCCAATTCACAAAGGAGGATCAAAGGCTGACACAAGTAACTATAGACCTGTTAATTTAACTTCGGTTCCAGGAAAAATAATGGAGGCACTGGTTAAAGAAGCACTGCAGGATCATCTAGACAAGAATTCAGTTATAGCTCAGACACAGCATGGTTTTGTTAAGGGCAGGTCTTGTCTGACCAATTTGATTGAATACTATGATGTAGTCACAAAAGAACTGGATGCAGGGAATAACTTTGATATTATATATTTGGATCTTAGAAAGGCTTTTGATACTGTTGCACATGGAAGACTGCTGCACAAATTGGAGCAGTGTGGCATTGGAGGCAAATTGCTGCTATGGATAAAGGGATGGTTGAGTGGCAGAAGACACAGAGTGGTAATCAATGGACACTGCTCAACGTGGACTAATGTTATTAGTGGAGTTCCTCAGGGTTCGGCGTTGGGTCCATTGTTGTTTTCTGTATTTATAAATGATATTGATGATGGTATATCAAGCTTAATGTCCAAGTTTGCAGACGATACAAAGGTTGGCAGGGTTGTTAAGGACACTACTGATGCTATGCTGCTGCAACAGGATCTGGAAAGGTTGAGCAGATGGGCTGAGAGGTGGCAAATGGAGTTTAACATTGACAAATGTAAAGTACTACATATGGGAAACAGTAACCCCAGATCAACGTATCAACTGTGTGGTACTGCGCTGACAGTGGTAGAGAATGAAAAGGACCTGGGAGTAATTGTGCAGGCAGATATGAAGTTCTCTGAGCAGTGCAGACGAGCTGCAAGAGTAGCTCATGGTGTCTTGTCAATGATATACAGGAATTTTTCTAGCAGGGATAGGGATGTGATTATTCCCTTGTATAAGGCATTGGTCAGGCCACACCTTGAGTACTGTATACAGGTCTGGAGGCCTCATTTCAAGAAAGATGTAGAGCTGCTGGAACGAGTACAGAGAAGGGCAACAAGATTAGTGAATGGAACAAAGAGTTGCTCTTACGAAGAAAGGCTTAAGTTTTGCAAATTACAGAGTCTGGAGACTAGGCATCAGCGAGGTGAGCTGATAGAGGTGTATAAGGCTTTGAATGGATTGAGCATGCTCAATGCCGATGGGATTCTTCCTCTTGCTCAGAATAATCACCTGAGAGGGCATAAATTCAAATAGGGGAAGGACGGATGTCAGATAGATGTGCGGAAATTTGCCTTTAGCCAGCGGGTCAGTTGGTTTGTGGAATAGACTTCCATCACTTGTTGTTGAAGTTGATAGCCTAAACAAATTTAAGGCTCAGCTGGACAGGTATTTTGAACGAACGGAGGGGTGAAATGGGAGTAGTGGTTGTGGTTTTTTTTTTTTTTTTTTTTTTTTTGGCTGATGCTGAATAAGTTTGCTTTCTTGCATCATATGCCTCTACTAATGCTAAAGGAACACAACAATCAACGCAACGCACTAACACAAACTAAATATTTTGGGGTTTTTTTTTTTTTTTTTTGAACGGTGGGTGTGAAGACAGCGAGGGTTGCAAGATAATAGGTGCACTAATCTGACGATGACGACTTCTAATGCGTTGTCGCTTATTTACCACTTGCAAAACATCTGTTTATACCTATTCTATTTATTACTTGAATTTTATGATTTCTGGTTGATTTTTTTTTTTTTTTTTTTTTTTTTTTTTTTAATTTGGAATCTTGAAATGTCCCAGTAAATCGAGAGTCCGCTGTATTTGAAAACTCAAATATGCTGTCTGAAGAACCTTCATTTCATGGATGAGCAAATATACAACACTGCCATCAGGATTGTATATTTGCTCATGAGATAGCTTGTCTTTCAACCAAATCAGAAAATTCCCATTGAAATAATATTGCTGCTAATTTTTTTAACTGTCATTTTTGCTTTCCCAGTGCTTTTGTCACACCAAACTGATTGAACATTGTACTGGCCACCTGTGTCAACTGGATCCACTGCCTTAGATTTTGTGTGTTCTTAACTAACATCATAACCCCTCCTCCTTTCCTATCCTATCTATCCTTCCTGTACACATTGTGCTCCCCATATTCAAATTCTGCATTCCTTATATCTGTGTGACACTACATCTCCAGTATCCTAACAGTGACTGCATTTGATGTCTTCACCAGCACTTCAAATCATCAAATTTATGAAGGGGTATCAAAAAGCTATTTCTAATATAAGTTGTCTACATATTCAATAACTAACATGTGAAATTTCAATCCCATTGATAATCATACACCACAGTTGACAAAGCAGAGTATCAAGCAGTGAACAAGTTCCTGCATTTGCAGGGCAAGAAAGCTCAGGAAATTTAAAAAAGAAATGAAGGCTGTATATGGGCAGAATTGTCCATCCTATGACACTGTAAAAAAGTGGAAACAGGAGTTCCAGTGCGGTCATACAAGTGTCTTTGATGAGCCAATGCCCACAAACAGTGAGACGGTTGCAAAGGTTGAGCAGCTGGTGCTGAGTGACAGATGTGTGATAATTCATTTCATTGCAAATGCAGTGGGAATTAGTTATGGGTCTGCCCACAGCATTTTACATGACCATCTAAGGTCTAATGCACATGTCTAAGGCCTCCACATGATGGGTTCCAAGATTGCTGATGCCTTTGCAGAAGCAATGTAGAATTCAATGTTCTCGCCAACTGTTGGATTTGTGTAATGTGCATGTTGAGAACTTTTTTGATCAGTTGGTGACAGATGACGAATGCTGAGTGTACCAGTATGATCCAGAAACTAAAGACATGTCAAAGCAGTGGAAGCACACCTCCTCCCAAAAAGGCAAAGACGACTGAAGAAGGTGATGTTGTCCATGTTTTGGGACAGAAAAGGGATTATCCTGACAGTTTACCTACCTCATGGTTCCACACTTACCAGAGAATACTACAGAAATCTTTTGAAAAAGTTACTCAATGCTTTGAAGGTGAAAAGTTATGGAATGTTGACCAAAGGTGTCTGTCTTCTGTCAGATAATGCACAGGCTCACATGGCAGTTGCCACTACCAACTTTGTTGCCCAATGCGGCTTCACACTATTGCATCACCCACCCTATTCTCCTGACATAGCACCGTCAGACTTCTTCTTGTTTTGAGAAATGAAGAAACCATTGCATGGACGCAGCTTTGATTCATCTCAGGAAGTCATCAATGAAGTGGAATTGTGGTTTCAAGCAAAAAGTGTGGACTTCTATGACCACACTTCTAAGGCATTAAACAACTAATCCATAGATGGGAGAAATGTGTTACTATACATGAAGAGTACATAGAAAAGGATTAAAATTCCTGTGAAGTTTAACCTTTCTAGGGCTATTATTTCTAGGTAAGGGTGCAAGCTTTTTGATACTCCCTCGTATTTACTAAAAATTCAGTTTGACCCTATGGTCAAACTGCTTTGAATGTTACCAAACTCTCCACCTCAACCACTGTGGTAGAAAATTCATTCCATTGATCTAAAACACACTATCCAAAATTAAATTTTACAAGATTCAGCCTTCTGTTACTCCCCAAAATTTTGCATTTGTGTTCCTTGATTCTTCTCTTTCCTACCAGTGAAAAAATATACCTATATTATAAGGTCCACCCAAGCCATTCTTCATTTGGACATTGGTTAGCACACATCACCAATCTGGATATCCCTCTTTAAACACTATTCCAATGCAGTCTTGCCGTCATAAAAAAAAAAAAAAAAAAAAAAATTTTTCTGTTTATACTCTGGCACGACAACCAGGTCAGTAGAGTTTACAATAAATGCCAATATAAATATTTATCGTATTTTGTAGTCACGGGCTTGAACCCCGGTCTACTCAAGGAACGTGTGCTATGCACTCTTGCTCCTGACCACTGGGCTACGTCAGGCCTGAAGAGACAGTGTTCGAGATAGTTGCATTTGTAACATTAGTGAAATTCAGAACAATAACCTGGTAATTACATTCATTTTACAAGTCACTTTAAATTGCTCCAAAGATTAATTTCAGTTTTATATATTTATTTATTATTATTATTATTATTTTATTTTATTTTATTTATTATTTTTTTTTTTTCAAATTCAAAGCATGAAATTTATATTGCTACATAAACAAAGGCTCAAGTGCAAATGTTTATACTTGTGCATTGTTTTGACGCTTGTTACTTTAAAAAACAAAACTTTAATTCTGCTGGAAAAAATAAATTTAAAAAAGAAGAAAAAATATAAACATGAAACTACGGCCTCTTCCATTTTCAAATATATAAAACTGTAATAGGTTCAACCCTCTGGTGTTACAGTATAAACAACCATACTTTGCACAAAACTGTAAACAGACATAATTTCAAAAAATGCTAGTACCTTTCATGAAATATGTAACTCTACATATATATAAAACACCTGACACTTTCCGGAGCAATATGGCCCTAGTTGCTAATGCTCCTAAAAAACCAAATAACAAACAACAACCTGACACTTTCAAAATTACTCAGAGAAGACTTAGGATGTATGTATGTAAACCCCAAACACGAGAGGTATTAGAACCTATAGTATTTAGTACCGTGCTTGGGTTGGAGGTTGAGAAGACGAAAGAAGATATTTGTTGACATTGGACTTGAACTTCTGTAGACTGTAATTTTCAGGAAATACATATGAAGGAAGGTTGTTCCAGAAAACAGCAGTTGAATAAATAAATGAGGAAGATGAAAAGTTGGTTCTGTGAGTTTGAAGTTGGACAGTAAATGGATGTTGGCTGCTGGCGGCACATATTCGGACCGTTTTGAAAGAGAGAGCTGGAATTATAGAAGCCAATTCAGAAGAACAATGCCCATGGAAGTATCTGTAGAAGAGGCATGCAGCAGAAACAGTACGTCTATGAGAGAGCGAGTGGAGAGACTGTTAGAGATGAATCATTAATTAACATAACTGCCCTCTTCTGAATGGAATCAAGAAGCCTGAGAGAAGTTTTGGGGACACCACCCCAGATGTGGGAACAATATTCCATGGCAGGGCGGATTTGCAATTTATACAGAGTGAGCAGAATGCGATTTATACAGAGTTTGGAAGAAAAGTAACGCCGAGAGCGAAAGAGAAAACCAAGTTTTTTAGATACGGAGGAAGCAATATTTATAATGTGCTTGTGCCAAGAGAGATTAGAAGTCAGGGTAATCTCCAAAAGAGATATATAATTTTTCCTAGAAATCGGAATGTCGCTAAAGATAAGCATAGGAGCAGAAGAATCCTTTTTGCGAGATATAAGACAAGACTGAGTTTTAGAAGGGCTGAAATCAACTAAGTTGTCTTTGCACCACTGGAGAATTACTTGAAGATCGGCATTTAAGGAATTGGCAGCAGATTTTCGAGAAATTGAAGCTGATTGAGCAGGACAAGATTTCTCAAAATGGAAAGTGGAATGCAATGTGCTATCATTGGCAAAACTATGGATAGCATTTCCAGTCAATGGAAGGTCATTAATATACAAGAGGAAAACAGTGGGGGGGAAAGAACTGAACCTTGGGGGACACCAGCATTAGTGGAGAAGTTAGAAGACAGACAGCCATCTACCATCACCCCCGGTGAGCGATCACAGAGAAAACTGGATAACCAATTACTAAAAACAGTTGGCAAACCATAAGATGGAAGCTTGTTTAGAAGACCTTT
This sequence comes from Mastigoproctus giganteus, assembly GCF_048544385.1. Classification (NCBI taxonomy): domain Eukaryota; kingdom Metazoa; phylum Arthropoda; class Arachnida; order Uropygi; family Thelyphonidae; genus Mastigoproctus; species Mastigoproctus giganteus. The sequence continues at coordinate 222,466,038 of NC_143576.1, forward strand.
ATGCCAAACATGATCGAAAGCCTTTGAGATGTCAAGAGCAACTACTTGTGTTTCCCCAAACCTTTCCATTGAATTAGTCCATTGAATAATTTCACTGACACGATCTGAGCAAACGTTGACATCAGGAGTTTTGAAACAGTAATCCGACCAAGGAAAAGAAGAAAAGAAGTCTCGCAGGTCATCCCATTTTGCATTCTTGTAATGCCAAACAACACGAGGTTGGGAATAGCCATGAGATAAAGGTTCCATTGGAGAAGAGACAATCACCAAGTTGTGATCTAAAGGACCTCTCACTTCGACCGTGTACTTAGAAGGGTTGTTTGTGAGAAAAAGATCAAGCGTATTGGCTCTATGATTAGGATTATCCGGTATTCTTGTAGGTAAATGAACAATCCGTGCAAAGTCATTAGTAATTGCAAAAGCCTCAGCATCTTGACCAGCTGGGTCGGTGTGACTAGAAAAGGGAAGCCAGCTGGAATTGTGAACATTAAAATCACCAAGGAAAATTACCTCACTGTTAGGAAAGTTGGACTGGAGAAAGTCAAGTTGCGAAGAGAGGAAGTCAAAAAGCTCCAAGTGATTAGTGGAATTGGGAGAATGGTAGAGACAACAGATGAATTTAACGCAATGAGGTAGAGAGATTTTAAGCCAGAGAAGATCAAAGAGAAGAGATTCCAAATTGCCAAGTGTCTTTGACAGGGAATATCAGAATGGACATATGCACAAATACCACCTTGGCGAAAGGAATCATACAGCGAATAATTTGGGCATCTGAGATGAGCAGTAGTTGAATCAACCGATAACTGAGATTCTGTAAGAAAAATTACATGGGGTTTGGCAGACTGCAAGTGGAAATGGACATCGTTGAGGTTAGAAATGAGACCACATATATTTGTGAAATGAATTAAGAAGTGCTTGGGAGGTTTAGATCTTTTCGCAGATAAGCTTGCTCTATTAGTTTGGCAATTCGTGGTGTATTCAATAGTAAGAAAAAGTGGGTGGGACATGCTGTATGAAGTAATGGAATTTTTGGATATGATGTACATAGGGTAAGAATATACCCAGATCCTTGGCATAATGTGGCCTCAACAATACTCCCCTCATACACACTACTCGGACTCCCTCCAGTCACTATCTGGCAGAGTATAGGTAACAAGATTATACACTAGCTGATCCGGAAGCCTCCTATAGAGTTACCAATAGGTTCGGTCCGGTGTACTAACTAGCGGCCGGCCTGCAAACACTGTTTTAGAGCTGTACCCTCGAAATGTAAGGAATATTGGATCTCGCCACGATGTTCATCGTAACCTGAAAAGTCATCAGTCATACTGCATGATGGAAGAGATAGGGAATGGTTGACGGGAACTTAGCTCTAGAGACTAAATATGGGTTCTACCACTTCAAGCCTCCAATAAGCAAAGTGATGGTATTGCACCGGTTCATGAGAGTCATCTACCACCTAGTACTGCCTGGTAACATAGAGGGGTGGCGTTCTTCCATGTGGTGTGGGCGCCACACCTCGACCCCTGCTTACGTTGGTTCACACCTGGGTGGTCACCCACCATGTACTTGTGCATGGAGGTTATACCCAGGATTACTAACAGTCCCACCATCGTGAAGGTAGAAGCAGAGGATTTGGCTGTCACAGACCGTCGGGATTCGCCGAAATTGGGTCCACTTGACTTGAGTGTCACCCGAATATCAGTTCCATCAGCGTTTTAGACTCCCAGGTAGCAAGTGCAGCTTGTCTGCAAATCTGAGAGAATGTCTGTGACAACCTCAAGGATGGTACGAGAATTAAAAAAATTTTGCTAACTTGATATTTTCTTTAAAGTGATATTCATTAAAATGAAACATATTAAATGATGATACATATTAAATTGGCAGAAGATAGGAAATGATTTTGTTTTACTGAATAATTTACCCTGGCCTTACACAGACATTTTACTGTTAAAAAACATTCTGGAAATAACCTAAAATGATGATAAGATGAAATATATCACACTATAAGGTGGCATGTTTACCTGAAACTTCAACGTATAGATAGAAAAAATTAATTTGGAAATGTTTTTTTCTTCATATTATGGAAAATTTGAGTTACAGAAGGAAAAGATAGGGATTTTTTTTCATGAAATGAATTTACTTTGAGTTATGAACGTTTGACTTATAGAAGTTCCATATACAAGATGTGACGATAAAGCTCCTGGTCTGGTGCTGTTACAATCATGTTTGATGAGTTTGAAAATAAACAGAAGTGCTAGGTTGCAGTTCAGACTTCTTTCAACAGATGATGATATAGAGATCGTCCAGTAGGATGACAGGTTGCAAGTAACAGCTAGATTCAATAATAGCATTAACATTCCATGTCACAATTTTGCAATGGAGAAACAAACAGATATCAAATTTTAGATATCAACAGGAACATATGGAATGCTAAAAACTGTTTATAGTGATGAAAAATTAAGTCCTACCAGTGTGTTTGAATGGTATAAGCAGTTCAAAGATGGATGTAAGGATTTTCGTGCTGACCCAAGAAGGGTGCAGCTATCAACCTCTCGAAATGAGGAAAGAGTTGCTAAACTTCAGGAAATTGTGGCAAAAAACATCATTTGATCCTCAGAATGATGGCTGTTGAGTTATTATTATTAGCTATATGGTGCAAGGAAGCCTGAGGCTTATGCTGCACCAGTGAAAAAAAAATTCCCGAGTTATCCTGAGAGAGAGTGTGTCAAAAGTAGAAGGGAATCACCAAGAAAGAGAAGAATGATGATAGCCAGCTCAGGACACTGGGTGTGCCAAGCCCATACTCACCAGATGTTGAGCCCCTGGAGTTGGATATGAATAAGGAGATGATTTGTCAAAACCTGCTTAGGGAAAAAGAAAGGTCTGTGCAAAATTTTTGCCACACAACGTCATGGATGAGCAGAAGCAGTGAAGAGTGTCATCATGCAAAGACTTTGTCCAGGCTTGTCAAGACAGTCCTAATTTAATTGACTATATTGCCACTGGAGATGTGTGTTGAGTATTCAATACAATCCACAGATGAAGTGTCAGAGCATGCAGTAGACTTAAAATAATTACCAAGGCCCAAAAATTCTTTTATGGAAGTCAGGGATAAAGACAATGCCGATTGTGTTTGACAAATCGTTTGATTTTCAAGGAATTTATACCTGAAGGGAGGAGATAGAGAGTCTATTGCTGCATTCTGTGTCAGGTGCTTCAAAGACTATTGAAGCATATTTCCTGAGGCAAGACCACAATTTCGAAAGGTTCTTGTATAATAATGCCCCTACCCATTCTGCACTTGTTGTGAACAGGGCTCCCACTCACAAATTTTAAAAAAACTTAGATTGCAACTTAAATAAACCCAAAAAAAACCTAGTTTTCATCATATAGTATAGCAACACAAATAAGATAAAACTTACCATGCAAAAATATCTTTTATTTAATTGTAATCAGAATTTTCATCCCATTCAGTTCCCTCCACATTTATTTTTTGAAGTTCTTTCCTTTTTTTTAAACGTTCTTCGTATCTTTTATGACAAGTTTCTTGTATGACTTCTTTTACCAATTCTGATTTAGGTTTCCATGTATAGCAATTTTGATTAGATCTATTTATTGCCTGTTTTGCCATTAGTCGATTTTTCACAGTTTCTGGTTTAAGGGAGTTTGTGGCTTTTGTTTTTATATGGTTACTTGGGAGAAGATTCTTTCTACACTTGCCAAAGATTGAGGTAAAATAGTTAGACTGGTCATGAAGTTAGATAAAATCTCATATTTAGAATTATTAAAGCCATCTTTTACATTACGTAACAGATACCAAAACTCAGGGATGGTTTTGTAAGAGAAATCTAAATCTTGATTTAAACGAAATGATCTCCATTCATCATCTAGAAGATCTAGTTTGTCTTCAGAAACAAGGTGAGGGAACTGCATTGCTAAATGGAAAATTTAGGATGGCGAATTGGCACGATCATGTATCACTGCTGGGTCAAGAACATTGAGACTGGCGATAATTCCATCATCATTTAGAGGAAATCTTTTTCTGATTTCCATACAAAGTTCAACAAGAAATTTTAAACAATCAATTTTAAACCTGCTTTCACTGTCACCAAGTGGTGTTGAATTTAATAAGGCCATACAACGGCCTCCCAAATATATTTTATTCAGAGGCTTATGATTTATTGCATTGCTTGGATCAATTTCAACCAGCTTGCACGAAGTAATGACTTCTTCTTTTATGAAAAAACTAAGAATATTTTTATACTCAATTGAAACCATTGAATAAAGTAAGTGCAATCTGAAATGTTCAGATTGAAATTCAATATTCAGGCAGTTTATTTTCTCCAGTACATATCCTAAAAACAACAACATATGCTTAGTTCCTTTGGTGATCATAGTATTGTAAATATTCCCTGCACCATCGATTTTGTCAATTTTTGATTGAGACTGAAAATAAAGAACTAACGCATCCCACTGCTCAATAATAATTTTTATTACATTGCCACGGGATAACCAACGTGTTTGTGCTAATTTGTGAATTTTATGCTTAGCAGTATCTACGTAGTAGATACTGCTAAGCATAAAATGATTCAAGCACAAAATGATTCAAGATGTTGCTACTGCTTAGCAGTATCTACGTAGTAGATACTGCTAAGCAGTAGCAACATCTTGAATCATTTTGAACTCGTTTAATCTTTTACTACTACGGGAAAAATAACAAGAGATATCTTTTATAAATATTTCTAGATATGATGGTAGTACCTTGACTGAATGACTAGCACATAATACAAAAGAATGGCAAACACATCCCATTATAAATACTGATGGTACATCCTTTTTTAGCAATGACTGTAACCCACTCTTAGTGGCACAATTATCACTTCTAAAGCCAACGAGATTACTTATTTGAATGTTTTTTTCTATGCTTGATAAAGCATAGAAAAAAATATACAGCTTGATAAAGCCCTTCTGAAGTACCATTTTCGACACAAACAGTGTCAAGTAACACATCTACAACATCAAGTTTTTGAATATCAAAATATCTAACAACAACAGCTAGAACTTGCGATAAAGATAAATCTGTACTTTCATCTATTATCATTGAAAACTTGTTGTTTCTGCATATGTTAGAAATGTATATTTTTTCATGATAGGCTATGCCATCTTGTATAAGATAAGAGACTTTAGTCGCCTTCATCTGAACTTGTTTTGCAATATTGCTATCATGAAATGCTTTCTTACATGCTTCTATAAGGTGATCACATTGCGCAAATGGAATATTATGCTCAGAAATGAGTGCAGCAATTGTTAACTCTGCCTTTGCTACTTCTTCATTCTCCGTAGGTTTACATTTTGTGAAGAACGTGTCTAACTTTGAACTTGTCTTAGCAATATTTGCACTTTTTTTATGTTTAACTGTATTTTTATGCGCTAGTAACATCGATTTATTGGCATTCTTTAATTTTATTTCACAACAAATACAGTAAGATGCACCTTTTTCATTACTGTCTTCTTTCAACCAATCCTTTAATTCCGGATCTTCTAACCATTCATTTCTAAAATTTTGAGTATACCACCGTTTACTCATCTTTCTCTGTGGAGAACAAGTTTCAGACATTGTGGGCAATTTGTGGGTATGGCTAATTAGCAGTTATCTTATTTAAAATGTTCTATAAAATAAAAAATATATCACTAATCCATTAACATAAAATAGAAATAGTCACTACAATTTAAATTTATTATATCACTGTATGTAGTACACGCATGAATGTAAAAATCGCACCAAATAATGCAATAATATCACGAAAGACTGTGCAGTAAAGACCGCTTTCCACCTGCTCAATAGGATGCGCATACATGTTAGTAACACGAACATGTATGCTTACATGTATGAACATGTAAGCATAATTTCATAGTGTAGAACCCTGCGAAAACTTTGAAATCCTTTTACATTTGTAGTATTTTGTACAAGCACTTGAGATATTACAAATTATGATCAGTATTGTTAGAATATAAAATTAAGAAAACTGTAAACTGTTATTAAATGTATTAAATTTTATTGCATTTACAAGAAATAAAAATAAATTTTGACTTAAAATTAAAAATTACCGAAAAAACCCAGATAATGAGATATTTTTGTGAAAAAAACCTATCAACCCAGATGACAATCAAAAAACCCAGATCTGGGTGGAAAAACCCAGGAGTGGGAGCCCTGGTTGTGAAGAGACAGTTCTGATGAAACATAGCATTATAATATATTTTGGTCATAAGTGTATGTGTAACACTTCACCCAGCACGGAAAAAGCTTCTGCTTTCTGTATAATTCCAAACTCCCTAGAGCAGACTTCTTTCTGCATTATCTGAAGTCTTTTATTTTCTTTAGTTGTTTTGCACAATTAAATTTTCTATAGTTTAGACCAGAATTGTGCACATGTTGTGTAAGGACCTTATTGAAAATTTTTGCACAAATCAAGAAAATTAACTTGTACTCTCTTTTTTTTTTTTTTCCCCTCCCCATTCTACATTCTTTTCTCTAATTTTCCCAACCACTCTGTACTTGTATTACATCCTACTTGAAGCATTAGTGGCAGATAGTGAGACTGTTCCCAGCATTGATTTAAGAGTAACTCACAGTAAATTTATTTTTGTTTGTGTTTTGATAATTTTAACTGCAAAGGTAAGTTTCAGATCAGTTTAACAAAGGAAATTGACAGCAGATAAACAGAATAACATGCAAGGATTCTATAAATGATTACAGAGTCTCCTAAGTCTACTGTTCAAGAAACTAGTCCTAGTGATTATAACTTTGTATAATAGTCTAGTATTATGCCCAGTTAAAATGTATTGTCTTAATATCTGCTTAGCATTATAAAACAGTAACAATTTGAGCAGAATTCAGTACAGTTTTTAGTTTAAAATGGAAAGCAGCATTCACATTCCTTTTGTATAATGAATATTAATACTCAGAATAATAATTAAGTATCTATCATTTATTTAGTGAATGATTTTTGTTTCTCTAGTGTGATCCAAATCTCAACGTATTTGCTGTATGGATAAATAACTTGGATCCCCGACTTCCTCGGATAGCATTTTTTGCAAATCGCCCAATAAGAAAAGGAGAAGAGTTAACATTCGATTACCAAATGACAGGTTGGAAGTTATTTATTTTGAGGTTCATTGATCATAGCTGAATGAAAACTTTTATGCGAGAATCTTTTAAGTTTCAGAACTATATATTAGTTCAGTATTCAGTATATCAGTATTCAGGATTAAATACTGCAAATATTTGGCGGTAGAATATAATGGCAATTATTATTTGATATTATACTGAGTTTCAGTATTAATCCTTTTAAAAGCATGCTTGTAATTTAGATCTTATTCTAGTTGTTGAGGACAGCTGCCCCTTCAACGCAAGAAATGTTTAAGTTAAATAATTACATATTAAAATATGTTTAAATTATGTTAACAAATAGAGCTTATAACATATTATTAGTCCACCCAACAAGCATAGATAGAAAATTTTATCACCCCCCTCCCTCCCTCCCAACAGATCTTATCCACTTTTGACAAGGTATTCTAGCACAAAATCATTTTTCCTGCAATTACAGTATGCACGAATGTTTTGGTCAAAAGTTAGACCTGATGTAACCTAGGAAATCAAGAGTGCAGTAGCACATGCTCTTTGAGTGGACTATAGTTTGAGTCCACAACTAAATAAGATTAATGATTGTATGATTTATTGCAAACTCCTCTGACTTGGTGGTCATGTCAGAGTACAAACAAGAATACAGTTGATTCCGGTTATTTGGGAGTCATCAGGACTAGTGCATTTTGGCCCAGTTATGCGAAGTTTCACATAAATAGTTAAAAATACAGCTTTACGATTGATTTTTTGTACGATCAAATCGCATTACAATGGACTTGCCATAGTAAAGTACCGTTCGTTATACGATATGTGGTAAACGCCGGTCATTGTGATCACATTTGTGAATTGAATTTTAATTCTATTAAACAGCGATTCTAATTAGTGAAAATAGGAGGAATATTATCCACAGGCTATAAAAGTAAAGATATATTAAGTAGAAATTTACACTTTATTACCTTATCAATTAAAAAATTAAATGATACATGAAAATAGGAAGAATATTTTCCACAGGTTAGCAAAATAAAAATCAATTTACACTTACGTGTATAGCTTAAATAATACGTACTGTAATATGTATATACTAACTAGTTGATATTTCTGTTCGTTCACTAACATTTGTGGGTGGGGGTTAAAATTTAAAACAGTAAAAAAGATAAGCAATAAATAACAAAGAACACGGCACACACAAATCGCAAGTAACGCAATATGCACAAGTGAGAACAGGGTAACAAATTGCAAAGCTTAAAAACTAGGAATGAAGAGAAGATTTCATGGAAGTGTAAACACCTTTCACCATACTAACATAAACACCCATAGAATTCCAGGTGACCTGTTTTGGATAGAATGCCAAAGGCTGTTCAGAAAAACGCAATGCTGAGACCAAAAGCCCAATAAATCGGAAACTGCTAATTGTTTAATGGTTGTGACCTCCAGAAATACGACCGGACAATGTAGTATAGTTGGAGACAATCGTAATCTCGAGTGCTGCAGTCTCCTGCCCCGATTAAACAGCATGTTGTCCCAATTAAGCGAAGTAAACCCTGGCTATTTTCTCAATTGGGTTCTGTTCTTTAAGATTTGTCCCAAATAAACAGCTGTCCTGATTAACCAGTGGCCAAAATAACCGGAATCCACTCTATTTTTTTTTTTTTTTTTTTGTTATAGTGATACTTTTATAACCTTTGGCATTGGCTTCATCTTTAACACAGAGAGCATTTATTTTAATGAGAACCAATCATGCAAAAACATTTTGAGAAAGTTGTTCACTGATTTCTTAATATTAAGTACCACAACGTAAAAGGATTAGTAGTTTAGAACTATGCTGTTGACATTGGACTTGAATTTCTATAGATTTCTATAAATTTCAAGAAATCCATGTGAAGGAAGTTAGTTCTGTGAGTTTGAAGTTGAACATTGAGTGGATCTTAACTAGTTGGGGCACATGTTCAGACTGATTTGCAAGAAAGGGTTGGAATTTAAAAGCACAAGGCTGTGCGAGAGAGAGAGAGAGAGAGAGAGAGTTTGTAAATAGATGAATCATCAATTAACCTGACTGACCTGTTTTGGATAGAATGCCAAAGGCTGTTCAGAAAAAAGCAATGCTGAGAGCAAAAACGTTGGTTTTTTTTTATGTGGAGGAAGCGATATTTGCAATATGCATGAGCCAAGAAAAGTTAAAAGTCAGGGTGATCTCAATAGTAATGTGATCATGTTTAGATGTCTGAGTGTTATGGAAGATGGGCATGGCATCAGATAACTTTTTTATGAAAATTAACACAGCACTGAGTTTTAGAAGAATTGAAAGCAACTAAGTTTGTTTCACCAAACTAAAGAATAACCTGGAATTACATTTAAAGAATTTATGGTTTATCAAATTGTTAGTTAGAATGCATGATTGGAAAATTATAGACAGTTTCCAGTCAGTGGAAGGACTTTAAAATATAAGAAGAAAAGAGTGGGAAAACTAACATCCATGGGAAGCACCAGCATTAACTGAGGGATGTATACTATCACCTTGAGGTTGTCATACTTGAGGATGTATACTTTGGTCCTTGAGGTTGTCACAGACATTCTCTCAGATATGCCAGACAAGCTGTACTTGCTACCTGGGAGTCTAAAACGCTGATGGAACTGATATTCGGGTGACACTCAAGTCAAGTGGACCCAATTTCGGCGAAGTCCGGACGGTCTGTGACAACCAAATCCTCTGCTTGCATCTTCACGATGGTGGGACTGTTAGTAATCCTGGGTATAACCTCCATGCACAAGCACATGGTGGGTGACCACCCAGGTGTGAACCAACGTAAGCAGGGGTCGAGGTGTGGCGCCCACACCACATGGAGGAATGCCGCCCCTCTATGTTACCAGGCAGTACTAGGTGGTAGATGACTCTCATCAACCGGTGAAATACCACCACTTTGCTTATTGGAGGCTTGAAGTGGTGGAACCCATGTTTAGTCTCTAGAGCTAAGTTCCGGTCAACCCTTCCCTATCTCTTGCATCATGCAGTATGATTGATGACTTTTGAGGTTATGATGAACGTTGTGGCGAGATCCAATATTCCTTACATTTCGAGGGTACAGCTCTAAAACGGTTTTCGCAGGCCGGCCGCTAGTTAGTACACCGGACCGAACCTATTGGTAACTCTCTAGGAGGCTTCCGGATCAGCTAGTGTATAATCTTGCTACCTCTACTCTGCCAGATAGTGACTGGAGGGAGTCCGAGTAGTGTGTATGCGGGGAGCATTGTCGAGGCCACGTTATGTCAAGGATCTGGGTATATTCTTCCCACATGTACGCCACATCCAAAAATTTCATTACTTCATACAGCATGTCCCACCCACTTTTTCTTACTATTGAATACACCATGAATTGTCAAACTAATAGAACAAGCTTATCTGCGAAAAGATCTAAACCTCCCAAGGATTTCCTAATTCATTTCACAAATATACGTGGTCTCAATTCTAATCTCAACGATGTCCATTTCCACTTGCAGTCTGCCAAACCCCATGTACTTTTTCTGACAGAATCTCAGTTATCGGTTGATTCAACTACTGCTCATCTCAGATGCCCAAATTATTCGCTGTATGATTCCTTTCGCCTCAAAGGTGGTACTTGTGCATATGTCCGTTCTGATATTCCCTGTCAGAGACTTGGCAATTTGGAATCTCCTCTCTTTGATCTTCTCTGGCTTAAAATCTCTCTACCTCATTGTGTCAAATTCATCTGTTGTCTCTACCGTTCTCCCAACTCCACTAATCACTTGGAGCTCTTTGACTTCCTCTCGTTGCAACTTGACTTTCTCCAGTCCAACTTTCCTAACAGTGAGGTAATTTTCCTTGGTGATTTTAATGTTCACAACTCCAGCTGGCTTCCGTTTTCTAGTCACACCGACCCAGCAGGTCGAGATGCAGAGGCTTTTGCAATTACTAATGACCTAGCACAGATTGTTCATTTACCTACAAGAATACCGGACAATCCGAATCATACAGCCAATACGCTTGATCTTTTTCTCACAAACAACCCTTCTAAGTACACGGTCGAAGTGAGAGGTCCTTTAGGCACTTCAGATCACAACTTGGTGATTGTCTCTTCTCCAATGGAACCTTTATCTCATGGCTATTCCCAACCTCGTGTTGTTTGGCATTACAAGAATGCAAAATGGGATGACCTGCGAGACTTCTTTTCTTCTTTTCCTTGGTCGGATTACTGTTTCAAAACTCCTGATGTCAACGTTTGCTCAGATCGTGTCAGTGAAATTATTCTTGCAGGAATGGAATCCTTTATCCCACACTCCACTTTAAAATCTCGTCCTTTATCTAAACCTTGGTTTTCCAATAAATGTGCTAAGGCTGTTCAAGAGAAGAATGTTGCATATCGTAATTGGCTTGTTTCTAATTCTTCAGTTTCATTTTCTGCCTACACCAAAGCTCCCAACAATTGTAAAGCAGTTATTAATCAGTCCAAACTAGAGTTTGAACAGGCTAAGAGTAGAAAACTTGCTTCTTGCCCTAATGGTAGCCGAGCATTCTGGTCTCTTGCCAAAGCTATTGGCCGCAACTTTTGCCCATCTCTGCTTCCACCTCTGTCCAAACCAGATGGTTCTGTTGTCACTTCAGCCAAGGATAAAGCTGACCTGCTAGCATCCCATTTTTCTTCCAGCTCATGTATTAATGAACTTGGTAAAACACCTCCCACCATTCCCAACACGGTCCATTCAATGCCTCCTGTGGTCTTCCGTCAAAAGGATATCAGAAGGACTTTGATGAATCTTGATGCTAAGAAAGCTCCAGGTCCTGATGGTATTTCTCCACTTGTTCTCAAAATCTGTGCTCCTGAACTTACTCCTATTCTTTGCCGCCTTTTTTCACTTTCTTATTCCAAAGGTGTTTTTCCTTCTGCTTGGAAATTTGCTCATATCCAGCCAGTTCCTAAAAAGGGTGACAAATCCCTCCCATCCAATTATCGCCCCATTGCAATTACTTCTACTCTTTCTAAAGTAATGGAGAAATCAATTAACCGCCAACTCTTAAACTACCTAGAAACCTTCCGTCTGATCAACGATCGCCAGTATGGATTCCGTCGGTGTCGATCCACTGGTGATATTCTGGCTTATGTTACTCATTTATGGACTACTTCAATGGAAAGGTTTGGTGAAACACAAGTAGTTGCTCTTGACATCTCAAAGGCTTTCGATCGTGTTTGGCATAAAGGTCTTCTAAACAAGCTTCCATCTTATGGTTTGCCAACTGTTTTTAGTAATTGGTTATCCAGTTTTCTCTCTGATCGCTCACTGAGGGTGATGGTAGATGGCTCTCTGTCTTCTAACTTCTCCACTAATGCCGGTGTCCCCCAAGGTTCAGTTCTTTCCCCCACTCTTTTCCTCTTGTATATCAATGACCTTCTTCCATTGACTGGAAATCCTATCCACAGTTTTGCCGATGATAGCACATTGCATTCAACTTTCCATTTTGAGAAACCTTGCCCTGCTCAATCAGCTTCAACTTCTCGAAAATCTGCTACCAATTCCTTAAATGCCGATCCTCAGGTAATTCTCCAGTGGGGCAAAGACAACTTAGTTGATTTCAACCCTTCTAAAACTCAGTCTTGTCTTATATCTCGCAAAAAGGATTCTTCTGCTCCTATGCTTATCTTTAGTGACACTCCAATTTCTAGGCAAAAGGATATATCTCTTTTGGGGATTACCCTGACTTCTAATCTCTCTTGGCACAAGCACATTACAAATATTGCTTCCTCTGCATCTAAAAAACTTGGTTTTCTCTTTCGCTCTCGGCGTTACTTTTCTTCCAAACAGCTGCTCACTCTGTATAAATCGCAAATCCGCCCTGCCATGGAATATTGTTCCCACATTTGGGGTGGTGCCCCCAAAACCTCTCTCAGGCTTCTTGATTCCATTCAGAAGAGGGCAGTTAGGTTAATTAATGATTCATCTCTAACAGAGTCTCTCCACTCGCTTTCTCATAGACGTACTGTTTCTGCTGCATGCCTCTTCTACAGATATTTCCATGGGCACTGTTCTTCTGAATTGGCTTCTATAATTCCCGCTCTCTCTTTCAAAACAGTCCGAACACGTGCCGCCACTAGCCAACATCCATTTACTGTCCAACTTCAAACCCACAGAACCAACTTTTCATCTTCCTCATTTATTCATTCAACTGCCGTTTTCTGGAACAACCTTCCTTCATACGTATTTCCTGAAAATTACAATCTACAGAAGTTCAAGTCCAATGTCAACAAATATCTTCTTTCGTCTTCTCAACCTACAACCCAAGCACGGTACTAAGTACTATAGGTTCTAATACCTCTCGTGTTTGGGGTTCACATAAAAAAAAAAAAAAAAACCTGCCAGTGAGCAGTCAGAAAGAAAAATGGCTACCAGAAGCTGTAGGAACTCAAGAATGATGGCTTGAGTTTCACTGAACTTTTGCAACAAATTTGTCTAGAGGTAAATGCATGGCTAAGATAACACAAGTGAATCAGCACTGATAGATTCCACATTGGAAATGAGTATTAACCATGTATTACAAGAAAGCCACAGTAATTTCACTTATCCTTTTCTGTTTTTCAACCTTGGAAGAAAAGCTGTGTGTGCATTGTGCAGTCTTACAATTGCCTTATAGAGCAGGATTATCACCTCCCTATCTCTACTAGCAAATGTTTAATAAATCAATAGAACACCGTAGGATGCTGCTTGTTGCCACTACCCAGTGAACTTTGTCCACCCATATCATAACCCCAAATCCCTTTCTTCCTCAACTGCTTCTACTTTTCCAAGTGTAAGACGCTGCATTGTTCTGCATTAAAGTATAGCTGCCACTTTTCTGAGCATCCTTGAAGCCTATTCAAGAAGCAATGCTTGGCACTGATTATTAACTACTCTCTCAATCTTTACATCATATACAATCATTGACATTATAGCCTCTATTGACATTTATGAAAATCAGAAACAGTAGTGGCTCCATGAAGTGATCCTTGGTGGTCCCACTTCTAACATTAGATCTATCTGAAAAGTAACCATTAATCATAACCCTCTGCCTCCTGCCATATAGTCGCCTTGTAATTCATCTTAGAATGTTACAAGTTAGAATGCTATTCCAATACATTCCAGCTTATGCGGTAACCTTTCATGCAGGACTGAGTCAAATGCTTTGCTAATATCAACTGTTTTCTGCATCCAGCTGTAGAGTGACTGCCAAAGTAGCTAACCAGGATAATACACAACATAGCAGAACTATGTTGTGTATCCTTCAGAATTCCATATCTGTCTAAATGGCCCTACATCGAACCCTTGATCATTACCTCCATGATTTTCCCCAACAACTGAAGTTACTTACTGGTCAGTAGTTACCATCTTCACTCTTAGCGCTACCTTTATGTATTGGCAATACCTTGGCACTTGCTAATTCAAAGAATCTCTTCTGAATCTAAACATGCCTCCATAGTTAACCTTAATGGTTCAGTGTGCTTACTTGCCATGTCCCTTGAAATTGTTGGGTATATATGCAATGGAATCCAGGTACCTTACTTGCCATTAGGCTCAAAAAGAATATTTTTCTAATAAATAATGTGAAATTTCAGTATTACTAGTTTCATATTTCACAGCTTTTCTTCACTGTGAAAGGTGTATCAGCTATACAAAGTACCTGTTCAATTCATCAGTAACATCAGATGGATTATCTAAGACTATATAAAACTATTAGCTTCTACAGTTGCTTCCCACTTAGAATTTGCTGTTGGTAACTTCAACAGTTAGTCCCATTGCATAGAATTTTAAAACTGTCTGAGACCACTGTTCTCCCCAGAAAATTTTGCCAGCCGGGTGGCATTATGAAGTAGCTGGGTGGTGAAGTGTAATACTTTGTAATATTGTAAAATTTTCTGTTATTTATAAATGTGACTTAAGCGATCCAGGGCAAAAATTAATTGCATAATTTAACATTATATGCTCTGTTGCATTGACCTCGAACGCATAGTATGTTCGAATTAATAGTGATCAAAATCAGTGAGCAGTACCATACGGTACCTTGAGAATTGCTTAAATTTTAGCCAAGCAGGCAGTTAAATTCACCAGGCGGTGCACCCATTCGATAGGTCCTGGGGAGAACACTGCTGTAGTCTCCTAGTGGAAGGGCAAAAGCTTTACCCTTGACCATGATTACGTCTTTAAGTAATTTTCACATCAATACGCTGCAATCACTGTCACCAAGTGGGTCTTGTCTGCAGATTCTTAATACATGAAGAGTTGCAGCTGATAATCAGATAGAGTATTGCTTTTTCTCATTGCCTCTCTAACATACTGGTGCAGGAAACAGTCATCCAGTAAATCCACAAACTTTTTACAATTGTGTGAGCGACCAATCCATAAGTTCCAGTCAAAATCCCCCATTATAAGATATTCTGATTTAAGGGCCCACTCTGTATGTCTGTACAGTTGCTCTTTATACCCATGACAGTCATTAGGCCTATATCATACTTCTACTCTCATTTTTGCTTTCCCAGTGCTTATGTCATGCCAGACTAACTCCACATTGCACTGGCCACCCATGTCAACTGTATACACAGCTTTATTTTTTATATACTTTTTTAACTAAAAGCATACCCCCCTCCTGTCCTTTCTGTATACATATGCACTTCCAGTGTTCAAATTGCGCATCCCTAATGTGTGAATAATGCCATATCTCCAATATCCTCACAATGTCTGCCTTTGTGGGGATCACCAGTACTTCAAATTTATTTACTGTGTTCCTAGCATTAGTGTAAACATGAGTATGCATGCATGCACCTGTTCTTACTCTTAGTTTCCTTAACACAGCTCATGTATTTTCTTGTTCCATGAGGATACCCAGCACCTTGCTTTTCTTGACACTACATGGCCATGTAGGAGCTGTTCAAGAATCACATTACACCTCTGCCGGTGGCTATTATTTCTCTCTCTCTCTCTGCGTGCGCAGCTAGCAGTTTTTCGACTCACCTAAAACTTATACAATAGCATCAGCAAGTATTCTTGCACCTATTCTAATTATATTCCATTCCTGTTAACAAGCACAGACCATGTCAAGAGAAATTCTACCTCATGAGCCTTGCACAATCTCTTCAGGGATGAATTGATTGACAAGGCTCTCATCATGTGCTCCCTCCTGTCATCTCTGGGCAGAATTGTCAATTTAAAACTTTTTCAACATCCCCTGTAATTGTTAATTAACTCAGATCTCCTACTCTTAATATCATTTGTACCAATGTTTACAAAAGTATCGCTTTTTGTGCCCTTAAAAGATGTAAAGTGTCATCATATTTAGCCTCTGGCAAACATACCCCGTTCCTGTTTCACCTGTTCTTTTTTGCGCAGTATATTTACTGTTTCCCTCGCAACTGAGAACTTTTTACTATTTAACTAAAACCATACTCTCAGACATGGTAGGAGGGTTTATATGCTGAAATTCTTGTGGATTAACTCGAGACGGGGGAATCTGCAAGACTCTTGGGGTGGTTATCAGCATGGCCCCCAATTATAGTTAGAAGGAATCTATTTTGTAGAAATGGCATTCATTTGAACAAAGATGGTGCAAAGATTTTTGTCGGTATCTTTCAGGATACATTAAGGGTTCAGTGAAACCTCTAGTTAGGGGGATGAAAGGTAATATAGATCTGTATTTATCTGATGATATGGGTCAAAGTAATGCTTGCACTCACCTCAGAATTCTTGTTGCTAAAACAGCCTATGTTGGCAAGATTTATTTATTTATTTATTTCGTATGATGTGATCAATACACGAAGGAACCAGTTTTTTCTTGTTTCCTTCTTGTATCGTGGCTGAGATATCCAACCAACCGGTTGGTTCGGCACCATCGTGATATCCAGCCCGAGGCGGGAATCGAACCCGTGACCTTTGGGTTGCCAGGCAGGCACTTTACCTACCCGGCTAGCCCGGTCGGCTGTTGGCAAGATGATCTGAGGTAGCGCAACGTTTCAAATGAGTGGGATGAGAAAGCTAGGGAAACAAGCCTAAATGACTTCAGGGGGGGTGTCAGTGTAGTAAACTATAGACAAATACAGTAATGTAGGCACAGAAAATTTTATAATAATCTGTAATTTCAGTATTTCTAATTTCAGTGCACAGCTTCTCTCAAGAGAAGCTGTGCAACATGAAAGCAAGTGTTGTCAATTGAAGATGAAGAAAGTTGTTGCAGTAGTTAAAGGTAGAGACAAGAGTTTTTTTACCTTGTTTTCATTTAGTGTAGAAAACTTAACTGTTATTACATTTTTTCTGTATTTTATATGTGTGTGTGTGTGTGTGTGTGTGTGTGTGTGTGTGTGTGTGTGTGTGTGTTGTTTTGGTTTCGGCGTTAACAAGTGGGCACAAGTCTAAATTTGCATTATAGGCATATTAATTTGGCTTTATTTGCCCTCAACTTAATATTTCAAAATTTTATACATATTTTCATATTTTTTTTTCTTTAATTTATATTCCTTTTTATATAGAGTAATATACACTAAGAGTGATAATAAGAACATTTGAATGAGTATAGCCCTTGGTTACTACTATGTAGAGTAGAATACACCCAACAAACGTAAATAAATATATAAATGTAGGAGATTGTTTTCAATGTGGCTAGCGGTCTGTAGGTAGTATAATCAACTGTAGGTCGAGATCATGGAATAGCAGTCATAAAATAATTCAATTTGAACCTGCAAAAATAAAGGTAAAAAACATAATATCAAAAATAATATATAAAAGTACTTAATGTTCCAATTTCAATGAGTTAACGTCGTTCTCAAGGGCCAGCTGTCAAAACCAAGGGAAAAACGACAAGAAGTAAGGCTTCTGTTTCTAACATGAATTATACGTGGTAGGTATAATGAAACCAAGTTTTTGTATAAGCACAAAAGTCGGGTTAATCATAGTGTGTAGAGTACGTAGTGTTAACGTTTATTTCATGGCTGGCCCGATGGAGGGATGACAAATAGTAAAAAATTACTAAAAGCCGATGGTAAATGATAACTTTAAAGGCTGAAATAAAGAGTTGGAACAGAGGGTCAGGAACGGTACTTACTGAATACTTATATCCATGTTGGAGTTGTGGAGATTCGTATGTTGTAGGTTGGTGTGCTGCAGTAGAGAAAAAGCACGCTATGTGCTCATGTCAATGACTATATAGTATGTAAAAGCGACCTCAGGTGTTGCTTTATGTAGTATGACGTATCTGGATTGACATGAATTAAACACGATGAAGCAGCATGTATCTGAATGGGGGAGAAGTAGTAACTGGCAAAATAGCTTAAAAAGAAGCTGAATTTTGTATAAGACGAAAACAGCAAATATAGTAGGAAAATAGCATCTTGATATTGCTTTCAAAACCTAATTGCGCACAAGAAATAAAAGGTTGGGATTCAGAACAGCAAAAAGCAGTGTGAGGATGAGTAGAAATAGATGTGTTTGGGGTTTCTAACCTGTTCCTGAATGTAGTTCTGGGACTGTGCTTGATATATTTAAGTCAATAATGGTGAAGGAAGACCATTATCTTACCATTTAAACATTATTATACATAGTAATATGATAATAAAAATTAACAAAATAATTAAAGGTAATGAAAAATACTCCTTTGGTAGCCAATCGGTGGACACAGGTTTTCCAGACCTTGAGACACCAAAGAGGCTCAAGTTTGTTATTGTTATTTGGTTTTTAGGAGTATTAGCAACTAAGGCCATATTGCTCGGAGGATATGCGGTGGTCATTCCTTGACCTTTCCGCATCCTCCATATTTAGTGGTCACGGGCTCAAACCCCAGTCTAATCAAGAAGCGTGTGCTACACACTGCTGCTCCTGCCCATGGCTACGGAGGCGCCAGAGGCTAAGGAGTATTGCCTATACATTATATACACAGCCTGGATGTTGAGGATGTCAGTGTGATAATATACTCGTCATATTTAGGGGATAGCTAATTATTTTCT
Source organism: Mastigoproctus giganteus (assembly GCF_048544385.1). NCBI lineage: Eukaryota > Metazoa > Arthropoda > Arachnida > Uropygi > Thelyphonidae > Mastigoproctus > Mastigoproctus giganteus. The sequence continues at coordinate 222,485,154 of NC_143576.1, forward strand.
TATATTTTAAAATATGGAGTGCCTTGTTGATAGGCAGCCAGAAACTGATTGTCCAGTAGCTTGTTATATAGAGTTCTTATATTGTGTATTATCAGTCTGTTATTGCTACATATGGTTGCTATTCTGAAAGAATAACATGCACTCTGAAAGAATAACATTTGCATGTACTTTCTTTGAGATGTTAGAATGCCAAATTCAAGTTGATCACATTGAAATTGAAGGCATCACGCTTATTGCAGATATTAATGGATGTGTGTAAGCCATTAATATCAGTATCCAGATCTAGGTAATTAGTGGTTGTTGTTGGTTTTTCCAGTGTCAGTTCTGGAGAGTAAATATTGGCAAACTCTTGTATGAAGTTGGTGCAGTTTATTACCAGTAAGGCATCTATGTATCTGAACATATAGTTCAGTTTAGTAATGAGGTTTCAGCATAGTATAGATAAGAGGTTGGCCAGGACACATCTAGCTGGACTGCTCATTGGGGTTCCTTTGGTCTGTAAGTAAACTGTTTTTCCATCATATTGTTTGAAATGCAAAGGTTGGTCAGGTTATTCCAATATGCTGGTTTGCAGTTTATAATGTGTCTGTAGCTGTTGTACAGTTTGTTGAGGACCATCTTCAAGTTTGATAGGTCTATGCTGGTGAAAAGGCTGTTAAAATCATATGTTCATATACTGTTACAGTAAACCCCCGCTATTCGCAGGGGTTACGTTCCTGAGAAATGTCGCGAATACTGAGTTATGGCTCCCATAGTAATAAAGGGGTTCCGTTCCAAAGTATGTAATATATAAGAAAAACTAGTCTAAAATTTTGTCTATGTATGTATTATATGTACCTTCATAATATGACTATGAACATAGACAGTACATAGTGAAATGCAAGCATATGGCATCAAAATGAAAATAAGAAACAATTTAATATTAAATGTAATATTTATTAGAAATTTCAAACAAATCTTTCAAACCAGCGTTTTTGCTACCTAAAAAACTTATCCTGCCAGTGCTATCACCAGTTTCTCTAAAGTGTTGATAAAGGAGTTTTGCTTTTTCACGAATGATGAGTGAACTGAACGGAATTTTATTTTGAGTTCGGTCTTCTATCCACAGATTTAAAGCCTTTTCCGTTTTTTCTAATTTAACATCACGAGTTACACACCATAGCGGATTTTTTCTTCCAATTTTTTGATTGATCGTACCGTTGACTCATTGATTTTATAATGTTTTGCCACTGAGGAGACACTTTCACCATTAGAAATTTTGTCTAATAACTCAATTTTATTCGCTAATGTCATCACCTTTGATCTTTTCACATTTCCCTTGTTATTCGTAGCCATATTTTTGTACGGGTTAGAAAGAACATGTCCACAATAAAGTCACTTTCTTCCGTTAACACACTCGAAAAAGTCTGTTTTACACTGCAAAATGGTAGATTTATCACTTTTGTAAGCATATCAATTTATAAATTGATAAATTTATTCAATTTATAAACATATAAATTAAAAGCAAATGACGAAACCTTCCATGACAAGCACATAACACATACTGAACAAGGATTAGCGAGAAACATCCAGGCTCACAATTTTGTTACCCCTCTCCCCCCCACCCACTGAGCGCTGTTTTGACCGGGAAAGATAATTTTAGCCACGCCCATGTTTCTTTATGGTGGAAAATATTCACGGCGCTTTAAAATTCATATTTTTTTAGGTTTCATTTTATATTAAATCAGCGATCGCGAATATGCGAAACCGCGAATAGCGGGGGTTTACTGTATTAGATTTTAGTGCATCTATTACAGACTCATTATTGTAAATAATTCTGCTATTGGGTAAGGTATTTAAGATGGGCTCAGAAGTAGCTCCTCAAGTCTTACCAGGTTTGTGTGCATAGCTAAACTTGCATGATGTAATGAATCTAAAACCTATTGGATTTTTGTGGAATTTAGGTATAAAATAAATGTAGGGAAAGTTGCAATTGCTGAAGCTAATTTTTAATTTCTTGCTGAAGCAATAAGTTTTTTGGTGATAATACTGCTATTGTTGGTAATAATTTGGCATGTAGCACTTGAATTGAGTTCTGCATTTAACTTAAGACAATAAAAGTTGTTGGCCAGGACACAGTTTATTAAAAGTGTTTGCAGATAAATGCAAAGTTCTTAGAGGCTTTATTTACCAGAGTTATTATAAAGTGCTCGTGCAGTTCAGCTAAGTGCTGTTTGATTTTGGAGAAATTGTATTTGGTACCTGTAGCATGTGGAGAACCATGCACAGTTCAGTTTTGATAGTTATGGAATAAGTCAGTAAGAACTGAATTTATTCATATTTGGAAGGCTTCTATAGGTGTGTTATATTTATATGATAACATGAAGCTTCACGCTGACCAGGCGTCTCTTCAAGACGCCTGGTCAGCGTGAAGAGGAAAAGACCAAACCCTCCAGCAATGAGAGCACAACAATACAAATGGCCCTCAGTCCCCAGCAGCTTTCACTCTCCCTCTTACGGCAGCGAGAGGATCAGAGTGGAAGCAGAGGGTGCTAAGAATCTCTGGGTACGACCAGGCTGCCATGCACGGAAATTGAACTTGGCCTGTTATAACGTACGATCACTCATCGGTGAAGACAGGATATTAGAGCTGGAAAAGGAATTAGAAAATGTGAATTGGAATATCATTGGTTTGGCTGAAACAAGAAGAAGAAATGAATCACTTATAAGTTTATCAAGTGGAAATCTGCTGTACACCAATGGAAACAGTGAAAGGAGTGAAGGTGGAGTTGGGTTTCTGGTCCATAAAGATTTTAAAAACAACATTTTGGAATTCAAAAGTACATCACCAAGGGTGTCAAGACTAATACTCAAGATTTCTAAGAGGTACAAGCTAAAGATTATAATGATTTATGCACCAACATCGAGCCATGATGATGAAGAGGTTGAAGAAATGTACACCGAAATTGAGAGTCTTCTAGATGAGCAGAAAACCCACTACACTATTATTATGGGGGACTTCAATGCTAAGGTTGGAAAAAGGCAAAACAGCACAGAAAGAGAAACTATAGGAAATTTTGGAATTGGTGAAAGAAATAAAAGAGGTGAAAGACTTGTGGAATTTGCAGAATCTCAAGGAATGTCAGTAATGAACACTTTTTTCAAGAAAAGGATGAACAGAAAGTGGACATGGAAGAGTCCAAATGGATTAACAACTAATGAAATCGACTTCATCCTCACTAACAGAAGATATATTGTGAATGATGTTACCGTCCTGAATAAGGTAAATGTTGGAAGTGATCACAGATTGGTAAGATGTACACTTGATATAGATGTAGGAAAGGAAAGGAAAAAACTGACTCGAGTAAATAATACAAAGGTCTTTGAAATAACAGAGGAGGAGAAAAAGCAGTATGTACTGGAACTTAAGAACACGTTTGAGCTTCTGCAGACTGCTCAGGACCAAGATATTGATGAGGAATATTACAACTTTCTGAAAGTGATAAAGCCCAAGAAACCTATAGGGAAACAGAAATCCAAAGAAGAAAAAATTAGTCAAGAAACACTTGTCATGATGAACCAAAGACGACAAATGAAGAGCAAGAAAAACACTGACAGGGAGAAAATTGAGTATACTGAGTTATGCAAAGCCATTAGAAAGAGACTCAGAGAGGACATAAGAAGATTTAACACAAGAAAAGTAGAACAAGCATTAAGGGAAAACAAAGGATTTAAATCAGCAGCCATGAGCAATAATACAGAAAGACAAATGATACTGAAACTGAAGAATAGCGATGGTGTACTTATAAACAGCAGAGAAGGCATAATTCAAATAGCAGAAGACTACTATAGAGAACTATACAAGGAGCGAGGGAATGATACCAGCAGTGGGGAAGATGGATTGCAAAGTAGCAACACATACGACATACCCGATATTCTTCCTGATGAGGTAGAACATGCATTGAAGAAAATGAAGAATCGGAAAGCCCCGGGGGAAGATGAAGTTACTGTAGAGTTGTTAAAATTGGGAGGAAGAGACATAACACAAAAACTGGCAAGGCTCTTCACAAAGTGCATTAGAAAAGTGCATTAAGCAGTGGATTAATGCAATCATAGTTTTGCTGCATAAGAAAGGAGATAAATCAGAAATTGGCAATTATAGACCAATTAGCCTGTTATCCCATATCTACAAGTTGTTCACAAGGGTCATTACTAACAGATTAGAAAGAATACTTGATGAGAATCAACCGAAAGAGCAAGCTGGCTTTAGGACGGGATTCTCAACTATGGATCACCTTCACGTAATATCACAGCTAATGGAGAAAGCAAATGAATATAAAACACCATTATGCCTGGCATTTGTGGATTATGAAAAGGCATTTGACTCCATACAGCATAAGGCAATGTTTCGGGCACTGGAAAGACAAGGCATAGATACTCCATATATTATGATTTTGAAGAAAATATATGAGAGTGCTACATCCTTTATTAGACTAGACAAAGACAGTAGCAAATTTAAAATCGAGAAAGGAGTTCGACAAGGAGACACAATATCTCCGAAGCTGTTTACTGCTGCCCTTGAGGAAACTTTCAGAAGATTAGACTGGTCGCAGAAAGGAGTCAATGTGAACGGAGAGTACCTAAACCATTTACGATTTGCAGATGACATTGTGGTCATAAGCCATGATCCCAAAGAATTAGAGGAAAGTCTTAATCAGTTATGCACAGTTAGTAAGGATTTTGGACTAAAGATGAATATGGCTAAAACAAAAGTAATGATGAACAAGTATGCCACGGAAAGGGAAATAATTATTGATGGAGCAGTAATTGAAAAGGTGGAGTCATATACTTATCTGGGACAAGTTATTAGCTGTAATAATGATAAATGGCTGGAAGTCAAGAGAAGGATAAATTTTGGATGGATAGCATTCAGGAAATATAGTCACATACTGAAGAGCAATATCCCAGTTTGTCTGAAACGTAAAATAATGAATCAATGTATACTCCCCACCATGACTTATGGAAGTGAAACTTGGGCACTCACCAAAAGAATAGAAGAGAAGCTAAGAACTACACAGCGAAGAATGGAACGAATTATATTGGGAATCAGACTGTTAGATAAGAAGAGAAACACATGGATTAGGCAGCAAACTCAAGTAAAGGACATTCTTATCAAAACTAAAGAACTAAAATGGTCTTGGGCAGGACACATAGCTCGAAGACATGACGACAGATGGACTAAGAAAATAACAGAATGGTACCCAAGAGGAGCTAGAAGAAAACCTGGAAGACAAAGGCGGAGATGGATAGATGAAATTCATGAGTTTTTGAGTAGTAAATGGATGGCCAGTGCTCAAAACAGAAGGAACTGGAAAGTTGCTGGAGAGGCCTTCATCCTGCAGTGGATTGAAAATGGCTGATGATGATGATGAAGCAAAAGTTGAGTCGATTGTGATACAGTTGTTTTTTGATCTTAGTTGGGTTGATATGCTGGTGAAGCTTGAATTTAAAGCCATGTGCCATGATGCTTCTGGGCTCTGCATTAGGTATTATGTCTAGATTGCCAGTAATGATGTGCCCAAAATGAGCATTAACATAGGGTTTAAGATTTGGTTGGTTGCATATGGAACTGTTGGAGCATGGTATAAATTTATCTAGGTTGGTGGCTAAAGACTTGTACCTTAGCTGGGTTGATGATTACATGCTGTCAGTCCAAAAGGTTTTGAGTAACTGAATCTTGATATTATCTGTAGATTGTGGCAGTTGGTAGGGAAGAGATCACAGTGCTTGTTGATGCATCTATTGATGTTAATTATGTTCATGTTGGTAATATACTTCAATATTAAGGTGGTATACTCAATATATTCAACTATGTTCAGGCTGGAAGAATTAGATGCTGTTTTGCTCTATATGGTGTGTGTTTTTTGTGAATGTTCTGGGTTTACATTGTTTCAAAGGCTACACAGAACATAAGCCCTCTGGGTCAAATTTATCTTACTCTGCCCATGTAGTGTGTTACTAGAATGTGGACAGTTCATATCAAAATAGTAAAGTCAATCAAAAATTATAATAATGCAATGAAATTAAGCAAAATAAAGTGGAAAAGAATGGTAATAATAACATAGAAATGGCAGCATAATAAATCATCCTGATATGAATGCATAATACATTAAAAAGGAGAATAATGAAAATTAAGAAAGATGGGTGCACTGAAGTGTGCAGATTTATGAGGCATATATTCCATATTTTCAACCAGATTGGAGTGACATTGTTGTAGGTAGGTAGAAATTGATATTAAAATTAATTAAAAATTAGATATTAAAAGATTTAAGCCAGCTTAAGCAATGTTGTGACAACTTGTGTCATATAGTATAATAGTAATAGACACTGGAGTGATAATAAGAGGAATATTTGAATGATTATAGACCTGGGTTACTGCTATATAGAGTAGAATGCACTCAACGACCATAAATAAATATATAAATGTAGGAGATTGTTTTCAGTGTGCTAGCGGTCAGTAGTAGGTAATTCAATTGAATTAAATTGAATTACCTACTGAATTAAATTAAATTACCTAATTTAATTAAATTGCAGGTTCAAATTGAATTATTTTAATTCAATTTGAACCTGCAAAAATAAAGGTAGAAAACATAATACCAAAAATAATATATTAAAAGTACTTAATGTTGCAAAAGCAACCTGAGGTCGCTTTTACATGCTATATAGCCATTGACGTGAGCATGTAGTGCACTTTTTCTCCACTGCAGCACACCAAACTACACTGTACGGCCATCTCCACAACTCCAGCATGGGTATACAGTAAGTACCATTCCTAACCTTCTGTACCAACTCTTTATTTCAGGCTTTAAGGTTATTTCCCATCGGCTTTTAGTAATTTTTTACTGCTTTTAATTTTTACTACTTATCATCCCTCCGCCTGTTGGGTCAGCCATGGAATATATGTTAGCACTATGCACTCTACACGCTACGATTAACCCGGCTTCCATGCTTATACAAAAACTTGCTTTGATTATACTTACCATGTGCATTTCATGTTAGAAACAGAGGCCTTACTTCTTACTGCTTTTTCTTTGGTTTTGACGGCTGGCCCTTGAGAACGATGTTAAAATCGTCGAAATTGAAACATTAAGTACTTTTAATATATTATTTTTGATATGTTTTTTACCTTTATTTTTGCAGGTTCGAATTGAATTATTTTATGACTGCTATTCCGTGATCTCAACCTATGGTTGATTATACTACCTACTGACCGCTAGCCACATTGAAAACATAATTTCCTACATTTAATATATACAGTAGAACCCGGATAAGAAATTTCCACATCGTTTTTGATATATCTCACATTGTGAACGCCTTCACAACGAGTTACCCTGGTATTGCACTACTTCCAATAAGCAATGTGTCCATGTTGTGAAGGCATTCACAACATGGGTGCCGGCAGCATGGTGCAAGTGCACTACCTTTGGATTTCAAAGTAATACACAATTTTTAATATTTTCATTAATTATTGAAACATTAAAACAATACAAATTCTTTCTTTCAAAATACAAGTACTTTCTCCCACTGATCACGAAATGTTGGCTTGGCTGTACATGTAAATCAACCAAACTTAATTAAAATATTGCGTGTATTCGATATTTTGATGAACAAAAAATTTATTCCCACATGCACCACCTTGCAAAATATCCTGCTGGCGCACATTGTTCACAATATGAGATATCACAAAAACGATGCCTTGTTCGATTAGTGAATTTTCCGTAGTCTGGGGTTCTCAGCACTAAAACCTTTTTGGTATAAACATTTTGACATAACTGAAGTGACATATTACAATTGTTTATATCAACATCCATAATTGGATAGCGTCGGCCACGTGAAGCATTTGCAGTCAAGTTCTCATTTTTTTTGAACTGTTCTGAATTACTTAGTGGATTGTTGCTCTGTCTTATTGTAATTGTAACGTTTTAAGGTATTTTGAAACTCCAAAAGAGCTCACTTCCAACTTTGTAAAAATTAGTATTATTATCAATTTATTTCTATGTTGAGGAGACACCCCAGGACAGCCATTGACTAGAAGGGTGTGAGTATTTGGTAATGAGTTTAATGAACAGAATGTTAAGCAATTAGAAATCCTCAGTTTAAAAATGTTTCCCATAGACAGAATGAAATATTCTGAAATGGAACTTAAAAATGATCTTTAACTTATATATGTGTATCTTTTCATTTTTATTTGTGTAGTTAATATTTCATACCCTTAGGTCATTTTTCTTTCTAAGAAGGAAAAATGACCTAAGGGTAATTCTTCCTGCATAAGAAGTTCTGAATTTAGAGTCCCTCGGAAAACTTCTTATCTGGGTTCTACTGTATATATATTTTTTTATTATTATTTTTTTATTTTTTTCTCCCTCTCTCTCTCTCTGCAGGTTCAACAGGTGAAATACTATCGACAAAACTTCCTGTTAGTCCTTCACATAATTTATCCATGGGGCTACAACCAGTTTCCTCAAAATCAGTGTCAAATGTAAAGAATAGTACACAGTTGCTTATGACAGATTTCTGTTCTCAGAAACGCATTCCTTGCAAGTGTGGAGCAGTTAATTGCCGAAAGTACCTTTTCTGAATGCTGCTTTCCTCCCCATAACCTTTTCCATCTCATCCATGTATAATTGTAAGTTTGTGTATATGAAAAGACAGTAAGGAGAAAAATTCTCTTGAAAAGGTCATATTCCAGAAATTTTCCTGTTTTTTTTTTTTGACAACACAAATACTGCTTGGACAGCCTGTTATTTTAGATCGGTCAACTGAAAAATGCATTTGCAAACAAAGCACGTATATAATAGTCTGAAGCTATAAGAATAGCAATTATTAACAAATTGTTACATGTCATCCATGATTGTACAGTTGATTGTAGATTTAAACAAATACTAGAAATACTGTGACAAATCCAAAAATAATTTTTTACAGTGCAAATTGTATTTTTATTCAGATTAAATTTCAAGCTAACTAAAGTAATTAACTTTGTTGAAGCACTAAATTTTTTTTATTTTCCTGAGTCCATGAAATTGTCATTACAACTAGTGGATCATGTATCGATATATTATTGACATATATCAATGAAATCTATTTATGTGGTACACATAAAGGAGATAATTTTTCTGGTAGTTATGTAAATAGTTTATATAACTACCTTATATAACTATACAGTAGTTAGCTTTATATAACTAAAATGTATTGAGAAAAGGAGTTTCTAAAAAAAAAGTTAAGTGTGTGTGTATATATGTGATAAACTGATTATTTGTCTTATTGATGGTCTTCATATGGATATATTACATTTGATTAAAATATATTTAAGCAATTCACAGTTCATTTTTGCTCTGAAATGTCTTTGAATCCATATTGGATGTCACATTCACCATGATTTTAATGTAAAAAAAAATCTTTGCTATATGTATATAGATATTTCTCAGTATGCTTGAACGTATTGAGATGAAAGGAATTTGAGCTGCATATCTGAATTTAAGGTTTAATAGTGTTCGCTCTCCATTTGTCTTTCAATATCTAGCCCTTCAGGTTCTTTTTTTTTTTTATGATGGATTATATCAAAGCTTTTATTTTATCGGGTAGAACTGACAGAACTGACATCAACAGTTGACTGTACTAAACAAAGCTAAGATGATATTTATGTTTAACTGCTTCCATTTTCCCTTCAAAGAATAGTGTTGTTGGTGTTGAGTGTCCTTGGACATAAAATCACATGACAGAAGACCATCTAACAGACAAATTATATTAGAGCTTAGTTTCTTAATTAGGACTAGATTATTACCTATACTGTCTGTTTAAAGATTATGATTATATCAAATACAAGGGTAGCAGGTAGGAAAAATACCATTGCACAGAGATAGAATTTATCATTGTGCAAATTTGAGATGTGTGAAGTTAATATATATTAAAAATTATCTTTTTTTTTAAAAAACACCATTTGTAATAACTACTCATAATGGGCTCTAGAAATGTAAATAGTGGATATCAGCTTTTAAACATAACATAAGGAAATTCAGTAAAATGTAAAACTTGATTGCAAATAAAATTCTACTTTTCATCTAATTGTGTTCGTTTAAAGTTGTGAACTTACATTTTGGTAAAAACATACTGCTAAAAGATCTGTAATTAATTATAGTTTATTGCTTTGCCTAATTTGTACTGTAGTTGAGCTACTCCAATGTGACATTCTATTTTATATTTTACGAATAAATTGTTTAAATATGTTAGAAATTTTTAAAGGTCCTGCAAAGTTATTCCTCACTTTCTGTTTAACTGAATGTAAATATGTCATTTTTTACACTTCCATTTGAATATTTTGTGCCTTATGTAGAACAGTTGAAACGTAGCTCTGTTCTGCCAAATTTACTTATGTTTACACTGTTTACATTTCATTGTGATGGAAAATGTGGATGGTGGCACAATAACCATTAAATAATGACATGTAATGTTTATTCATTCATCTGCAAAAGTCTGGCACTTGTTTTTATATACCAAGCTGTGTAAATATATTTGTTAAATTGAATGTAGCCACATTCCGGTAATATGTTATAAGAATTTATACTGGAATTTGTCTGTCTTGTATATTTTGATGTGTGAAGAACCACTATGTATTGATTATCTTGGCATCACATATAGGGAGTGCTGAACTTCAAAACTGCCTTCTCATCTGAAACATAGTGAGTGTATTTTATATATTGTAATAAAATAGTTGTAAATAATTGCAATAAATTTTGTTATTGATTTGTCAGATTTTATCATTAATATTCAGCCCTGCCAGCAGAACCCCATATAGATACTGATTACCTATATGGTAATCAGTATCTATAAAATATCAGCATCATAGAAAAACCTTTATATCTATAATTTGAAGACTAGAGCAGAAATTGAAAACATTGGGGAAAAAAAATTGTCTTTACTATTACATATCTACTTGTTATTAGAAGATATAAAAAAATTGCGTTTGCCGAGCACACATAGCACAAGTTAAGTGAAACTTCTTTAGAATCTATTGAAACATTTATTATTTCAATGTTACAGCGGTTTAATGTTTTAAAAGTTTTATTACAAAGTTTTTACAGATCTCTCCTTTGTACTCAATGGAGGTGGTTTCGTTGCACGTATATATGCTCTATAAGCTTAACAATGCTCACTATTAGTCTTCAGCATGTTGAATTATAAATTTTTTATGAAATATGGTAGTGAATGATGAAAGAAATATTTTGGTTTTTAAATCTGACTGCTGGAAGCTGTGATATAGCGATTTAAGACGTAAATGCAACACGCATGAGAGTTATATCGTGGCCACGCTGTAAGGGTACTGATTGTGTCGTGTCACTGCTATGTATGGCATACATCATTTCATGGCAATTTTTGTCAATCTGTGGATGCAAGTAACTCCCATGCGAAAACTTCCTGGAGTGCACTTAGAAAAGTTTCACTTCAAAGACTTAAAAATTTTACTGTACTTATTTTAAGTTGGCTCCAGGGATTAAGATCAGGTGTTTGATGAACATAATTTTGTGAAATTAATTTCTACAATATTTTGTAATTTTAATTCTTTTCTAAAGTAGCAGAGAAGCATGTGATGCAAGAAAGCAAGCTTATGTAGCGTCAGCCAAAAAAAAAAAAAAAAAACCCATTGCTAAGTTAAATTCTCTGGTAACTTCTGGGCTTAATTTTAACTTCACTAGGTGAAAAAAAATTTGGTAACAATTTAATTTCTGAAATAATTTGTTAATTTAAATTTTGCAATCTTTCTGGAGTTCAGATTTTATCTAAATAATGGTTGTTACAAGTTCCACTTTCAACACATCCAAGGACATCATGAGTCAGGTGGAAATACCTGTGGGTATTTCTGGTGTGTTGCATGACTTAGAATACAGAGGCAAGTATTCTAAGGCAAACCTGATGTTAGGAGTGTAATTATCTCAAATTAAAACTAATTCATTACTAGAATTTGTGTCACTGAAGAAACAAGTGTTTGCCCTAGAAACAAATGTGGTTGTTATTTGGTTTTTAGGAGCATTAGCAACTGAGGCCATATTGCTCCGGGGATATGCGGTGGTCAATCCCTGACCTTTCCGTATTTGGTGGTCACAGGCTTGAAGTGTGTGCTATGCACTGCTGCTCATGCCCACCTGGCTACGGCGGCACCAAAAACAAATGTAACTGGGATCTCATCAGATACTGAAATATGTTGACCTTCCAAGTGATGCACTCCCCCCCCCCACAATTTGGGTCCCAGAACAGAATAGTCAAGTGCATATTCCTCATTTGAAGAAGTTTTGTTGAGAGACTATCAGGGAAATGGGTAAAAAAAAAAATGGGGATGCTTGTTATGCATCCCCAGACCATCTGACCGGTGGGGAACTTTATAGTTGGTGTTATGCAGTCAGGGTGATAAGCCTCCGATATTTATCTTCTGACATATCGCTTTCCATCTGAGCCTTGCAGGTTGAATTTCAATTTGTCAGAAAAGATGAGTGTCCCGTTGCTCTTTTGTCCATGAAACGTGTTTTAGCCCAAGTAACGCTGCTTCTTCTTGGGCCAATATTCATGTAGACCACATTCTGAAAGCCGTCTTTGGATAGTTCGTGCACTTGTTTCAACACCAGAGGCCATCTCAAAGTCCAGTTTTAGATAAGGAGCACTGGCATGGCGATTACGAAGGCATAGCCACTTCAAATATTGACCTTGGGAAGGCGTAGTCTTTCTCTTACAGCCTGATCCAGGTCATCTCTTCACATCCCCGGTTTCACGTTTTAATTTTAGTACCCAGGATACCGTTGACAGCCTATTTTATCAGCAATAGCACATGTAGAAAGCCCTTCCTGGGACAGAGCAACAGCTACTTTTTTTCTTGGTGTCAACTGAACATATGGAGCCATGCCTACACCTCCGCAAAACGATACTAATGAGAATACCCTTACAATGCCGTATTTATAGAAATGGCTGATGTAATACCTTGCAATTGCTGTCTGATGCAATAGAAGCATTATGTGACACAATACCTTTGCTTTGCAACGAACAAAATGACATCCAACTATATCTTATACATTTCACTACAAATGTTACTTTTTTTTAAGGTGATGCAGTTTTTTTGTCAACCACTATCTTTATTTGTTGGATGATAAACCTAAGCTTCTGGGAGATAGACCCATGCAACCTTCACCCGAGACAATCTCAGCCACATAGTGAAAAAGACTAAAAATTACTTGTCATTGACGGGATTTGAACTCAGACCTTTTCCACTCATTGTGGGGAGGGCAGTGATATAATTATATCCACTGCCAGACCCACAAGGGCTAAATGTAAACACAACAATAAAGTCAACAGTAAATTCCATGTACTGCAATGTCGATTTTAAATGCATTCCCAGTATTGTAGTCATCAAAAAGGTTGTCGGTCACTGTTTGTAAAAGAGCAGAACTAGTTAAAAGATTAAATTACAATATAATACTGTAACAATTTATTTTCCTTTGAAAAACAGTTCACATTTAAATGTTTTTTTTTGCAGCGTATGGTGAACATTAAAACTTAACTCTGCTCTTTAATGCACTAATTATTGTCTACATGAATTCAGTTTACCTATATACCTGCCAAGCGGTGGGTTCATCCCACCGCTTGGCAGGTATATAGGTAAACTGAATTCATGCAAGAGGGGTGACAGCATCACGTTGCCCAGGAACCCTATCCTTTCAGTGTACATCCAATAGAGCAAAATTTTGCTTGTAGTTAGGACCAGTGTTAGGCAGGAATAATGTGGGCAAATGTCAACAGTGTGGAATAAGTGCCTCGATACTAAAACATAGGGCTCTGCGAAGCTTCAGTATTCAGATTTCAGATCAGGATTGATGATTTGACCTATGACGATTATGATCTGATGCTTTACAGCTGCTCACTCCAACAAATTTCTATATCATTGGATTAAAAATTTTGGTCACTGCACTGGAGCTTTACTTTTTTTAGAAATGCACCCTCTGACTATTTCCAAACAAGAGCATATAAATGTGGATATTTGTGTTCTCAATACATCATTGTAAACTAAATTCCAACATGGCCAAAATTTTCTTATTGCTATATAAAAAACACTTTAGCATGCTACAGCCTAGAACTACTCATGGTAACGGTAAAGTGGAAAATTCTTAAAAGACAAATGTAAGTGCTGGAATTCTTGCTTAATATTTCTGTAGTATGAAGATTCTGTGAAATGTACCAGATTTTAAAGGATTACTGAATGTAAGGTGCTGGATTTTAGTTCTTTGTTGTTGGCCAAAAAAAGTTATAAGCTTTCTTGAAGAATTTCCATGCCTTCAGTTACAAAGGATTTAACTCTTCTCTTGCAAAATGTTCATCTTGCAGAAACTCTAATCTGCAGACTGAAAAATAGATGTACTGCTGGTACTCAGCAAGATGGTTTTAGTACCTTGCATGGTTTCTTCTGCATGTGCTCTCTTCCACCAATGCTGGGAAGCATAAATCAGGACTCACTGAACAATGCCTTTTTTCATTCTTCTGAATCCATCATTTGCATTAATGTCACCAAATTTTCTGGGATCAGTGGCTTCCCCACCCCTGACCCATAGTACATTCTTTGTGAGGTTCTTCACATGGTGCTGATAGTGATGCATTTTTTGATGTTAATGCAAAATGATACATTGCCAAATCACAATTAACTATTACATTAAATGCAATAGTTATTGTGATTTGGCAACAATTACACTTGATAACCTGCTCCAGACATTAAGCATCTCATTCTATCACCTTGCATTTTCAGCTGCAGTTGTTGCCTGTTCACTGATGTTTTCCATCCATTAAAGATTTGAATTACAATAGTCTTTAAACACTTGAGAAGTGCAGTCATCGTCTCTGCTGTAGGAATTGATAAATACAAACCTGCAATCATCTCTTTGAGGGCACATGAAATCTTGCCCATTATCCATTACTAATAAATGGACTTGGGCACTAGTCAGGTCACGGAGTGGCTGGACAGTGTATGTTACACAACCATATTGCTACCTAAGAAAGTAACAGATGTTTTAAAAGGATGCAAAGAAACTTGGATAGTATCCACTGAAGAGAACTCTGCAAAATAAAACGTAAGGAAAGCCAGCAGGCAATCTTTTTCAGAAAAGCTGTTATTAAATTAACAATATAAAGAGTAGCCTGTTATTCATGAATCATTTTAACTGAAGCATCAAATGTTCTTCCTACACCAAATAAACTGTATTCAATGAGGAATCTATTTTTCTATAAATTGTGTATTCTATAGTTGGTTTGTTTTATTTCCCTAAATGAAATGCCGGTTCTTTTTATGGGGAAGGGGATCTCAATCCTTGCCTGAACCCAACTCAGACAAGGATTGAAAAATGAGCATTTTTCACAGTCATGGTGTGAAAAATGCTCATTAAAAATTCCACCTGTCTTGATGAGGTTTGAATCCACTGTGCTACTTGCAAGGAAATGAATGTCTGGAGCAGGCAGCAAGTGCATCACTGTTGATTCCTTTAAAAACATAAATGAAGTTAGTTTCTGAAATCGATTATTGCTGACAATCGAGATCTACTCCTCTCATGCAGAAATTTTCATATATGAAGGAATAAATTGATTTAACTAAAGCTGGATATCAATGAGTTTTTTGCTCCAACTCCAATGGATAAAGTTGAAATTTCTTAGCTTTATCAGGATAGTTTTCATAGTGAATGCAATTATCAGTTTTATAAAATACACAGAAAACAATGACTCCAATTTATAACCTTGCATTGATAACCACTGATGCAGCTGCTTTGATGATGATTAAATAAGTGGATTTCTTGCTTTGTGCAGAAATGATTTCAGATTTCTTACAGTACAATTCATTAAATCCACTTTGTTGTAAATTATATTCAAGGAAGAAGTCTGAAGAGATTATTCAAGTACCAACTAAAAGAAAATGAGTTTGAGATGGGGAAAAAGCTCTTGCACCATACAGACGTTTGTTGGTTAAGTAGAACAAAATTTTTATAATTAAGGCAGAGCTTTGTGATCACAATTGGCTGCTGGACTTGAAATTCATTGCAAATATTACTGGAAGTCTTAACGACCAACTTCTAATTGCAAGGAAAATCAAAAACAATTGATGCAATGATTGCTACATTAATTATTTCAAAAACAAATCAATATTTTTATTTTCCAAACAATAGAAAAGAATGAGAAATTTCCCAAATATGATTGATGAATTGTTAAAAAAAAAAAAAAAAAAAAAAAATCATTCTGAATTTGATAGCAACTTCCAAAAATTAAAGTTAGAGCTAGTCTTTCCCATTTGCCGTCATTGACACGGAAGATATCCCAATAAAGATTATATCATTATTTTCATTGAAATCCTTTTCTCTGTATCAAGAACTAGGTTATTAATCTTTGGAGTGAGGTACAACCAAAGTTCTGAAGTTAGTTTCTGGTATGTGATAAGTAAAGAAAAGTACCCAATCTCAGGAAAGCAGCAGTCTAACATGCTTCTTTGGTTCTATTTACCCTTATGAATTTGTTATTCACATGTTACATGAGTATCATCAGGTCTAAGTATTACAGCTTGTGTTTAAGGGCAGCACTAGCACCAAAGTTTAAAAATTTAGTAAACTTCACAAACTTCTGTAACTTCTTAATTAAATAAGCCTTCTCAATTTCATATTGATTTTTTTTTTTCTGAAAAATTAGTGAAAAGAATTTATTACTACACTGTTATTCACATGTAACTAACATTTAACATTATTGGTTATTAGCATTTAACTCCCATTACAAGTTTGGAATCACATTTCATTTTTATTAAAATATTTTCTATTATTTTATATAAAAATCAAAAAACTTAGGAAATATTTAAGAAATTTCTAGAATATTCCAGAAAGGTGTAGAAGACTCCTAAATGTGGTAGAACATTGCAGAAGATTCTGACATATTCTAAAAAGTGGGAGTATTTTTTTCAATATTAAAAACTATTTTAGATGATTCTAGAATGTTTTGCAATAATACAAATTGAGGAGTAAGAGCTGTAAGTTATAAAATCTAACATCTATTATTCAGAAAGTGCTTGGTGTAAGTTTTGTGTATTTGCAAAACATTCTGATGCAATTGAATCCACAAAGAAGTGTTTTGTAACTGTATGAAGAAAGTTATTCCATGAGAAGTATTGGCTAGATGTTTCATTTCAATGAGTACAAACTACCATTTGATGATTCAAGGAGACTGGCAGTTTAAAGGACAAACTATGATCAGGATAACTGCATGTAACAATGGAAGCACAAGATAAGACTATAACACTGATTTATAAATCCAAGCTGAGTTCAGTAGGAACAAAGAGACTCCCATGTCTACATTCAGTGTAAAACTTTTTTTCTTAAACAAGCAGGACTTCGTGGTCATGTAGCGGTCTAAAAACTTATTAAAACTGGAAAATTAAAAGAAATGGTCAGTTCGGGCTAAGAGCCATAGACTGAAGAGTGGAAAAACATACTGTGGGCCAAATTTGAAATTTTTGGATCCCAAGTGTAGAGTTTATGTGAGACAATCACTAAAGAAAAAATGGTGCCACATTATTTAGTGTCTACAGTCAAGTATGGTAGTGGTTCAATCATGATCTGGGGTTGCTTCTGTTTTTCTGGTGTGGGTGACATCTTCAGAATTGAAGTTTTAAGGAAAGAAGACTATAAAAACATTCTTGAACATAATGCAATATTCTCTGGACTTTGTGAAAGAAAATTTATATTACAACAAACAGTGACCTGAAGCACAGGTGAACTGTGCAGGGATTTTCTAGCAACTAATCAGCAGGGAGGGAGGGGGTATTGCAAATTATGGTGTGACCACCCCATTCTCCTGACTCAAACCCAACAGATCTTTTATGGAATCATCTAGACCTTTTCCTGTACAGGGGCCATATTCAAAGTTAAATTTGTTTCACAGGCTGCACTGAGTGAGTCGAGAAAAATTAGTGTGTTACATTTTCAATGAAATGTACTGCGCATACACTTTTGTGCAGCCACCAAGTTCAAGCAGAAGGCACGCCATAATTGGAATCCTGAAAAATTTTAATAGCACCTTGTATATACACACGCTTCTGGTTGGGTATTCACATATTTGATGCAAAACACAAAGGAAACAGATTTCATGACACCAACACATGGCTTTGTAACTTCAACACACATATTCGCCACAGTCTTCAATTCATTTATTTCCACTTATTTTAGTGTTGAATGTACACGGTTCTTGAAATAATTGACAAAATTTAAAATGCTATTTTAGTTCACTTTCTTTGCAGGCCATTTAAAAATTATACATGCGGGGTCATAGGTTGGACACCACTGATCTAGACCAAGTCTGCCCATCTTCACAAAATTTATGGGAACCTTGCAGATCACTTAGAATAATGTTAATCAAGACTCTATAATGAAATTAATCACTAGAATGCCACATCTGTGTAAGGCAGTGATAAAATCTTGGGGAGGATATTTTTATGAAAAATCGGTAGTTGTTAATATTAAAATAATGTTAATATTTCTTTTTGCTGTAAATTTTTCAATGCTTTATAAAAAAATCTTAAAATTCTTTGTAGCATATTGTTTTTTTTTATTTATATGTATGTATATAGATAAAAATACAGAAAAAAAATTAATTTTCATATTCTATCTATAAAACTAGCATTTTACATTTTCTTTTTACTAAAGAAAACCAATATATCAAATTAAATAAGTAGCTTTGAGCTCTGGGAAAAGTGGAAGTAGCAGTTCTTGCAATGCAAACAAAGGATCTGAGAGGGAATAATATAAAATGAAGATGAAATTTTCATAGTATAATATGATACTAGAACTGAAGGAATAAACTGGGAGGGGGGGGGAAGAGTGTTCATCATCATCCATTTTCAATCCACTGCAGGATGAAGGCCTCTCCAGCAACTTTCCAGTTCCTTCTGTTTTGTGCAATGGCCATCCATTTACACAAACTCATGAATTTCATCTGTCCATCTCTGTCGTTGACTTCCAGGTTTTCTTCTAGTTCCTCTTGGGTATGTGTCTTGCCCAAGACCATTTTAGTTCTTTAGTTTTGATAAGAATGTCCGTTACTTGAGTTTGCTGCCTAATCCATGTGTTTCTCTTCTTATCTAACAGTCTGATTCCCAATATAATTCATTCCATTCTTCGCTGTGTAGTTATCAGCTTCTCTTCCATTCTTTTGGTGAGTGCCCAAGTTTCACTTCCATAAGTCATGGTGGGGAGTATACATTGATACACGTTTTACGTTTCAGACAAACTGGGATATTGCTCTACAGTATGTGACTATTCCCTGAATGCTATCCATCCAAAATTAATTCCAGCCATTTATCATTATTACAGCTAATAACTTGTCCCACCTTTTCAATTACTGCTCCATCAATCATTATTTCCCTTTCTGTGGCATACTTGTTCATCATTACTTTTGTTTTAGCCATATTCATCTTTAGTCCAAAATCCTTACTAACTGTGCATAACTGATTAAGTTAATTCTTTGGGATCGTGGCTTATGACCACAATGTCATCTGCAAATCGTAAATGGTTTAGGTACTCTCCGTTCACATTGACTCTTTCTGCGACCAGTCTAATCTTCTAAAAGCTTCCTCAAGGGCAGCAGTAAACAGCTTCGGAGATATTGTGTCTCCTTGTCGAACTCCTTTCCCGATTTTAAATTTCCTACTGTCTTTGTCTAATCTAATAAAGGAGGTAGCATTCTCATATATTTTCTTTCAAAATCATAATATATAGGATTTCTGTGCCTTGCCATTCCAGTGCCCGAAATATTGCCTTATGCTGTATGGAGTCAAATTCTTTTTCATAATCCACAAATGCCAGGCATAATGTTGTTTTATATTCATTTTCTTTCTCCATTAGCTGTGATATTACATGAAGGTGATCCATAGTTGAGAATCCTGCCCTAAAGCCAGCTTGCTCTTTCGGTTGATTCTCATCAAGTATTCTTTATAATCTGTTAGTAATGACCCTTGTGAACAACTTGTAGATGTAGGATAACAAGCTAATTGGTCTATAATTTCCAATTTCTGATTTATCTCCATTCTTATGCAGCAAAACTAAGATTGCATTATTCCACTGCTTAGGCATCACACCTTTTCTAATGCACTTTGTGAAGAGCCTTGCCAGTTTTTATGTTATGTCTCTTCCTCCCAATTTTAACAACTCTACAGTAACTTCATCTTCCCCCGGGGCTTTCTGATTCTTCATTTTCTTCAATGCATGTTCTACCTCATCAGGAAGAATATCGGGTATGTCGTACGTGTTGCTAATTTGCGTTCTATCTTCCCCACTGCTGGCATCATTCCCTTGCTCCTTGTATAATTCTCTATAGTAGTTCTCTGCAATCACCATCACTATTCTTGTCTTTTTGTATTACTGCTCATGGCTGCTGATTTAAGTATTTTGTTTTCCCTTAATGCTTGTTCTACTTTTCTTGTGTTAAATCTTCTTATGTCCTCTCTGAGTCTCTTTCTAATGGCTTTGCATAACTCAGTATACTCAATTTTCTCCTTGTCAGTGTTTATCTTGCTCTTCATTTGCTGCCTTCGGTTCATCATAACAAGTGTTTCTTGACTAATTTTTTCTTCTTTGAATTTCTTTTTCCCTATAGGTTTCTTGGGCTTTATCAGTTTCAGAAAGTTGTAATATTCCTCGTCGATATCTTGGTCCTGAGCAGTCTGCAGAAGCTCAAACTTGTTCTTAAGTTCCAGTACATACTGCTTTTCCTCCTCTTCTGTTATCTCAAAGACCTTTGTATTATTTAGTCGAGTCAGTTTTTTCCTTTCCTACATCTATATCAAGTGTACATCTTACCATTCTGTGATCACTTCCAACATTTACCTTATTCAGGACAGTAACATCATTCACAACATATCTTCTGTTAGCGAGGATGAAGTCTATTTCATTAGTTTGGACTCTTCCATGTCCACTTTTTGTTCACCCTTTTCTTGAAAAAAAAGTGTTCATTACTGACAATCCTTGAGATTCTGCAAATTCCACAAGTCTTTCATTTCTTTCACCAATTCCAAAATTTTCTATAGTTCCCCTTTCTGTGCTGTTTTGTCTTTTTCCAACCTTAGCATTGAAGTCCCCATAATAATAGTGTAGTGGGTTTTCTGCTCATCTAGAAGACTCAATTTCGGTGTACATTTCTTCAACTTCATCATCATGGCTCGATGTCGGTGCATTCATTATAACCTTTAGCTTGTCCCTCTTAGAAATCTTGAGTATTAGTCTTGATACCCTTGGTGATGTACTTTTGAATTCCAAAATGTTGTTTTTTAAATATTTATGGACCAGAAAGCAAACTCCATCTTCGCTCCTTTCACTGTTTCCATTGGTGTACAGCACATTTCCACTTGATAAACTTATAAGTGATTCATTTCTTCTTGTTTCAGCCAAACCAATGATATTCCAATTCACATTTTCTAATTCCTTTTCCAGCTCTAATATCCTGTCTTCACCGATGAGCGATCTTAAGTTGTAAATTGCCGAGTTCAGTTTCCGTGCATGGCAGCCTGGTCGTACCCAGAGATTCTTAGCACCCTCTGCTTCCACTCTGATCCTCTCAATGCCGTAAGAGGGGGAGTGAAAGCCGCTGGGGACTGAGGGCCATTTGTTTTGTTGTGTTGTCATATGCTGGAGGATTTGGTCTTTTCCTCTTCATGCTGACCAGGCGTCTTGAAGAGAACCACTGTATACGTTCGTTGCCACCTAAGTGATGTAACAGGGCTTACCATCAGGAAGGTGTGCATGAGTGGATTTTAGGGAGCCAGGCCAACCAGACTTCTCCTAAATCTTCCGTAATAGAAAGATATTGGATCCATCACAGACTGGATAGTTACAGAAGGGAAAGACAGATGTAGAATAGATGTGTGGAAATTTGTCTTTAGCCAGCAGGTGGTCAATTGCTGGAACAAACTTCCATCTGTCGTGGAAGTTGATAAGTTAAATAAATTTAAGGAGCAACTGAACAAACATTTGGAGGGAATTGTGTAAATTTTTTTTGGCTGATGCTGCATAAGCTTGCTTTCTTGCATCACATGCCACTATTACTTCTATAGTAAGTTTTCCTTCCAGCAAGGGAGTTTGAACCAGTGGAATGAGTTGTCTGCATAGGTAGTTGAGAGTGAAAGCTAGAAAAATTGAAGGTCAGCTCGATCAGTGCCTACAAGAGAAGGGAAAGACAACAGGTATGTTGTGGAGAGCAGTGACTAGTCACTACACCTTTGCAACTGGTCTTGATAATGCAATCTCAGAGTGGATCCAACATGTTGCTATTAATGGAATTTTATTTACTGAATTCAAATGCATCTTGGTGTATTATTTTTGCTCTTAATATTAATAAATAATTTAATTTTGTATAATATATGCAAAGTCCAGTGTGTTGCTAAATTTAATGCATATGTAGTTTTTTTTTTTTTTTTTAGATGGTGAAGCAAAAGCTGTTTTCTTGCACTGTATGGCCAGTATTAAAACCAATACCAAAGAGATGGCATCCACAAGGTGATCAGTGAATTTTAAATATAAAACAGAATTTTTAATTTTTTTTAATCTACAGCCATTGCATCTTTCTGGAAGTAAACTCAGGCCATGAAGCATCTTTGTATCAGGTGATTGCAAGATGCAGAGAGTAGTTTACTGTAGCTTAGAACAAAGTTCCTGGGAGGGGGGGTATTTTAAAATAATCTTTATTTGTTCAAATAAACTCTGCTGTACTTAAGTAGTAAATTCTGATTTATTTTACTTAAATATCAATATTTAAAATCAACAGTAAATAAAAAAAATACTTGTTTTGCTAGAGTATTAATATATATTATGACTCAGCTTGTTTTCTGCAGTATTAAAAAAATTCAACTTTAATTCAATCGAAAATGTGAGTAATGGCAAAAAAAAAAATAATCATTCAAAACGGTGTAAATTTTTGTAAAGAGTGTGATAATGAATTCTTTTAAAATTTCCATTTTTCTCCAAGAAAAATTCCCATATCTTTATTTACAATATGGGCTACATAGAGGTATTCATTATTTTCTAATAAATTTTTAGGCATAAGTGGATTTTGAAAAAATTCACTGTACTGAATTTTTTGCTAAAACTATTTGATTAGAACAAGACTTACGATGCACTAATAACAGAAGTCAGCAGGGATTTAAAAATAATATCGTTATGGTAAAATTTTCATTAAAATGGTATTCACAGTGTCTAAAATCAGTTTGTTTGCAGGAGAGAGGGGAGGAACTGGCTAAACCATATAGCCTACTTGAGACTAACAAATTTAATTCTACTTATAAATGCTTCTATAAGTTCTCCACACAACCAATAGGATTCAAACCTAGACTTATTCTGGGTAGCAAGAGACAAATCAATTCAATTCAACTATGTAATCTAAAACAAAGGATCATGAGTCAAGGTGTAATAAGATAAAAATGCATATAACTCAACAGTTTTACTAAGTACTTTATTAAAAAACTTGACACATCAAAATATTGTTTTAAAAATAAGAATAAAAATTCAACTTGCACATTAACAGAAAACTGAAATGTCATTCAACGTCAAAATCGCTATCTATGTCATTTTCCTCTGCTGCGCTGAATTCTTTAGTTTGTTTAATGATTGGAGGGACCAAGCTTTGATCTGGTAGCATACCGTGCCTGTAAAAATATCTATATTAGTGCAATCAATAAATGTAAAATAATATTAAATGATTACATAAAGCACAAAGTCCATGAAATTAATGACAAGAAATGAATCCTGCCATAAAGAAGCTTCACATCCATGAAAAGGTGCTGGGCAAATATAGCTTTTATATCAAATTCTAGTTTCTGATTTGTGTTTCAAATTCTAGTTTCTGATCAATAGCTTTAATAACATTTTTACTGAGATTGTTAAAATTACACAAAAGAGAGGGGAGAGAAGGTTAAATCAGAATAGAATTGTTGTACTTGTGTAACTGCTTTTAAGTAAATAAGAGTGCCACAATACTGCATGCATCATGTGTTAAATATCAAATGTGAGAGTTCAGCTGGTAGTTTATATATCTGCCAAGTAGCATTTTCAGAATATTTCCAGAAATTAATACTAATAAGTAATTAAGTGATTTGCCTTGCTGATTTTAATGCTCACACTCCAGTTAGCTTCAGTTTTCTAGTTACATGAATCCAGCTGGTTGAGATGCCAAAGGTTTGCAATTACTAATGACCTCACTAAGTTTGTTCATTTATCTAGCTGAATACCAGATTATGCTAAGGATAACCTTTAAAGGGTGAGAAAGGTTTTAGTAACATCTCCCATTATTCAATGGGGTCAACTGCTCTCTTATGTCTTCTCCTTTTTCTTTACTTGCCTGAACATCCTGACCACCGAGAAGAGTTGTGCACGTATTCAAGGAAGCAGTAGGGGTCCCAGAACGTGATGCTCTGTATACTGGTAGTTATCACTGAGTAACAGATGTTACTGTCACAGCATAACCTGTGATAGTAATGACAAGTTTAAAGCCATGATCAGGGAAAAGAGATAATGATCTGTGCTGTAATAAAGATGTAGTTCCATGATTCAAAAATAAATGAAACTTGAAAACCACAGATTGATTCCATTGAAAACAAGTCAGTGTAAAGGCCAAAGGAGATCTGGTCATTATCAGCCATTTTCAATCCACTGCAGGATGAAGGCCTCATCAGCAACTTTCCAGTTCCTTCTGTTTTGTGCAATGGCCATCCACTTGCTACCAAAAAACTCATGAATTTCATCTGTCCATCTCCGTTGTTGTCTTCCAGGTTTTTTCTGTTATTGTCTTAGTCCATCTTGTCTTCGAGCTGTGTCCTGCCCAAGCCCATTTTAGTTCTTTACTTTTGGTAAGAATGTCATTTAATTGAGTTTGCTGGCTAATCCATGTGTTTCTCTTATCTAACAGTCTGATTTCCAATATAATTTGTTCCATTCTTCGCTGTGTAGTTCTCAGCTTCTCTTCCATTCTTTTGGTGAGTGGTGGGAAGTACACATTGGTTCGTTATTTTATGTTTCAGACAAATTGGGATATTGCTCCTCAGTATCAGTATGTAACTATATTTCCTGAATGCTATCCATTCAAAATTTTTTCTTCTCTTGACTTCCAGCCAATTTATCATTATTACAACTAAAGACTTGTCCCAAATAAGTATATGACTCCACCTTTTCAATTACTGCTCCTTCAATCATTATATCCCTTTCTGAGGCATACTTGTTTATCATTACTTTTGTTTTAGCCTTATTCATCTTTAGTCTAAAATCCTTACTAACTGCATAACTGATTAAGATTTTCCTCTAATTCTTTGGGATTGTGGCTTATGACCACAGTGTCATCTGCAAGTGGTAAATGGTTTTATAGTTAAATACTTGCAACATGTTGTGGTTTTTGCATGTTTGCTGCCACTGATGTATGCTCTACTATTTTCTTTTTATTTTACATTTCATTTTTACTGTCTATTCTTTGATGCAATTGGATTTAATTTCAATTATATTCACATGGTAGTAGTGGATGTTTTGCTAATGCTGCATCTGTGCTGCCCTCTATAGTCCATTTTATTTCCAGATATATAAGTTTTGCCGCTGCTTTGTTTGTTCAGTAGTTTGGTTTTCTCCATGTGAGTAGCTTTTCTGTTCCATTATTTTTACACTGCATAAGGACCACCATTACATAAATATTTCGCTTCAGCAGCTTTTTTTTTTTTTTTTTTATGAAAATCCCAAACACGAAAGGTATCAACCTATAGTACTTAGTACCGTGCATGGGTAGAAGGAGAAGTATGAGGGGAGGGGGGATGCCGGAAACTTTGCTCTAGAGACTAAACATGGGTATCACCACTTCAAGCCTCCAATAAGCAAAGTGGTGGTTTTCACCGGTTGCTGAAAGTCATCTACCACCTGGGAGATGCTGGCATCATCCTGTTTTAGCATTTATTTGTTTAGCATTCGAAATGCAGTGTTTCCCTCACTATTATGGCCTCATGGTCCTCCGACGAGATGGGGTATAATTATCAGTCTTTTCTGTCCAATTCAATATTATTTTCAGTTTTTTCTACTTATCTGTTTGTAATGTTGGCAGATTACAATTGCATATAGTGATATTTCACATAATTCGGAACCTGGTGCCTTGATGAGTGGGTGCCACTAAATTTCTCTTAATTATTTAGGATTGTTTCTCCAACAGTACTCTATTCTTCATTATTCTTGTATTTATTGCTGTTTTATTTGTCAAAATCTTTTTCTGTTCATTGGTCGGCCACTCTACTGGCATACATTCATTATTTTTACCCTATATTTTATAGTTAAATACTCACAACATGTTGTGGTTTTTGCATGATTGCTGCCACTGATGTATGCTCTACTATTTTATTTTTATTTTACATTTCATTTTTACTGTCTATTCTTTGATGCAATTGGATTTAATTTGAATTATATATATATATACATACAGTAAACCCTCGATTTAACGGGCCCCAATGTAACGGATTTAATGGACCAGACAAATATAATGTACATATTTAATCGCGGCCATATTTTTTTTAGGTTATACAAAACTTCAGTGTTATTATTAATTAAAAATTAATAATTTTTAATTAATAATAACCTATTTCTAATAATAACAAAGAACCTATTTCCATTGTTGTTTTGATAATTACCTACTTTCATTTTTATAATCAAATTCAGGAAATTGTTTTTTATTCTTTCTGAAAACATGTTCAAATAGCTGTATTAGCATTACTAGAGACATATAATGCAAGAAAGCAAGCTTATGCAACATCAGCCAAAAAAAAAAAAAAAAAAACCCTTCCACTTCACCCCTCTGTTCGTTTGAAATACCTGTCCAGCTGAGCCTTAGATTTATTTAGGCTATCAACTTCCACAACAAGGGATGGAAGTCTGTTCCACCAACCAACTACCCGCTGGCTAAAAGCAAATTTCCGCACATCTATCCTACATCTGTCTTTCCTCAATTTGAATTTATGCCCTCTCAGGTGATTATTCTGAGCAAGAAGCAGTATCCCATCAGCATTGAGCATGCTCAAACCATTCAAGGCTTTGTACACCTCTATCAGATCACCTTGCCGGTGCCTAGTCTCCAGACTGTAATTTGCAAAACTTAAGCCTTTCTTCGTAAGAGCAACCCTTCGTTCCGTTCACTAAGCTTGTTGCCCTTCTCTGTACTCGTTCCAGCAGCTCTACATCCTTCTTGAAATGAGGCCTCCAGACCTGTATACAGTACTCAAGGTGCGGCCTGACCACCTAGGCGTCTCCGTAGCCAGGTGGGAAGGAGCAGCAGTGCGTAGCACACGCTTCTTGATTAGACCGGGGTTCGAGCCCGTCACCACCAAATACGGAGGATGCGGAAAGGTCAGGGAATGACCACCGCATATCCAGGAGCAATATGGCCTTAGTTGCTAATGCTCCTAAAAACCAAATAACAAACAAACAAGCGGCCTGACCACTGCCTTATACAAGGGAATAATCACCTCCCTATCCCTGCTAGAAAAATTCCTGTATATCATTGATAAGACACCATGAGCTACTCTTGCAGCCCGTCTGCACTGCTCAGAGAACTTCATATCTGCCTGCACAATTACCCCCAGGTCCTTTTCATTCTCTACCACTGTCAGTGTAGTACCACAGAGTTGATACGTTGCTCTCAGGTTGCTGTTCCCCATATGTAGTACTTTACATTTGTCAATGTTAAACTTCATTTGCCACCTCTCAGCCCATCTGCTCAACCTTTCCACATCCTGTTGCAGCAGCATAGCATCAGTAGCGTCCTTAACAACCCTACCAACCTTTGTATCGTCTGCAAACTTGGACATTAAGCTTGATATACCATCATCAATATTATTTATAAATACAGAAAACAACAATGGACCCAACACTGAACCCTGAGGGACTCCACTAATAACATTAGTCCACGAAGAGCAGTGTCCATTAGTTACGACTCTCTGTCTTCTGCCACTCAACCATCCCTTTATCCATAGCAACAATTTGCCACCAATGCCACACTGCTCCAATTTGTGCAGCAGTCTTCCAATGTGCAACAGTATCAAAAGCCTTTCTAAGATCCAAATATATAATATCAAAGTTATTCCCTGCATCCAATTCTTTTGTGACTACATCATAGTATCCAATCAAATTGGTCAGGCAAGACCTTCCCTTAACAAAACCATGCTGTGTCTGAGCTATAACTGAATTCTTGTCAAGACGATCCTGCAGTGCTTCTATTAATTTTCCTGGAACAGAAGTTAAACTCACAGGTCTATAATTACTTGTGTCAGCCTTTGATCCTCCTTGGTGAATTGGGGTTACATTTGCACATCTCCAGTCTGTGGGCACCTCCCCTAAGTCCAAGGAAGCTCTCATAATTATGGCCAACGGATTGCTGCCTCCTTTAATATAACTGGATAGATCCCATCCACCCCAGGTGCCTTTCTTATATTTATCTTCAACAATTTCTCCTCCACTTCACTCTCAATTATTACAAGATCACCTAGTTCACTGCCACTGTTTACTTCATCTATGGCATTCCCCTTCCTGAATAACTCCTCATGTGTGAATGTAGATGCAAAATATTGATTTAGTTTGTTAGCTACCTGAGCAGGATCATAAACAGTTGAACCATCGATATCAAGTGGACCAATCTGATTCATCCCTTTCCTTCTAGAGTTTACATAAGTAAAGAACTCCTTGCTGTTTTTCTTTGCATCCCTTGCCAAAGATTTCTCGTAATCTGCCTTCGCCTGCCTAACCTCCTTTGTAACTTGGTTACAGATCAACTTATATCTATCATAGGCTTCTGTGTCACATGTTAATTTATATGTATCCCATGCATTTTTCTTCTCTGCCATATTTCTCATTAGTTCATCTGACATCCATTTAGGCCTGAACCTTGAACAATATTTCTTAGTTGGTATGTAAAGCCTAGTAGCTTCCAAGATATAAGTTCTTTGAATGCTTCCCATTTTGAATTTGCTGTTGGTAACATCATCAGTTGGTCCCACTGTATAGAATTTAAATACTGTCTCAGACCATCGTAGTCGCCTTTACGAAAGCAATAACCCTTCCCTTTACCCCTAATGGTAGTTACCTCCTTGAGTAAATCCCACTTCAGCACACTGCGATCACTGCCACCTAGTGGTTCCTGTATCTGCAGATTCTTAATGCATGAAGAATCGCTACTGATAATCAAATCAAGAGTATTGCTCCCTCTAGTTGCCTCCCGAACATGCTGATGTAGAAAACAATCATCCAATAAATCCACAAAAGCCTTGCTAGTGTGTGAGTGACCAACCCACAAATTCCAGTCAATATCTGGGAAATTAAAATCCCTCATTATAAGACTCTCTGATTTACTGGCCCACTCTATTTCCCTGAACAGTTTCTTATGATACTCATCACAGTCATTAGGCCTATAGCACACTCCTACTCTCAATTTTGATCTCCCATTGTTTATGTCACACCAAACTGACTCGGCACTGCACTGTCCAGCAATGTCGACTAGCTTCACTTCCTTGGATTTTGTGTGTTTCTTAACTAATAGCATAACCCCTCCTCCCTTCCTATCCTTTCTGTAGACGTACTCCCCAAATTCCAGTTCTGCATTACTTATATCTGTGTGACACCACGTCTCTGATATCCCAACAATATCCGCCTGTGATGCTTTGAGCAATACATCAAATTTATTTACCAAACTCCTAGCATTGGTGTACACGCAAGTATACATGCACCTGTTCTTTTTCTTAGCTACCCTAACACAACCCATGTGTTTACTTGTACCCCAATGACTCCCAGCAGTCTCTGAAATATCCTGCATCTTATTTTCCAGGCTGCTGCTCATTCCAATAGAAGCAGTGCAAGAATCACTTTCACCTCCGCCAGTGGCTACTGTTAATCTATTAGTCCTTGTATTCCCCCAAGCTAGCAGTTTTCCGACTCACATAACACTGCTTGATAGCATCAGCAAACATTCTTGCACCCTTTCTATTTAAGTGTATCCCATCCCTGTAGAAGCAGTCTCTCCTGTTAACAAGTTTTTCCAGTTTTCCCAGATTACAGATAAGAGCAGGCAGTGACTTGCTGAACGTGGCTCGGGACAGTAAACTACAGGTCTACCGACTCTCTTTGTTGCGGTCTCAGTCTGTCTCAAGCTATCGTGCGGTCAGGTTGTATGCAGAGTGTTTCTGTGATTTCTGAATTGTGACTTTATTTATTAAATAATTTTGCAATCCTTACAATTTAAAATGGCATCAAGTGATAGAGGAGTTAAAAGAAAGCGTGTGAACTTAAATGCGGCACTGAAATTAGAGCTAATTGAGAAATTAGAACAAGGCATCTCAGTAGCACATGTTTATGAAATTTACAGCGTAAAAAAGTTTCTAATATCCGTAAATCAAAGGCCAAATTACAACATTTTATATTTACAACAGAATATTACATATTCTTTATTATAATTTTATATTGTACAGTACTGTATATTGTATTAAAGCTTTTTTTTTAATGCCCCCCCCCAAGGTTACGTTCGATTTAACAGACTTTTTTTCAGCATTAATGGACATCTCTTCTCCCCTATTCGTCCATTAAATCAAGGGTTTACTGTATGTATATGTGAGTGTGCTTGTGTAAAATAAACTTTAACTAAATATGCAAGAAACTATAAAAAAACAGAGCATATATATATATATATTTATTTATATCTGTGTGTGCACGCGTGCGCTAATTTTATCCTCCAAAATTACTAGGTCAACTGATTTTATAATTAATCAATTTGACTAAGGATTGAACCACTTTCCACTCAAATGTCTGCTATTGCACTCTTGTGCTTGACCACTTGGAGCCACATCAGACCTTTATGTTTAAATATAGGACGATCCCTTATTTATGATAAATATATACATATTTTCAGTCTAGTTAGCTTTAATTACTGTGCTCATTCAGACTTCAAAAATTCCTGAACTCAAAACTTCAAAATTTTGCTTTTCATCAAGTTTGGAAATTTCTCTCCTAAATTTAATACACAGCTTCTTTACAACAGAAAAATTTCAAGATGGGTTTTTTTTTTTTTTATTTATGTAAACTCCAAACACGAGAGGTATTAGAAACTATAGTACTTAGTACCGTGCTTGGGTTGGAGGTTGAGATGACGAAAGAAGATATTCGTTGACATTGGACTTGAACTTCTGTAGACAGTAATTTTCAGGAAATACGTATGAAGGAAGGTTGTTCCAGAAAACGGCAGTTGAATGAATAAACGAGGAAGATGAAAAGTTGGTTCTGTGAGTTTGAAATTGG
Source organism: Mastigoproctus giganteus (assembly GCF_048544385.1). Taxonomy (NCBI): domain Eukaryota; kingdom Metazoa; phylum Arthropoda; class Arachnida; order Uropygi; family Thelyphonidae; genus Mastigoproctus; species Mastigoproctus giganteus. The sequence continues at coordinate 222,516,530 of NC_143576.1, forward strand.
ACTGTAAATGGATGTTGGCTGGTGGCGGCATGTGTTTGGACTGTTTTGAAAGAGAGAGCAGGAATTAAAGAAGCCAATTCAGAAGAACAATGCCCATGAAAGTATCTGTAGAAGAAGCATGCAGCAGAAACAGTACGTCTATGAGACAGCGAGTGGAGAGACTCTATTAGAGATGAATCATTAATTAACCTAACTGCCCTCTTCTGAATGGAATCAAGAAGCCTGAGAGAGGTTTTGGGGGCGCCACCCCAGATGTGGGAACAATATTCCATGACAGGGCGGATTTGAGATTTATACAGAGTGAGCAGCTGTTTGGAAGAAAAGTAACGCTGAGAGCGAAAGAGAAAACCAAGTTTTTTTAGATGCAGAGGAAGCAATATTTGTAATGTGCTTGTGCCAAGAGAGATTAGAAGTCAGGGTAATCCCCAAAAGAGATATATCTTTTTGGGAGATATAAAACAAGACTGAGTTTTAGAAGGGCTGAAATCAACTAAGTTGTCTTTGTCCCCACTGTAGAATTACCTGAAGATCGGCATTTAAGGAATTGGTAGCAGATTTTCGAGAAGTTGAAGCTGATTGAACAGGGCAAGGTTTCTCAAATTGGAAAGTGGAATGCAATGTGCTATCATCGGCAAAACTATGGATATGATTTCCAGTCAATGGAAGAAAGTCATTAATATACAAGAGGAAAAGAGTGGGGGAAAGAACTGAACCTTGGGGGACACCGGCATTAGTGGAGAAGTTAGAAGACAGACAGCCATCTACCATCACCCTCAGTGAGCGATCAGAGAGAAAACTGGATAACCAATTACTAAAAACAGTTGGCAAACCATAAGATGGAAGCTTGTTTAGAAGACCTTTATGCCAAACACGATCAAAAGCCTTTGAGATGTCAAGAGCAACTACTTGTGTTTCACCGAACCTTTCCATTGAAGTAGTCCATAAATGGGTAACATAAGCCAGGATATCACCAGTGGATCGACACTGACGGAATCCATACTGGTGATCGTTGATCAGATGGAAGGTTTCTACGTAGTTTAAGAGTTGGCGGTTAATTGATTTCTCCATTACTTTAGAAAGAGTAGAAGTAATTGCAATGGGACGATAATTGGATGGGAGGGATTTGTCACCCTTTTTAGGAACTGGCTGGATATGAGCAAATTTCCAAGCAGAAGGAAAAACACCTTTGGAATAAGAAAGTGAAAAAAGGCAGCAAAGAATAGGAGTAAGTTCAGGAGCACAGGTTTTGAGGACAAGGGGAGAAATACCATCAGGACCTGGAGCTTTCTTAGCATCAAGATTCGTCAAAATCCTTCTGACATCCTTTTTGACAGAAGACCACAGGAGGCATTGAATGGAGCGTGTTGGGAATGGTGGGAGGTGTTTTACCAAGATCATTAATATATGAGTTGGAAGAAAAATGGGATGCTAGCAGGTCAGCTTTATCCTTTACCAAAGTAACAACAGAACCATCTGGTTTGGACAGAGGTGGTAGCAGAGATGGGCAAAAGTTGCGGCCAATAGCTTAGGCAGAAAATGAAACTGAAGAATTAGAAACAAGCCAATTACAATATGCAACATTCTTCTCTTGAACAGCCTTAGCACATTTATTGGAAAACCAAGGTTTAGATAAAGGACGAGATTTTAAAGTGGAGTGTGGGATTAAGGATTCCATTCCTGCAAGAATAATTTCACTGACATGATCTGAACAAACGTTGACATCAGAAGTTTTGAAACAGTAATCCGACCAAGGAAAAGAAGAAAAGAAATCTCGCAGGTCATCCCATTTTGCATTCTTGTAATTCCAAACAACACGAAGTTGGGAATAACCATGAGATAAGGGCTCCATTGTAGAAGAGACAATCAGCAAGTTGTGATCTGATTAGTGGAGTTGGGAGAACGGTAGAGACAACAGATGGATTTGACACAATGAGGTAGAGAGATTTTAAGCCAGAGAAGATCAAAGAGAGGAGATTCCAAATTGCCAAGTCTTTGACAGAGAATATCAGAACGGACATATGCACAAGTACCACCTTTGAGGCGAAAGGAATCGTACAGTGAATAATTTGGGCATCTGAGATGAGCAGCAGTTGAATCAACCGATAACTGAGATTCTCTAAGAAAAAGTACATGGGGTTTGGCAGACTGCAAGTGGAAATGGACATTGTTAAGATTAGAGTTGAGACCACGTATATTTGTGAAATGAATTAGGAAGTCCTTGGGAGGTTTAGATCTTTTCGCAGATAAGCTTGCTCTGTTAGATTGACAATTCATGGCGTATTCAATAGTAAGAAAAGGTGAGTGGGACCTGCTGTATGAAGTAATGAAATTTTTGGATATGGCGTACACATGGTAAGAATATACCCAGATTCTTGACATAACGTGGCCTCGACAATGCTCCCCGCATACACACTACTCGGACTCCCTCCAGTCACTATCTGGCAGAGTAGAGGTAGCAAGATTATACACTAGCTGATCCAGAAGCCTCCTAGAGAGTTACCAATAGGTTCGGTCCGGTGTACTAACTAGCAGCCAGCCTGCAAACACCAGTTTAGAGCTGTACCCTCAAAATGTAAGGAAAATTGGATCTCACCACAATGTTCATCATAACCTCAAAAGTCATCAATCATACTGCATGATGGAAGAGATAGGGAAGGTATTGTCCATCCTCCAAATACTTGTAAATGACAATGGTGGCAATGATTATGTTGTGTATTATGTGATATATTTCATTAAATGGATCTTCAATATTCCACTGATGAATCTCTCCTTAGTTCTAATATCCTTTCAGCAGCAATTTTTACAATAATTTCCAAACTTTTATTTTACTTTTTCCCCAGCAGTAAAGACTAAAAATTAATAGTGTGAGCAATTTCTCACACTAATTTAATACCTGTGTTGAAATAGTGACCTATGTCTACACTTGATACTGAAGCTAAAAATTCCAAACAAACTGATTTGTAATCAGCTGCTATTTGCAAACAAAACTGCTTTCATTGTGGAGACTTCAATTTGATATTACCCTTCTGTCCAGCAGTGTAAAATATTATTTCTACCTTAGCATGCTGTTAAGAATTGAAAAAAAAATATATAAAAATATTGGCACAGCTTTGAGTCTTCTGAGCATGAAAAACATTGGGTTAGAATAAACCTCATGGTAGGGAAGGTCATGAAGTTTGTGGTCAAAGATGCATTACATAGTCACCTTGAGAAGTATGATATCCTAAATGGATTTCAACATTGCTTTTTAAAGGGAAAATCCTATCTACTAATCTTATCTGACCAATCTGATAATCTATTATGTAATCACAGAGGATTCCATGTAAGAAACAACTTAGATTAGCAAAACATTTCACATGGGTAGCTGCTGTACAAGCTGGAGTGTATTAGAATTACAAACAATACCCTGAGATAGACTGAGGGAGAGGATGCAGAAAGTTGTTATAAATGGTTAACCTTCAGAGTGGGCCAGAGTTATAAATGGGAGAATAAGAGGTATGATGATGAAATTTGCAGATGATATAAAGGTTGGAAGTTGGTTGACAATACAATTCAGGCCAAGTCTCTTCAGAATGATTTGGATAGCTTCAGAGATGGTCAGGAAAATGGCAGTTATGTTTTAATGCTGCCAAATGTGCAGTTTTCCATTTGGGAAAAATAATAGCTTACAAACAGCTGAAGGATGAGGAAAGAGACTTGGGTAGTCTGATACAATCAGACACAAATGAAGATAATACTTACTCAAGGAGGTAATTCTCCACATCACCAGCAAAAAAGTCTTCACCAAATTCATCGGTCAGTCTAACAAAATTTCCTATGAGATTTCCACCTTTGTAGACTAATAAAGCTGGAACTCCACTCTTTTCCTGAAATTGTAACATATATTCAAGTACACACAATTATTATACTTAGTAGATAATAGCAAAAATAAATTCATGAAACAGAAAATTTAGGAGGGCATTGCTTTAAAATCGATTAAAATGGCCTCTTGATATCAAACATATCACTAATATTATTACTAAAAAAACACCTTCTAAATAAGTTTTATTAAACTCGTATGGAGTACAAGCTCAATTTCTACCTAAATTGTTAGCAGGTGACGTTTCAGGATTCTTACCGAACCCCAACATCAAACCATAAATGCTGAGGAGGAAATAGAAGAACATTTAACAATTATGTAAAATAAATTGATAGACAATTAATCAGAAGCAATTACAACTAAAATCTTTAATTTTAGATAATGTTATAAGACAATGACGTGCGTTCAAGAATTTAGAAACTATAAACAAGATAAAATGGTAATCACATAAACTATACACATACCTATGGTTCTATAGATATGGCCCTCTTACTTCCTACATTGCAATTCAATTACAATACCTGCCTAGTGCAGGGATTCTATAAAGAATAATAAGGTAAGATTACGGTGTGAGGCTATTCAAAGAATAAGGAACATCCTGAGGGCAAAGGCCACAAGATGACTGGTTCTAGGTTACAGCCCTGAACTGGGAGGTTCGTAAGGACGATGATCTCGAACCAGAAATGTTACATGTCTATAAATAAATGGAGAATGTTACCTCAAAAAGAAAAGTAAAAAAAAACCAGCTGGATATTGCCTGGCCCAAGAGGATGTAATGCTCTCCATTTGTTTATCGTGTATATACAGTAATTGTATTTGTTTATTATTTCACTCGGAAAGTTATAGAAGTGTATATGGGAATTCAATTCAGTATGTTAACAAGGGATTAGATGTAGTATAACATTGATACAATCTATGCAGGTGTTGCCTGTGAGAGATTAATGCCATTACAGAAAATGTGTTAAAGCAGTTTTAAAAGTATTTATTTTTTAAAAGCTGTTCTATTTTCAAGTAAAATTAAATACACATTACAGTATATACAGCATATAAAACATACAAAATGTTTACTCATTCCTGCAGACGATGCTTCCAAACAGCAGAATTTCACTTGGGGATATTGCTGAGCAAGACACTGGAGGCATCCATTCATAGTATCACATCCTAAAATATCCTGTATACAAAACAGAATAACTACTGTTATAAAAAAGGAATATGAATTACTACTAATAATTTATTGTTTATTATTTAGCATACAAGGTAGACCAAGAAATACAGTGAAATTCCAATTTAAGGTGTTAATTTTTGATAATCCTGGCCAACGTTCTATATAATATATTTTTCATCTGATATTAATGTAATACTTTTAATGAAAACAAAGGTTCAAAAAGTAATGAAGAGTTTGAAAGAAATAAATGTCATGAAAACACTGTATATAATAACCATGTGGAACAATGTTCTCAAACTATCAGTGTTGTTAAGAGAAGCTGGATTCAGTATCAGCACTGTGAGTCACAACATGCAAACTGGGCCATGAAACACACTTGCACAGACAAAATACATGGTAAAATGATAAGGGCTGCAGTACCTGATACACCACAACCAAGTCATTAATGCATCAAAAATTTACAAAAACAAGACAAGATACAATAGTACCTCATGTGAACTTAAAGCATGTCATTTCTGAAGTAAGCAAATTAGATCACGCATAACTTAAAATGAGTGTCTAGTGAAGGGGGCTGTAGATGTTAACAGGGGATATGGCTAATCAATAGCCTCTCATGCGTAACAGCATGGAATGACTCCTTGATAGAGGCTATCTAAGAGTCCTAGTACTATTGAAGTCCGCTCTACCAGCAGAGCAGTTCTGGGGGGGGGGGTTAGTGGTATGAAATTGATCTATCCCACAGCTTCTCAAATATTGTCAGTGGGATTCATTTCTGGAGATGGTGGTGGTCATTCTCTTTGGGAAATATCTCCACTCTGAAGAAAGGCTTCCACAAATTACCGTGGTACTCAAAAAATTGAATCAGCTCATTTTTTAGGTGTTTGTCCTTATACTGGCAGCTAATCTTTTAAAAATAGCTGAAAGAACATATGTAATAACAATATACATATGAAACTATTAATTGCAAAAAATTTACTTTTACACCTTAGGGGTAAATATACACTCAAAATAATTACTTCCCTAAAATAACAGCTGTTCCTTATATAATAACAAAAATTCTATGAAAGTAGTATTTTTATTTTTTTCATTACTTTGCTCATACTAGGACAACAGACAGCTACATAACCAAAAAAAACTCAAGAAAATGCACACTAATATTTCATTGGCCCACCCCTTGCATTGATGACTGCTGCACATCATCATGGCATTGACTGGGATAAGGTTCTGAATGTATTCCTGGGAAATCTCATAATACCAAACATGGATTAATGTCTCCTACAGCTTTCCAAGTGTTTTTGGTTTCATTTGCATTACTGAAAAACCCATTTTGTTCCAACAACTTTCAAATGGATTGAGATCTGAACTGTTACCAGGCCATGTTATTGTGCAAACTGATTTATCCTTTAACCATTTTTGTATGTGCAGACAGTAAAGACAGCAAAATAAATTACAATATTTATTTAAGCAAGAGTGCAACATTTCATAAATTTAAAACTTGCTAATTTTATGAAGTAGCACAACCAACTCCTCTATGTGAAATACAGCCCCATATCATTTGAGATACAGAATGTTTCACTATGGAGATGATAGTCAGGATGAAACTCTTCTCTTCCTTGTCTAACAGTTTGCTAGCTGTCCAAACCATGCAAGTTTAATTTTGATTAATCAGAGAAAATAACACATTTCCACCGATCCTCGGAGCAACTAGCATGCTCTTTTGCCCACTTTAGATGTTAGGGATTTCGTTTTTTTTTTTTTTTGCATCAAAATTGGCTTTTTATCTTGATCAGTGTGCTACTAATCCCAATGAGTAAAGGTGTCAACGTATTCTAACAGTACTTGCCTTTACTCCTGTATTCTCCTCCCACACTGTTTTAAGATCTGTTGATGAAGATCTTGTTTTAGACCAACAGACAGATCAGAAATTTGTCCTACACTGTACGAGACATTTGTGGACATCCACTTCCTTTCTTTCTGTTTAGACTGCCAGTTTCTGATAATCTTCATGAAAATGTAACACTGTTGGCTGATTACAGTGAAACCTCTTAGCTATTTCATGGGGAAACTATCCATCTGCATTTAGTGAAGCAGCAACACCTTTCTTATGTGAAGTTAACTGTGAAAACTTAGCCATTGCAATAGCACAGAATACGGGGCTCATGGCATTTGCACTACATTTATACTGCCAATACAATGATGTAAAAATCATGTATGACACGTGACATTATCCTTAGATGTCACATGATCATATAGAGCAGCGTTTCTCAAACTGTGTTCCGCAGAACACTAATGTTCCGTGAGACGTGAACAAGTGTTCCGCAAAAAATCGTAATTAATAATTAAAAAATAAAATAAATAAATTTTACATATTTGTAGCATACACCACTTTTGTATCATTATAATATTTAACATAATTTTTTTCGGTTATTAATATACTGGCATAGACTAATAATCAGTTGAATAGACTGTGGAACGCTTTATTTTGGCGGCCTTTTGCATAGAGGTAATGACACCTATGAAAAAGTAGCAATGTGGTGATCTAGTATGCCATTCATATGCGATTTAGCCTGGAGTACACGGGTTTAAAGGACAGGAGGAAGTGAACCAATATCATAACTAGACTCACTTCCTTGTATAAATTTTTTTGATAATTATTTCGAAATATTATTTTTAAAATGTAACCATACATTCGTGGTTGAAAAAAGGAACTTTAAAATGAGAAGCAAAGTACTTCTAGTAGCACAACTTTGGTCGATGAAAATAAACACAATATTGTCACACTTCAAACTGAGGATGAACAATAGCAGCCTTTTGTTCTCCAAAAATCTGAAGTGAAAAAATGGGAACCAACTGATAAAAGACCAAAATGAAAGTATGATGACAGTTATTTGATTTTTGGCTTTATTTGTGTTGGAAATATAGATGCTCCTGATGCAAAGTGCATCGCATGTAATAAAATATTACAAAATAGTTCTTTGGATCCTGCTAAACTTGTGTTTCATAAGTGTTCCGTGAATACGTTGTGAAATGAAAAGTGTTCCGTGACTAAAAAAAGTTTGGGAAACTAGCTTCCTAGACATGGATGATGCAATAGGGTAATGCTATTACAAAACATATTAGCATTAGCACAGGCATATGATGCAAGAAAGCAAGCTTATACAGCATAAGCCAAAAAAAAAAAAAAAAACTCTTCCCATTTCAATCATTCATTCGCTCCAAATGTTTGTCTGTCTAGTTCTGCCTTGAATTTATTTAAGCTGTCAACTTCCACAATGTCAGATGAAATTTGTTCCAGCAATCAACCACCCGCTGGCTAAAGGCAAATTTCCACACATTTATTCTTTTTTTTTTTTTTTTTTTTTTTTTTTTAGGAGCATTAGCAACTAAGGCCATATTGCTCCGGGATATGCGGTGGTCATTCCCTGACCTTTCCGCATCCTCCATATTTGGTGGTGACGGGCTCGAACCCCGGTCTAATCAAGAAGCGTGTGCTACGCACTGGTGCTCTTTCCCACCTGGCTACGGAGGCGCCACATTTATTCTACAACTGACTTTCCTCAATTTGAATTTATATCCCCTCAGGCAATTAATCTGGGCAAGATGAAGAATCCCATCACCATTGAGCTTGCTCAAACCATTCAAAGACTTATACGCCTCAATCAGATTACCTCACAGGTGCCTAGTCTCCAGACACTGTAATTTGAAAAAATTATGCCTTTCTTCATAAGAGCAACCCTTTGTTCCATTCACTAATCTTGTTGTCCTTCTCTGTACTCGTTCCAGCAGCTCTACATCCTTCCTAAAATGAGGCCTCCAGACCGGTATACAGTACTCAAGGTGTGGCCTGACCATTGCCTTATACAAAGGGATAATCACCTCCTTATCCCTGCTACTAAAATTCCTGTATATCACTGACAAGACACCATGAGCTATTCTTGCAGACCGTCTGCACAGCTCATAAAACTTTATACTGCTACCGTTATGCAGTACTTTGCATTTTTCAATGTTAAACTTCAGTTGCCACCTCTCAGTCCATCTGCTGAACTTCTTTAGATGCTGTTGCAGTAGCGTACTGTCTAGTGCTATTAACAACCCTACCAACCTTTGTATCATCTGCAAACTTAGACATTGAGAGAAAACAATAATGGACCCAACACTGAACCCTGGGGACTCCACTAATAATATTAATCCATGAAGAGCAGTGTCCATTGATTACCACTCTCTGTCATCTCCCACTGAACCATCCCTTTATCCATAGTATCAACTTGCCCTTAATGCCACACTACTCCAATTTCGTTATTATCACAAATGCAATAAGATTGAGTTTACTACCCGTTTATGATTAGATGCACTAACAGAAAAGCCCAATAAACCGGAAAGTGCAAATTGTTTTTATTGTTTTATGGTTGTGACCTCCAGAAACATGCTTTAGGAAAATATCACAGAAAAGGCATTCAAAATTGATTCCTATAACGGGAACATATGATAATGATGAAAGGGTAGTGCAATTTCCATTATAAATATGACCTTTTAGAGAAATAAATAGCTTAGTATAGAGAAATTTTCAACTTCCACGGACTTGGAACGAATTACAAAAAAAAAAAAAAAAAACACAATGTGTTATTGGGTTCACATTACGATGCTTTTGCGATACCTCCATTTATTCCTACAGAATGCAAAATACATTTCCACTGGCCGGAAAAAACTTACGTAAAGCCAAATTTCCATAAGTCGAGTAATACATAAGTCGGGGAGTTCCTGTATATAAAAATGATAGGAAGTTAGATTAGAATATTGTCAAAAGATGGCAGCATGATACAACTTTATGCATTTTCAGCACTCCAACCAGCATAATAAGTTTGTAATCCTTAAAACGGCAGTCTTTAGTCATCAAGAATGTGTAATTCTCTGGTATTTGCATTTAATGAGGAAAACTCCTATTGAAATTGATCAGGAAAATGTTCTAACAGCATTATGGATGTGAAAAACGTGCATTGCTCGGTGCAAAAGTTTTGTGAATTACAAGGAGTTTTGTGAGAATGAAACTTGTCAACCAAGACCTCAAGCCAGTCATTCTGATGCCAGCATCCACCAGATAGAGGAATTTGATTTGGGTGACAGGATATCAACAGTGGCTGAAACTACAACAGCTATAGCCATTTCAGTTGGCTTTGTGCATTCTATTCTTCAAGATCTCAGAATGAGAAAGGTGTCAACCAGGTGGGTGCATGGCAGCTTTCTCTGAAACAAAAAGATATTCCTGTCAAGTTGTGTGAAACAATGCTGCCCCAAGATTCTTCAATGAATGGTTGTTTCTTCTCACTGATTGTAATGATGGACAAGACATAGCCATGGTCGTGGACCTGTTCAATCCTGAAACTATGCATCCAACCATCCAATGTGATCATGCTGAGTCACTACTGCCCAAAAAAGTTCAATGTTACTACATGTGTAGAGAAAACAATAGCTGCTATTTATTGGAATATTGGGGGAATAATCCTTGAACATTATGTTCCCAAGGGCACTACAGTGACAAGAAACTCACATGAAAAGATTCTGAAGAAAAAGTTTCACCCAGCATTCCACCCCCATTGTGCTACTAAAATGCAAAATTTGTTTGTGGAAAACAAAATTGAGGTTATCCCACACCCTCCATACTCACCTGATCTTGCACTTAGTGACTTTTGGTTGTTTCCAACGGATGAAGAATACTGCTCTTTGTGGCAGAACCTTTTCTAGCTGACAGCAGCTGCTTTAGCCATTTACCAGTGGGTTAAATGTTCCTCCAAACAAACTTTTTCAGTGGTTTTCAAAACTTGGGAGAAATGGTGTGAAAAACATGTATTTCTTCTAGGAGGTTATATTGAAAAATGACAATGTCAAAAATATTAATGCACCCCATATAAGCATGCTGAAAAATTAGATAAGTTAGATCAGAATGTATTTGCTCCAATTGCCCAGGCATGATAAGAGGAACTATACATTGATCAGTCTCAACGCATAACTCAGAGATTTGAGGTAAAATGAAGTGCAGGTGACAGTTAATATAAATATTACGATACAAAAAGGTATTTTAATTGTAATAAACCAATTTGATAAAATATGTTACTAATAGTACCTTAAACCACATTAATAAATATAACAGCAGAAGTTTAAAATTTATTTCATGTGAGAACCATGGCCTCAAAATAAAAGGGGAGGGGACTTATGTACTTTTTCTTAAAATTATCTTAAAATAAGGAGAAAAAGGACCAAATGAAAAATAAGGGAGCACTGCTTCCTTCTATACCAAAGATTTAATTTGAATAATCATCATGATATACTGTATAGGAAAATATTAATCAATATTTATGATAAAATTTTTAATACATAAAGACTCACATCTGTATAAATATGAACAATTATAGTAACAACATCATTTTCTTTGTCTACTGTTTGAAGAAACTCTTGTCCACTTCTGAGATTTACCAACTGTCCAAATTTTGGTCTGCAAGTAGAGAGATTATATTCACTTTAATAAATTAAATAATTTTTTAAACAATTCTTGGGGGGTGTGTGTGTGTGTGCACGCGTGTAATTAGAATATAAAATATAAGAATATGGCAAACCAAGTAAGTAGTGAATAGAAAATAAACTAGTACATAACCAGGTTTACATTTTTAAACATTCGATAAGAATTACAGTATCTTGTTGCTCTCAGGTGATTCACTGTTGTGATCACCTACATTCTAAAGGCTTAAGTGCAGTGTTGAATCTGTTTCTAAGTCCGAATGCACAATGATGGGAAGTACCCTGTTGTGTACATAAGTGCCCCCCTATTATCCAGGATACAATCCACTAAGAACACCTACCAGATGATCACATAACTGCACCAGAAGCCTAATCCCAAAATGGAATCAATTTATGTACATAATGGAATAATATATCAATTTAGTTTTTATTAGTCTATAATAGTTTTTGTGTGCAATAGTAGAAGTCGATTTATTTATTAATTTTTTTTTTTTTGGAAAATGTTTTTCTTGATATTTCAATTAGGATTCTTTAATTTCCTCTTGAAAACACAGTTTTTCCCTCCCTCCCTCCAGGGTGTGTTGTTTAACTGGTTTGACAACTTCATGAAGTTTCTGCTAATGAGCAATTCATTAGTGGGATACTCATAACAATTCATTCACCTCAAGGCTAATGCAGCATCTGTGGGTTCAGATTATAAACTAAATCCATTCTCTCTTTTCTATATAAGGATTAGAATAATTAGTATTAGCAGTGGCAAATGATACAAGAAAGCAAGCTTATAATGCATCAAAAAAAAAAAAAAAAATACTTCCCATATTACATGTTCATTGCCATCAATAATTTCAAACTATCCACTTCCACAATAAGGAACGGAAGTTTGTTCCAACAATCAACCACCTGACAGCTGAAGGCAAACATTAGCACATCTATCTTGCAACCATCCTTACTCAATTTGAATTTATGTACCCTCTCATGTGTAGTCTGAGCAAAAGGAAGGTCGTCAGCACTGAGCTAGCTCAATCCATTCAGTCTTAAATGCCTCAATCAGATCACCTTGCAGGAAACTGGTCTCCAGATGCTGCAATTTGCAGAACCAAAGTTTTCTTGGTAAGACTGCCCTTTTGTTCTCTTCACCTATCTCATTGCCTTTTCTTACTTCCTGTATGCAATATTCAAAATGCTGCCTAACCATTTCCTTGTACAATGGGACAATCATCTCCTTATCCCAGCTAGCAATGTTCCTGTATATCACAGACAAAACCCCATGAGCTGTCCCGGCAGCATGTCTGCACCACTTAACTGAAGTTCATACCTTGCTGAAAAATGACTCCCAGGTTTTTTTCATTTTCCAGCTAGTAAGTTAATCTGGGATTACTGCTACCCATTTAACATTGACATATGCAGTATCTTGCATATGTCAATGTTAAAACCAAACTGCAATTTCTCAGTTGATCTGTTTAATTTTTCTAGAGCTTGTTGTAGCTTACCTTGGTTATTGTCATTAACCAATCTGCCAACCTTTGTATCATTTGCAAACTTAGATATTAAGCCTGATATAATTTCATCAATATCATTAATAAATACAAAAAAACAACAATGGACTCAGCATTCAACCCTGGGGAACTCCACTAATAAAGTCAGTCCACAAAGTGCAGTGTCCATTGAAAAGATTTTTAGGACTAAAGCCTCAAACTATGGAAAATTCACTAAACGTAACAGGTTAGTGCATTAGCATCATGTTTGTACGTAGCGAATTACCGAAAATGGCAAAATTTTCGTTATATTTCATATTGTGAATGCCTTCACAAGTTGCCTGATATTGCACTTCCTTGAATAAGTAATGCTTCGCCAGTAGAGTAGACTATTGTTACTTATTCTCAGTGGATATCACCACCCAGAGGGCCATTTCAAGGCTCTTTAGCTTCTCATTAGTGGATATTCACAATATGAGGATGCCAGATGGTGTGCAACAATATAGACTGAAAAGATTTTTTGGGTTAAAGCCTCAACCTATGGAAAATTCACTAAACGTAACAGGTTAGTGCATTAGCATCATGTTTTATGTAGTGAATTACCAAATATGGCAAAATGGCATAGTTTTCATTATATCTCCTATTGTTAATGCCTTCACAATGAGTCACTTGATATTGCACTACCTCGAATAAGTATAAAATAAGAACGATGCCATTTTTGGTAATTCACTATGTACGAGGGGATATCAAAAAGTTCATACTCTGATGTAGATAAAAAGACAGTAGGAAGATGCCATTTTTAATATAAGTTGTCTACATATTCAATAACTAACATATGAAATTTCATTCCTGTAGGTGATCATACAACAGAGGTGGAGTCCAGAATCTGAGGAAGGACACTATGGTTGACAAAGTGAAGTATCGAGCAGTGATCAAGTTCCTGCATTTGCAGGGCAAGAAAGCTGTGTATGGGTAGAATTGTCCATCCTATGACACTGTAAAAAAGTGGAAATGGGAGTTCCAGTGCAGTCATACAAGTGTCTTTAATGAGCCAAGAGAAGGCCATCAACATCCACAGACAGTGAGACAGTTGCAAAGGCTGAGCAGCTGGTGCTGAGTGACAGACGTGTGACAATTCATTTCATTGCAAATGCAGTGGGAATTAGTTATAGATCTGCCCACAGCATTTTACATGACCATCTGCACATGTCTAAGGCCTCCATATGATGGGTTCCAAGATTGCTGACACCTTTGCAGAAGCAATGTCAAATGCAATGTTCTCGCCAACTGTTGGATTTGTGTAATGCGCATGTTGAGAACTTTTTTGATCGGTTGGTGACAGATGATGAATGCTGGGTGTACCAGTATGATCTGGAGACTAAAGACATGTCAAAGCAGTGGAAGCACACCTCCTCCCCACCTCCCAAAAAGGCAAAGACGACTCCATCTACAAATAAGGTTATGTTGTCCATGTTTTGGGACAGAAAAGGGGTTATCCTGACAGATTACCTACCTCGTGGTTCCACACTTACTGGAGAATACTACAGAAATCTTTTGAAAAAGTTATGCGATGCTTGGAAGGTGAAAAGGCGTGGAATGTTAACCAAAGGTGTTCGTCTTCTGTCAGACAATGCACCAACTCACACAGCCAATGCCGCCGCCGCCAACTTTGTTGCCCAGTGCAGCTTCGAACTACTGCAGCACCCACTCTATTCTCCTGACCTAGCACAATCAGACTACTTCTTATTTTTAGAAATGAAGAAATGACTGTGTGGATGCCGCTTTGAGTCATCTCAGGAAGTTATCAATAAAGTGGAATCGTGGTTTCAGGCAAAAAGTGCAAACTTCTATGATCAAGGCATTAAACAACTGATCCATAGATGGGAGAAATGTGTTACTATACATGGAGAGTACACAGAAAAGGATTAAAGTTCCTGTGAAGTTTCACCTTTCTAGGGCTATTATTTTTAGGTAAGGGTGCAAACTTTTTGATACCCCCTCATACAAACATGATGAGGGGGTATCAAAAAATTAGTGCAGCATCCATTAATAACCATTCTTTGTATTCTCTCATTCAACCATCCTTTTATCCATAGCAATAACTTGCCCTTAATGCCACACTGCTCCAATTTGTACAGCAGTATTTTATGTGTCAGTATCAAAAACAATCCTGAAATCCAAGTATATGATATCAAAATTATTTTTTGCATCCAGTTCCTTTGTTACTGTATTATAATATCTAGAGTAGTCTGACTGCAGTATAATTGCATTCCTGTCTAGATGGTCCTGCATTACTTCTTTAACCAGTGACCCCATTATTTTCCCTGGAACAGAAGTTAAACTAATAGGGCTAATTATTCATGTCACCTTTTGATCCCCCTTTGTGAACTGGGAATACATTTGCACATCTTCAGTCCATAGGGATCTCCTCTGACTACAAAGATGCTCTCATAATTATGGCTAAAGGTTTGCTCACCTCCTTTGTTTTTATGTTTATGTTTTATTTTATGATTAACTTCAATAATTTCACTCCCCATTATAGTTTGATAAACATCTGGCATTCCCTTCTCTAAAGAAATCCTCGTGTGTGAATATAGATGCAAAATAACCTATTCAGTTTGTCAGCAACCTGAGCAAGATCATTAGCAGTAAAACTACTGACATTAAGTGGACAAATGTGATTAATCCCTTCATTCTACCGTTAATATAAGCACAGAAGTCTTTCCTGCTGTTCTTTGCATTCTTTTCCAGAGATTTCTCTATCTACCTTAGTTGTCTAACCTCCTTTGTGAGTTGATTACAGACTACTTTATATCTAACATATGCTTCTGTATTACCTGATAATTTATATGCAGCCCATGCATTTCATTTTTTCTTCTTTGCTACATGTCTCATCAGTTCATCTGGCATCCATTCAGGTCAAACTTGAACAGTATTTCTTAGTTGGTAAGAAAAGCCTATTAGTTTCTACAATTACTGCCACGAATGCTTCCCATTTGGAATTTGCTGTTGGTAACATTATCAGATGTCCCACTGCATAGAATTTAAAAACTATCTGACACTGCTATAGTCACCCTTAAAAAAGCAAAAATCTTCCCTTTACCCTTGATAGTAGTTGTCTTCAAGTATATCCGGCATGAATACACTGTGATTACTGCCACTCAGTGGGCTTTTAAACTGCAAATGTTTAATGCATGAAGAAATGCTGCTGATAATCAGATCAAGAGTACTGCTTCCTCTTGTTGCCTCTCTAACATGCTACTGTAGAAAACAGTCATCCAATAAATCCACTAAAGTCTTGCTTCTCCATGAATGACCAACCCACAAATTCCCGTCGATATCTGGAAAGTTACAATCCTCCATTATAAGACATTCTGAATGTTGCAAAAAAGTCGTGAGTTAGGGTTAAATTTGAAAGTGTCTTCAATTCTGCCCAGACAAGATAGGAGGGAGTACAATGAAAGCCTTGTCAATCAATTCAGCCCTGGAAGGAAAGTGCAAGGCTCAAGGGGTAGAATTTTTTTCAGCATGGTGTGTGTGCTTGTTAACAGGAGAGACTGCTTCTACAGGGATGGGATACACTTAAAGAGAAAGGGCGCAAGAATATTTGCTGATGCTATCGAGGCAGTGTTAGGTGGGTCGGAAAACTGCTAGCTTGGGGGGGATTCACAGACTAAAAGGTTAAAAGTAGCCGCAGGCAGAGGTGAAAGTGATTCTTGCACTACTTCTATTACAATAAGCAGAGGCCTGGAGTGAGGGACGCTGGGGGTTTCAGGGACTGATGGCAGTCATCGGGAAACAGGTTTGTATACGGGATGTGTTAAGGTAACTAAGAATAAGAATAGGTGCATGTATACCAATGCTAGCAGTATAGTAAATAAATTTGATGAATTTGAAGTATTGGTCAAGACATCAAAGGCGGATATTGTTGGGATATCAGAGACGTGGTGTCACACAGATATTAGGAATGCAGAATTGGAATTTGGGGAGTACAATGTGTACAGAAAGGATAGACGGGATAGGAAGAGAGGAGGTGTTATGCTGAATTAAGAAAAACAAAATCAAAAGAAGTGCATCCAGTTGATATAGATGAACAGTGCACTGTTCAGTCAGTTTGGTGTGACATAAGCACTGCAAAAGCTAAAATAACAGTAGGAGTGTGTTATAGGCCTAATGACTCGAATGAGTACAATGAACAATTGTACAGAGAAATATAGTGGATGGGATCTATCCAGTTATATTAAAGGAGGCAGCAAAGGAAGTAAGCAAACCCTTAGGATAATTATGAGAGCATCCTTGGACTTAGGGGAGGTTCCCACAGACTGGAGATGTGCAAATGTACAATTCACAAAGGGGGAACGAAGGGTGACACGAGTAATTACAGACCAGTTAGTTTAACTTCTATTCCAGGAAAATTAATGGAAGCACTGGTTAAAGAAGCACTGCAGGATCATCTTGACAAGAATTCAGTTATAGCTCAGACACAGCATGGATTTGTTAAGGGAAAGTTTTGTCTGACAAATTTTATTGGATATTATGATGTGGTTATAAAGGAACTGGATACAAAAAATAATTTTGATATCACATACTTGGATTTCAGGAAAGCTTCTGACACTGTTGCACATGGAAGACTACTCTACAAACTGGAGCAGAATGGTATTAAGGGTAAGTTGCTACAATTGATAAAAGGATGGTGCAGTGGGAAAAGACAGAGGGTGGTAATCAATGGGTGCTGCTCTTATTGGACTAATGTTATTACTGGAGTCCCACAGGGTTTGGTGTTGGGTCCATTGTTGTTTTGTATATTTATCAATGATATTGATGAAGGTATATCAGGCTTAGTGTTGAAGTTTGCAGATGATACAAATATTGGCAGGGTTGTTAATGACAGCGTGCTACTGCAACAGGATCTAGAAAATTTGGGCAGATGGGCTGAGAAGTGCCAACTGAAGTTTAACATTGACAAATGCAAAGTACTGCATATCGGTAGAAGTAACCCCCAGAGAAACATACCAACTGTGTGGTACTACACTTAAGGTGGTAGAAAATGAAAAAGACCTGGGAGTAATTGTGCAGTCAGATATTAAATTTTCTGAGCAATGCAGACAGGCTGCCAGGGCAGGTCATGGGGTTTTGTCAATGATATACAGGAATTTTGCTAGCAGGAAAAAGGTGATTGTCCCTCTGTATAAGACAATGGTCAGGCCATGCCTTGAGCACTGCGCACAGGTCTGTAGGCCTCATTTTAGGAAGAATGTAAATTTGCCTGAGCGTGTACAGAGAGGAGCAACAAGATTGGTGAGGGGAATAAAGGGATCCTTTTACCAAGAGAGGCTTAAATTCTGTAAATTGCAGCAGTTGGAGACTAGGCACCTGAGAGGGGATCTGATTGAGGTGTAATAAGGCCTTGAATGGGTTGTGCATGCTGAATTCTGATGGGATTCTTCCACTTGTTCAGATTACGAACCTAAGGGGGCATAAATTCAAATTGAGGAAAGACAGATATAGAATAGATGTGTAGAATGCCTTTGGCCAGCAGGTGGTTAATTGCCTGAACAAACTTCCATCTGTCGTTGTGGAAGTTGATAGGTTAAATAAATTTAAGGAGGTACTGGGCAAACATTTAGAGGGAATTGTTTTTTTTTTTTTTTTTCCGACTGATGCTGCATAAGCTTATACACTTGCTTTCTTGCATCAGATGCCACTACTACTACTACATTCTGATTTACTGGCCCACTCTATTTCTCTGTACAGTTGTTTGTTATACTCATCACAGGTGCTTGGTCCTTGAGGTTGTCACAGACATTCTCTCAGATATGCCAGACAAGCTGTACTTGCTACCTGGGAGTCTAAAACACTGATGGAACTGATATTCGGGTGACACTCAAGTCAAGTGGACCCAATTTCGGCAAAGTCTGGACAGTCTGTGACAGCCAAATCCTCTGCTTGCACCTTCACGATGGTGGGACTGTTAGTAATCCTGGGTATAACCTCCATGCACAAGCACATGGTGGGTGACCACCCAGGTGTGAACCAACGTAAGCAGGGGTCGAGGTGTAGCGCCCACACCACATGGAGGAATGCCGCCCCTCTATGTTACCAGGCAGTACTAGGTGGTAGATGACTCTCATCAACCGGTGAAATACCACCACTTTGCTTATTGGAGGCTTGAAGTGGTGGAACCCATGTTTAGTCTCTAGAGCTAAGTTCCGGTCAACCCTTCCCTATCTCTTCCATCATGCAGTATGATTGATGACTTTTGAGGTTATGATGAACGTCGTGGCGAGATCCAATATTCCTTACATTTCGAGGGTACAGCTCTAAAACGGTTTTCGCAGGCCGGCCGCTAGTTAGTACACCGGACCGAACCTATTGGTAACTCTCTAGGAGGCTTCCGGATCAGCTAGTGTATAATCTTGCTACCTCTACTCTGCCAGATAGTGACTGGAGGGAGTCCGAGTAGTGTGTATGCGGGGAGCATTGTCGAGGCCACGTTATGTCAAGGATCTGGGTATATTCTTACCACATGTACGCCATATCCAAACATTTCATTACTTCATACAGCATGTCCCACCCACTTTTTCTTACTATTGAATATACCATGAATTGTCAAACTAATAGAACAAGCTTATCTGCGAAAAGATCTAAACCTCCCAAGGACTTCCTAATTCATTTCACAAATATACGTGGTCTCAATTCTAATCTCAACGATGTCCATTTCCACTTGCAGTCTGCCAAACCACATGTACTTTTTCTGACAGAATCTCAGTTATCGGTTGATTCAAATACTGCTCATCTCAGATGCCCAAATTATTCGCTGTATGATTCCTTTCGCCTCAAAGGAGGTACTTGTGCATATGTCTGTTCTGATATTCTCTGTCAGAGACTTGGCAATTTGGAATCTCCTCTCTTTGATCTTCTCTGGCTTAAAATCTCTCTACCTCATTGTGTCAAATTCATCTGTTGTCTCTACCGTTCTCCCAACTCCACTAATCACTTGGAGCTCTTTGACTTCCTCTCGTTGCAACTTGACTTTCTTCAGTCCAACTTTCCTAACAGTGAGGTAATTTTCCTTGGTGATTTTAATGTTCACAACTCCAGCTGGCTTCCGTTTTCTAGTCACACCGACCCAGCAGGTCGAGATGCTGAGGCTTTTGCAATTACTAATGACCTAGCACAGATTGTTCATTTACTTACAAGAATACTGGACAATCCGAATCATACAGCCAATACGCTTGATCTTTTTCTCACAAACAACCCTTCTAAGTACACGGTCGAAGTGAGAGGTCCTTTAGGCACTTCAGATCACAACTTGGTGATTGTCTCTTCTCCAATGGAACCTTTATCTCATGGCTATTCCCAACCTCGTGTTGTTTGGCATTACAAGAATGCAAAATGGGATGACCTGCGAGACTTCTTTTCTTCTTTTCCTTGGTCGGATTACTGTTTCAAAACTCCTGATGTCAGATCGTGTCGGTGAAATTATTCTTGCAGGAATGGAATCCTTTATCCCACACTCCACTTTAAAATCTCGTCCTTTATCTAAACCTTGGTTTTCCAATAAATGTGCTAAGGCTGTTCAAGAGAAGAATGTTGTATATCATAATTGGCTTGTTTCTAATTCTTCGATTTCATTTTCTGCCTACACCAAAGCTCGCAACAATTGTAAAGCAGTTATTAATCAGTCCAAACTAGAGTTTGAACAGGCTAAGAGTAGAAAACTTGCTTCTTGCCCTAATGGTAGCCGAGCATTCTGGTCTCTTGCCAAAGCTATTGGCCGCAACTTTTGCCCATCTCTGCTTCCACCTCTGTCCAAACCAGATGGTTCTGTTGTCACTTCAGCCAAGGATAAAGCTGACCTGCTAGCATCCCATTTTTCTTCCAGCTCATGTATTAATGATCTTGGTAAAACACCTTCCTCCATTCCCAACACGCTCCATTCAATGCCTCCTGTGGTCTTCCATCAAAAGGATGTCAGAAGGATTTTGACGAATCTTGATGCTAAGACAGCTCCAGGTCCTGATGGTATTTCTCCACTTATTCTCAAAATCTGTGCTCCTGAACTTACTCCTATTCTTTGCCGCCTTTTTTCACTTTCTTATTCCAAAGGTGTTTTTCCTTCTGCTTGGAAATTTGCTCATATCCAGCCAGTTCCTAAAAAGGGTGACAAATCCCTCCCATCCAATTATCGTCCCATTGCAATTACTTCTACTCTTTCTAAAGTAATGGAGAAATCAATTAACCGCCAACTCTTAAACTACCTAGAAACCTTCCATCTGATCAACGATCACCAGTATGGATTCCATCAGTGTCGATCCACTGGTGATATCCTGGCTTATGTTACCCATTTATGGACTACTTCAATGGAAAGGTTCGGTGAAACACAAGTAGTTGCTCTTGACATCTCAAAGGCTTTTGATCGTGTTTGGCATAAAGGTCTTCTAAACAAGCTTCCATCTTATGGTTTGCCAACTGTTTTTAGTAATTGGTTATCCAGTTTTCTCTCTGATCGCTCACTGAGGGTGATGGTAGATGGCTCTCTGTCTTTTAACTTCTCCACTAATGCCGGTGTCCCCCAAGGTTCAGTTCTTTCCCCCACTCTTTTCCTCTTGTATATCAATGACCTTCTTCCATTGACTGGAAATCCTATCCATAGTTTTGCCGATGATAGCACATTGCATTCAACTTTCCGTTTTGAGAAATCTTGTCCTGCTCAATCAGCTTCAATTTCTCGAAAATCTGCTACCAATTCCTTAAATGCCAATCTTCTGGTAATTCTCCAGTGGGGCAAAGACAACTTTGTTTATTTCAACCCTTCTAAAACTCAGTCTTGTCTTATATCTCGCAAAAAGGATTCTTCTGCTCCTATGCTTATCTTTAGTGACACTCCACTTTCTAGGCAAAAGGATATATCTCTTTTTGGGATTACCCTGACTTCTAATCTCTCTTGGCACAAGCACATTACAAATATTGCTTCCTCTGCATCTAAAAAACTTGGTTTTCTCTTTCGCTCTCGGCGTTACTTTTCTTCCAAACAGCTGCTCACTCTGTATAAATCGCAAATCCGCCCTGCCATGGAATATTGTTCCCACATTTGGGGTGGTGCCCCCAAAACCTCTCTCAGGCTTCTTGATTCCATTCAGAAGAGGGCAGTTAGGTTAATTAATGACTCATCTCTAACAGAGTCTCTCCACTCGCTCTCTCATAGACGTACTGTTTCTGCTGCATGCCTCTTCTACAGATACTTCCATGGGCATTGTTCTTCTGAATTGGCTTCTATAATTCCTGCTCTCTCTTTCAAAACAGTCTGAACACGTGCCGCCACCAGCCAACATCCATTTACTGTCCAACTTCAAACCCACAGAACCAACTTTTCATCTTCCTCATTTATTCAACTGCCGTTTTCTGGAACAACCTTCCTTCATACGTATTTCCTGAAAATTACAATCTACAGAAGTTCAAGTCCAATGTCAACAAATATCTTCTTTCGTCTTCTCAACCTCCAACCCAAGTACGGTACTAAGTACTATAGGTTCTAATACCTCTCGTGTTTGGGGTTCACATAAAAAAAAAAAAAAAAAAAAAAAACAGTCATTAGGCCTGTTTTCGAGAACACACACACTCCTACTCTCATTTGATTTTCTCAGTTCTTGCATCACACCAAACTGACTCAACACAGTGCAGTCAACACTGACCACCATGTTGAATGCACTGCCTAAGATGTAATATGCTTCTTAACTAAGAGTATAATCCCTTTCTCCTGTCCTTTCTGTACACATTGTACTCCTTATATTTAAATTCTGAATTTGTTATGCCTGAGTGACACCAGATCTCCAATATCCCTACAATGTCTGCATTTGATGACTTAATCATAGTTCAAATTCATCAAGTTTATTTACTATACTCCTAATATTAGTGTGTATGCAAATATACATGAACCTGTTCTTAATCTTAGTCACCCTAACAGAGCTCTTTTATTTGCTTGTTGTTCCATGATGACCCACAAGCAGGGCTTGAAATCCCTGAAACTTTGCTTTCCAGGTTGCATATTCCAACAGAAGCAGTGCAAGAATCACTTTCATTTCTGCCTGCAGTTCTAGTTAATCTATTAGTCTGTGTATCCACCTCCAAGCTAGCCGTTTTTTGATGCCCCCAACACCTCGATAGTATCAGAAAATATTCTTGCACCCCTTCTATTTAGGTGTATCCCATTCCTGTAAAAATAGTCTCTTCTGTTAACAGGCACAGACCACGCTGAGATTCTACTCCATGAGCCTTGCACAATCTCTCCAATGCCAAACTGATTGACAAGGCTCTGAAACATGTACTGCCTCTTATCGTTTCTAGGCAGAATTGCCAACAATTTCAAATTTAAAACTATCTTGCGACTTTTCTCAACACTACCTTGTACTTGTTAATTCCTCAGATGTTAATATCATTAGTGCCAACATGCACAACTATATCACCCTTCATGCCCATAAAAAATGATATCTGCTCTACATCTATTTTTCTCATGGCAGACATATCCCAGTGTTATTCCACTTATCCTTTTTGCAAATTTCCTGTTTCCCTGACAATAATCACTAACAATAATTGACTCCTGTGAGAGTAGCATATTCTGCCTTGAGGATTGCTACTCTGTTACCTGTTGCACAAGTGTAAGCTCTAGCATTGAGTTGAGCAGCTAAGAGCTTGATGGGCCCCCATTTTAATTCCTTCGATGGCATCCACCTTGTTCTTAAAGCTCTCATAAACACCCATCAGAATGCTGTGTCTGTTCCTACTTTCTTCACCCTCTTTTGCCAAACACAAAGGCATCCCCATTGGCTGTATCATGTTAAGCTCAGGATGGGTCCACAAACACCGCACAAGTAGCACATTTTGTAAGGCCACAATTCATCAGATAACCACCCTGAAAACCACCCCTTCAGGGTGGGTTATCTGAGTAGGAGTACTGGGGCTCCTCCAAGCCCCAGCACTCCCACTATTCTGAGCCTGTTGCTTTTCTACCCTAGTCTGAAGTATTATTTCTGTTTAAATTCAATTTAATCTGAGAATATTACACTAAAATGATGGTTACCTAAATGCAATAATACATATTATGTCATCAAATTTACATTACATGTATTACTATATCGATACATTCAGAGTTTTAAATTAATTACAATCCTACTAGAAATAAAATTTCTTTGCTAAAAAAAAAAAAAAATATGCCAACTTACATGATTAGAACCTCCAAGCTACTTATGTACCAATATTAAAACCCTACAATTCCATACCATGCACTACACTACTAGTTTATACTACTAGTTACGTGACATGATATTCACACCAAATCACTGTTACAAAAGCTCTAAAAATATTAAGTTGTAACTTAACATAATCTCTAGCTAAATTTAAAAATAAGCTAATGAATGTGAACAGAACTATCAAGCTATTTATTGAACACAATTTAATGTGTTAATTAAGTAAAAACAAAAATGGAAAATTTTCCAAAACACTTATCCATTTCTAAGAGCTCAAAATTCTTCATCTGCATAGTTTGTAGTCTCAAACCTATAAAATATGCAGTTTCTTTTCATCTCTGTTCTTCCTACACTTTATTTTCATCACACGAATTTGGCAATATGATTTTAATTTAAAAGGGATTTTACAGAGTGCATATTTTTGAAACTGTTTTTTGTTTAAATTTTTTTTTTTAAATTCAATATTCAAATAGTTTATAATGAAACTTTGTGTAAAATTTATTTTTGCATGTCTAGTACACAGAATGTTCTGGATGTAGGATTTCTCAATATTACAAAGTTAAATTTTTGTTTTTGAAACATGGAGCTGAGTGTTTTCAATTAAAAGAATTTTTTTTTTTTTTTATAACAGATCAGGATAGGGGAACCCCTCAAGCTCTTCTTTTAACTGAGTGAAGGGCATGTTGGTTATCCTAATGATATAAAAAAAATTAACTTAAAACTATTTAGTAGAATTAGGTCACTGTGAATTTTAGTATTCCTCCAGTATGATGTGGAGTGGCAACCTCTATTTTTTGAAAATTGGATATTTTTGGATAATAACAGGAATTGCTTTTATTAAATGTATTTTTCATTCTGTTATCATAAATAATGTCAAAAACGAATTCCATTAAAAACTGCATAATTTAAAACTATTTCTTGCCTTAATATATTAAGTGGTGCACAAAATGTAATTGTTGTGAGATTTTTTTTTTTTTGTACTCCTGATAAAGGATACATCAAGCAGGGAGAAAAGTAGCACATAAAACTAATAGTTATATCACTTACTGATTATTTGTATGTTTAAGCATTTCTTCCATTCTTTTCTGCATGTACTCCTTAAAAAACTGATCATCGAGAAGCTCTTGTAAATCTTGATCCAGATTTGTTCCATTATCTATATTCTTTTCATCATCCAACTATAAAATAAAGATTTTCCATGAGAAATTATACAATATTATTTAAATTATATTATTTACACTTCTGCAGTAATAAAACATCAATGGCATGAGAAACTAGCCTATAAAAAAACTGGTTAGATTACCTTAGATTAGTCAGCAGTGGTATTTAAAGAAATTAAAAAATATTAACTTGACACAAGAAAATATTTAGTTCCAAATGAATTACTAAATGCACTAAGTTTGAAAACTATCATATTTTTTCAATTTGAAGACTGTGGTGGCAGGACAGTAAGATAATCACCACAATGAATACACAAGTGTCATATCCCATTCTCTATTATAATACACTGGTGTTCAAAGAAAGTGCATCACCTAAAATTTCACATATCTAACCCTTTTTCACAATGGTATGTTACATTAATGACTAGCATCACAATTAGAAATATAAACAAAAGATATTTATTAATAGTTAAGGCAAAGCTAAGTAATATTTGACAGGTGCTCTCAAAATATTCTAAAATGAGCATTTGCAACCTTTATGCAATAGTTTTGGTAAACATGACAATTATGGCTGAAATGTTATCAGAAGCCCTCAATTTACTTCAGTTTATCATTTTAAATGGGAAAACAAAATGAAAAGTTCACCAGGTGCAAACTAATATTTAGTTGAACCGCCTCTGGCCCTGATGACAGCAGCACACAGTCGAGGCATTGACAAGATCAATTTCTGAAAATAATCAACAGATAGTTCATGATTCCAAACACGAATTATGGCTTCCTGAAGTTCGTGAAGGGTCTTTGATTTCTTTCTGGCAACTGCAGATTCCACACGATGCCAACAGTTCTCTATAGAATTCAGGTCCGGACTGTTTCCTGGCCAGCTAAGAGTTGTAATGAACCACTCTTCCAACCTGTAACATTTTTTCACCTGTAACAAATGTAAACACATTACTGTCGAACCTGCAATGCAGAAATGAAGCTAAAGTAACTACAGAAGTGCCTACTGGCAATTTTCGCCTAATGACAAGGAGCAGAGTCGTCTTGAAAGATGCAGCTACTTGGCATGTTGGAATGGTCTCTAATGTTTGCAGCAATTTGCCTTCCAATATAGCCAGGTATCCATTGGCATTTACGGAACCTTTTATAATCTGCAGGTGACCTACTCCACGATATGAATGTCCCCCCCCCCATATCATTTGGATGGTAGGGAATTTCACTGTAGATACCATACAGTCTGGATGGTATTCTTCACCACGTCTACTGTGAATTGTTTGTCTCCCATCAGAGTCATGCAGGTTGAATTTCTTCTCATCCGAGAAAATAACTGACTTCGACTGCTCGGGGGTCCATTTGACATGTTCCTTACACCAAATTAATTGGGCCCTTTTTCATTTTTTGTGTCAGGAGGCACTTCTTCTTAGGAGGATGGGCTACAAGTCCATTTTTGAAGAGGCATCTTCTGACTGTTACTGCACTTGCTACCACTCCTGTATGTTCTTTCCATTCTCTTTTCAACTCAGACGAAGAAGCTTTACAGTTTTTAAGGCATAAGCACTTCAAAACGGGATCCGGAAAAGTGGCCCCTCGCATTTTGCCTCCCACATTTCACCTCCTGTAGATATTGAGTAGGCTACAGAAATGTAAATGATTCACCTAATTTTTTAATAATTCTAATTTATTTTGTTTTAATAGAATAAATGCACATTATTATTGTTTAAAACTCAAAGTTGTATGCAATGCCTCTAAGGTAATCAATCACATTACGATTTTGAAAATCTTGGACTATTCTTTTGATTCTAGTAGAAATTGCAGCATACTACTTGTTTCTTTGATTGCCTGAATTACCGGAAATTAGTTGTGTAATTTCGAAATTGTGTAGCCCTTGTTGTTTCTTTAAAGAATATGTGAATCGGTAAATATTTGGGAATAAAGTAGCACAAGTTACCTGAAATCCCCTGTGCCACCCCTCCACGCCATTGTTGGTACGTTGCTGATCATTCAGTGTTCGTGTGTAAACATTGCACAATTCGATGGCAAAAATGGGTAATTACCGGCCTCTCCACTGTCTTCTTCCAATTTATGTATCTTCAAAGTACTTTGCAATCACCATAGCTTCAATGGGGAAGTCATCAGCTTCAACTAAATCTTCAAATGCTTGAATAACGTTAGCAGGAGGAATAAATGCCAATGCCGGAATCATTCGGATCCAACAAGCAAATTCATGGTCTTGTTCGTATCGGGTTTTTAAACCTTCATTCTGTACCTTTTGCCAAACACTTTGGGAAAGATGAAAAAAATAACCAGTATTTACAAAACCAGGAAATTCTTGTTGGAAGGCTTGCATGACACTGTGTTCAAAATCTGTAATAAGTTGCTGGGGTTGGAGACCCGGTTGTAGATTTTTAACTTCTTGAAGCAACTTGACGAATGTGGCACGAGTTTTGTTTGGCAGAAGCGAGTAGACCACTGGAATAACTGCATTGAATTGAACCACATGAATTGTATAAAGCTGTTGGAAATGCGTGGGTACTGTGCTAAAAGTTCCATCAGAAAACCACTCCTGGCTACGCGCCAATAACTGAAGATTGTTACTAGTGGAAAAAATAAGCATGCGACCCGGGAGCAGTTCGTCCCGAGAATCATACATCAAAAACTGTTGTACATTGCCATCGATGATAATTTCTTGATAATTTTGTGGAATTACTAGGTCCTGGAGATTGGTCGGTAAAGTACCATTAAAAACTCCCGTTTTTAATGGTACTCCTGCTTTGTGCGAGTACCATTACTCGCACAATTCCGAACATGACGAATGGTTCATTTAAGTGAATCCTTTTTAGGAAGTAATGCCATGACATTGGCATGAGCCTCTGCAAATTACTGTTGCAGCAATTTGCTGTGGCCGTTCATTCGTGGTTGTTGCATGTTGCTGTATTTGACCAATCAATTGCAATGCTTCTCACCTTGCAGCTTGAGCTGCATGGTTATGTTTAGTTACGACTTTCACAACTGGGCCTTCCAAACCCTCTGTCCAAACACGCCCTTTGCAGGTGGAACATTTTTCACAAACCCAGATTCCATGTTTTTCATCTAGAGTTCTTTGAAAACACGTAAATGTGGTTGTCATCATCTACCAATTTTCTTTTGCCTCTAATTGACGAACACTTTTTGCTATTGTGCACACAGGATTAATCAATCAAGATGCAAAAATAATATGCAGATATTGCACTGCCTGCGACGCTCAGCTTGTTCAGGTGATGCACCACCGATAATGAGGTGGCAAAAACAGCAAACGCACACTGTCCACTGCGCCAGGAAATGTGAGGAGAGCCAGATGCAGGAACTTTTGTTTGAATTTAGACAAATCAGAACAAGATTCACTTGTTACTGAAAACTCCTATAAGATTAGTCACTGTTCCCTCCCCCCCATGTCTGTCACTAACCACGTGACTATCGCCCTCGTGGTCGAGTATGTATTCTTTCCATTGTGAAAGGATTAACAGTTCCAGTTAATCCTTTCACAATGGAAAAAGAACCCTGAAGACATACAAAAGGGGAGAAATTAGTTTAAAGGCTCCGTGACAATTTGTACACGAATTATCGGAAGTTCAGTTCAAGTAATCGAGAGAGTTTAACATTGAATCTCCACTAAAGGAACTGGGACTTCAATAAAAATTCGAGTTATCAAGAATTGACTGTATTTACATTTTTGTAACCTACTCATTATCTACTGGGGGCAAAATGTTCCAGGGGCGAGATGTGGGGGACGAGATGCGAGGGGCTACTTTTCCGTAAAGCCTTCAAAACGCGGTCCTGTTTTGATGTAGAGACTCGTTTGCACCTGGTTCCTTTTTTCCTATCAGCAAAAACCAGTATTCTTGAGTTTAGAAAGTAATCTACTCATTGTCAACTAATTACAAGACACTCTATAAGCAATATGACAGGAATAACATCCTTCCTCACGTAAAGCAACAATAGCATTCTTTGTTCGTGGCATCAACTGTACATAACTCGCCATCCTGACACAAGCAAGGAATGACTGCAACTCTTGCAGAGTGTGCTTATATAGCTGAAAGTAACAGCTGATGCAATATTACGTCATCACCTATGTGTGTCAATCTTATCTGATGCAATATTACGTCATCACCTACGTGTGTCAATCTTATCTGACGCAATTTGTAAGAAATATTGCCATATACTTACGTTATTCGGATGACAATTACAATTTCAAGGGGTGATGCACTTTCTTTGAACACCAGTGTATTAACAATACAGAAATTATATGACATGATGGGTCATTCAGACTAGTGTGGCTGGCAAAAAACTTTTCTTTTTCAAAATTTATATTTATATATATACACAGGGTGTCTCAAAAATACACGGCATAACTTCAGGAATGAGTTCCTCACATGTAGACAATAAAAATATTTTATATCAACATAGTTCCGGAAATGCTTGGTTTCCAAGATTTGAAGGAATAATAATTGTTCAAAATGTCCATCTTTTGCCTGAATACAGGCCTCACATCAACATCTCATGGACTTGCTAAGATGATGCCAAATTTCTTGCATGTTTCGTATTGTCTCACAACCTGCCACAATTCGATTGCGGAGAGTTTCCACATCAGCTATCAGAGTCGAATACACCAATGACTTTAAATGGCCCCACAAGAAGAAATCTAGTGAGTTTAAATCAGGTAAGCATGGAGGCCAAGCAGTTGGTCCACCTCTACCTATCCACCAACCAGGAAACCTTCGATTCACGTAATTGCGGGCTAGATGACTGAAATGTGCATGAGCGCCATCATACGTGAAGTGTGCTTGTTGGTGAATGATAAGTGGCGTGTCGTCCAAGAAATCAGGCATGTTGTTTTCCAGAAAGTTTCTGTATGCCTGCCCTGTGAGTTTGTTTGAAGTACGTGGGGCCAAATAAATTATCACCCAAAACACCTGCCCAGATGTTGAGGTTGAACCACTATTGGTGATGTGATGGAAGAACTGCACGTGGGTTTTCCTCAGCCCATACATGCTGATTGTGAAAGTTTTGGATTCCATCTCGTGTGAACTGTGCTTCATCTGTGAATATCACTAAGTCAGGAAAGTGAGGAGTTGTACCACACTACTGCAAGAACCACTGGCAGAACATTACTCGCACAGGATAATCTGCCGGTGACAAGGCCTGTACCCAATGCAGATGGTAAGGATATAGTTGGTATTCTCGCAACACTCTCCAAATAGTCGAACGTTGAACAGCCAATTGCATTGCTATTCTGCGTGTGCTGATTCCAGAAGTGGCATACACAACATCCAAAATCTCCTCTACTTCAGGAGTCGTAGATCTTGGTCATCCTCTGTCGGCAGCACGAGGTGTAAAGGTCCCATGTTCACAAAGGTGGTGATGGATACCTTCCAACGTTTTCCTGTCTGGACATCTTCGTTTTGGGAACCTTTCGTGGTACAAATGATGAGCCTCCAGAGAATTGCCGTCCGCCAAACCGTACGTAAAGTGCATATCCGCTTGCTCCTGATTTGAATACATGGTCGGAATGGAAAACCACCAGATTCTGTCAGTACCTTGTGATGAAGGAAATCACCTGCAGGAGATAAGACATTCCGGTTAATAACTCAGGAACCAAGCATTTCCGGAACTATGTTGATATAAAATATTTTTATTGTCTACATGTGAGGAACTCATTCCTGAAATTATGCCGTACATTTTTGAGACACCCTGTGTGTATGTATATATATATTTTAAATTAAATAAAATAAAACATAAGCCAGTAGTATGGCAAAAACTGTAGAGCGAAAATTAACATAAAAATAACCAAATAAACAAACGAACGAAAAAGAAGAATAAAAGTTAGACATAAATAATAGCCCAGAAACCCCTATATAATTTCGAACTTTAAAATTTCGGTCCTCTGTCGATATGGGGCATAATGGTCAGTCTATTTTATTTTAATTTATTCTAATTTTGTTATCTTTCAGTAGTTCCTTTAATCCCCTTTTTTTGGTGATATTTCACGTCTTTTGGAACTGGTACCTCTTGGGGGGAGGGGTACTGCTAAATTAACATGTAATTGCCATTATTCTAAATTTTATATACGTCATGTTAATTGGATTTAAAGTTTGAAATTATATAGGGGTTTCTGGGCTATTATTTATGTCTAACTTTTATTCTTCTTTTTCGTTCGTTTGTTTATTTGGTTATTTTTATGTTAATTTTCGCTCTACAGTTTTTGCCATACTACTGGCTTATGTTTTATTTTATTTAATTTAAAATATATTTCGGCTTCATATGGAGGAATTGCAAGTCGCTGCCTCTAACGAATGCTCAATTATTCATTTTATTATAATGTAACTTTTGTCAATATTTAATGGTAGTATATATATATATGTGTATATATATATATATATATTGTAATAAATGAGTTACATGGAAAGCCAAAAGAAAAAGATGGCCAAAACATGAATAAAAGAAATAATTAAAAGGTGGTGACCTGTAAAATAAAATTGATTACATGAAAATAAAGGTAATGGCAGCTGGCATCAGATAAGGGTGGGCAAATTTGGATATGGTTCAAAAAAAGAACCTATGGTGTTTTTCAAAAAGATAAAGGTAACGGCAGCTGGCATCAGCTGCCGTTACCTTTATTTTCGTGTAATCAATTTTATTTTACAGGTCACCACCTTTTAATTATTTCTTTTATTCATATTTCAGCCATATTTTTCTTTTGGCTTTCCGTGTAACTCATATGTATTACAATATAGATATATATATACATTTGCATCCTTTGCTGCTGCTTTATGCACTTTGGCGAATTTGACATATCCAGTGTATTTTATTTTATCTTCCCCCTATTTCCACAGGTTTTAATTCATTGGTATTATATTAGATATTTGATATAAACAGCAGACTCTTGATTTACCAGGATCGCACTTAAAGACTCCAAATAAAAAAATTTAAAAAAATCAACCAGAAATCATAAAATTCAAGTAATAACCAGAATAGGTATAAACAGATGTTTTGCAAGTCGTAAATAAGCAACAAGAAGTGGCGTTATAAGTCATCATTGGGAGATTAGTGTGCCTATTATTTTGCAACTCCCATTGTCTTCACACCCGCCACTAAAAAAAAAAAAAAAAAAAGAGAGACCAAATGTTTAGTTTGTTTTAGTGCGTCACGTCGATTGTTGTGTTCCATTGCACCACAAAAGGACAAAATTTGTTTCGTTATTTATGTCACGGATGTCGGATTTTTTTTTTTTTTTATAGTAATGATTTTTTTTTTTTTTGTTTAGAAATCGCGAAAATGATGGGCAAACTCAAGTTGTGCTTTCAATTAAACAAAAACTTGAAATTATTCAAAAGTTTTAAAATGGTGCATCTGTTAAATCTGTAAGGCACCATGATAATATGACCAAAGCATAGGCGACATTGTAAAAAATAAAGGGAAGCTATTAGATATAAAATCGACATCGTATTGGACACACGGGTAGTGCGTGGTAAGTTTTATCGTTTTTTTTATTTATCACCATACTTTTTACATAGGTTGCTGAACATTTTTCGATAACGTAAGTCTGAAGCTATGTAAGTTGGGGACTTTGGGACTTACATAGCTTCGGACTTACATTAGGTTATTTATATTTTTTTTTATATGACTGAATATTTCAGTGAAGAGGACATTATTTCACTATAATAACGTAAAAACCCACAGAATTTCAACTATTGGTATTATCGCAAATGTAATAGGATTGAGTTTACTACCCATTTATAATAGATTGCATTAAGAGAATAGCACAGTAACCTGGAAAGTGAAAATTGTTTTTATTGTTTTATGGCAGTGACCTCTAGAAATGAACTTTAGTAAAATGTGAGCTAGCGTGGGGTGATAATAGTGTTTTCACCTTAGCCCATGAAGTTCTTTTCAGAAAATAAAATTTTGACTGTTATCATGGTGCTGACTAAGAGAATAAGTGACAGCGGTACTAGTAAATCTATCAAGAAAAGGAAAGTGATCGAATTGGATCAGAAAATTAAAATAATAACGATGTATGAAAATGGCCAAACGTTAACAAGTATCGTGCAGAATTCAGATATGTCAGTGGCAACAGTGAACACAATAAAGGAGAAAGACAGAATACGAGAAGCGGTGAAGTGATCGGCACCAATGAAGTCAACTATAATAACCAGGGCTACGAAATACATATTAAGTTTTTACAGTACAATAACATGCATTTTTTTCTTCCTTTTATGTTTTCTTTTCTTATATGCCACTCTAACTACTTCACCGCTGTCCCCAGATAAAGTTTTTAATTGAACTAATTAAAAAAATATATAACTATTTTTCTTCATTCTTCTGAGGATATTACGTAGTTTTTGTAATTTTGGCATATCAGGGATATGGTAGCAATATTTTATTAGTCATTCCCGAGTTATATAAAACTTGACTTACGTAAGAAATCCTGGAACATATCTCTTACGTATGTCGGAGACACTATATTTTTGGATTAACAGGGAAATCGATTATCTGGGAATTTTTTTTTACCATCTATCCTGGAAAATCGAGAGTCTACTGTATATACAATTATGGTATATATGGTTATATGTGTCTGTTACCATGAATAGAGGCTTCCCCAAATACTAACTCATCTTTTAAGAGCTGTGAAACATCTAGGCTTTTAGAACTAAATTATATTACAGGATGAACTAGGCATTGCACCTTACATGTTTTTCAGCTCTTGAAAGGGAAAAATAAGATATAAATAAGCTTTGTTAAGTTTATAAATTTTATACAAATTAATATAAATATTTTCTTTTCCCCAAAAATTAAGGCATTTTTCTAGAGCAAAAATAATTTTTATGCTCTCATCTCAGAATTCAGCAAAACATTATTAATCCATTGTGACACCACTGTCATTATCTAGTTACTGACGTAGTGGTATTCCAAAAAGTTGTCTCATCATGAGTCTAAGCCTAATGAAAATCAAGACAACCAGTTTAAGTTATTTGGCAGATACTTCAACTGTATTCACTCTGAGATATCTTCACTTTTTAAACTTTAAAATTATTCAGTGATCTATAAAAATTTTCCTCGAAAATGAACTTAATGTTACAAGAAATAATTAAAATGCTGCTAAAAATAAAACCACTAAAAATACTTTAAACTAGAATTAAAAAATCTAAGTGTTACCCTAGTGGATCCTCTAATTTTAATTACTACATTAATTCATTGTTGAGTATGATGAAAGAATTTTGAATCACTTGAATTTGAGTCACTTCTGTCTGATTCCCTTAATTCTGGTAATCCAAACTTCTTAGTGGCACTAATTACCCCTGAAGCTTTAAACAGCAATTAATTTCCCAACTTCAGATTACAATTAGAATGCACCGATACCCCTACAAGTGGAGTTGAATTAATTGTATAATTTTAAAGCTAAGTACTGGAAAATAAGCTTTTGCAAAAACTTTTATGAGCTGAATTAATCATATTTGTTTGGAAATTGTGGTATGTTCTTTCCACCAATAGGCTCAGGTTTTGCTGTCCACAGACAGGCAAGAGTTAATATTACAAACTGTAAAATTATTCACTGTGAATCGCCATGTCTATAAACCCACTGACTTAAATTCCTTTGACAGGATGCTGTTCTAGAGAATGTGGAAAAGCAAATTAAAAATAAAATGGTAGTGAAAGCAAAACAATTTGGATTCAGTTTAGATTTATAACAAACGTATATCTGAAACCTTTCCTTGCTCCCAGTAGTTATTCCATCAAGTCAAGTCTTTTAATAATCTCCAAGAATAAGATTACAAATATGAAAGAAACTAGCTGTGTGTGTGTGTGTGTGTGTGTGTGTGTGTGTGTGTGTGTGTGTGTGTGTGTGTGTGTGTGTGTGTGTGTGTGCGTGTGTGTGCGTGTGTGTGTGCGTGAGAGAGAGAGAGAGAGAGCGCGCCAACAGCACAACCTTAGTGAAGCTGATATAGTCTACACCAGACACATTGGTGCAAGTATCATGAAAACTACCAATTTGCTTGGATATTTATACACAACACTGTCTAGCACATACTGAGGATGATGCAACAACCAGAAAACATCTAGCCACAGACAGTCCTGTGTTCAGAGACCTGTTGATGGAAGGTGAAAAAGAATCATGCAGTTAAATAGACTGGTGACAATCAAATGACAATACAGTAAAACAGTGATGTGCGAAGTGGTATACCAAAATGCACAAAGCATTGAATTCTATCACAGATGAGGTAATAGCAGACAATATCACTGAATTTCATTCTTGGACATTTGAAGATAGGAAAAACATTGGACATTAGCACACGATACAAGAAAGCAAGCTTAAACAGCATCAGCCAAAAATAAAAAAAAAAAACCTTCCCACTTCACTGATCCATTCGTTCCAAATGTTTGTCTAGTTCTGCCTTGAATTTATTTAAGCTATCAACAACAGATGGAAATTTGTTCCAGCAATCAACTATCTGCTGGCTAAAGGCAAATTTCCACACATCTATTCTAACAACTGTCTTTCCTCAGTTTGAATCTATGTTCCCTCAGGTTTGTAATCTGAGCAAGAGGAAGAATCCCATCAGCATTGAACTGCTCAATCCATTCAAGGCCTTATACACCTGGTGACAATCAAATGACAACACAGTAAAACAGTGGTGTACAAAGTGGTATACCAAAATGCACAAAGCATTGAATTCCAAGGAGATTTTTTTTTTTTTTTTGTTTTTTTTTTTTTTTTGATTTGGTAGTTGTTGGCGCATCGGCTTCTGTGGCCATATTGCACCTCCCAAGGTTTTTTTTTGCAGTACTTTGATCCAAGCCCGAGGCGGGAATCGAACCCGCGACCTTGGGGTTGCCGGGCAGGTACTTTACCCACTCGGCTAGCCCGGTCGGCTTCCGAGGAGATGAAAACTACTGCCTTGTCTGATGAACCTCAGTTCCAAATGTTCTATGCTGATAGCAGGATCAATTAATGACAAATATATTTCTGGGAAAGCAAAATCAAGGACCCAGCATGCCAGATGTAAATGCTACAGGCCAGTGGTAGAAATGCTGGTAGCATTCTTTTTTAAGGACATTTAGGCCCCAGTTACTGGATGAATAAAACTGGAATATGTGTGGTCAGCAACAATATTCAAGTAGGCTGCTGCATTCAGATATTTGTCTACCAATTTGGTAGACAAATATCTGAATACCTGTCTACCTAGGGACTTAACATGTTATATGTTCAGTTATCCATCTGGTAACAGTTACTTCCAGTAGAATAATATGCCATGTCATAAGATACAGATATTTTGTAACAGTTCCAAGTTACCATACTTCAGCCTGTATCAGGTGCCAAAAGGGAACATTTTTAACATGCTAAGCATGCAAATAAAATTAAAATTGACAGAAATAAATGAGACTATAAAAATTAACATTTAACATGTTGACTGGGATCGCCAAATGTAGCAATCCTAACAGAATTAGGATTTAATAACAGAATTATTAAAATACCTCAGGGATTAAAAATTCCAATATAAGGAGATGGTATAAACTCATTAGTTAGCATATCAACACAGAATTTGTTACAGAAGTCTCTTAAGAACATTTTGAATAAGAACTAAACTTATTTTAGAGAATATTCTAAACAGAGTATTCTGTGGATCGGCATAACCCTTTCAAATATATAGAAAAGTCTCTATGAGGAAATAAAGGTATAGACTATAGAATCAAAACTGGGCACAAAAACATTCCCACACCTGCAAATTTTTAGAAATTAAAAAATGGAAGACTTTTTAATAGATATCAGGCTGGAATGCAGCCAGAAATGACTTGTCATCATGGAATGCAATAAAGTAAGAGTGAGTGTGTGTTTTTTTTTTTTTTTGTTAGTTGTTGGTGCATCAGCTTCTGTGGCCATAATGCACCTCCCAAGGTTTTTGCACTACTGTGATCCAAGCCCGAGGCAGGATTTGAACCTGCAACCTTTAGGTTGCCAGGCAGGCACTTTACCCGGCTAGCCCAGTCGGCTCTGCGTGTGTCAACCTCAACTTTATCTCATTTACACTGCTTCATGAATACACAAACTAATAGAACAAATTTATCTGCAAAAAAAAAAAAAAGCTGCACTTCCCAGGAAAAAAAAAAAAAAAAAAAAAAAAAGATCCAGTTCTAATCTCAATGACATCAATTTCCATTTAAAATCTTCTAAGCCCCACTAATTTCTGATGGGATTTCAGCAATTTATTTCCTTGACACCACTCATTTCATTTGTTCTAGTTATTTACCCTGTGATTCCTTGTCAGATGCTTCCTTCCTATCTGTTATATCCTCTTTTGGATTTCCTCTGACTCAAACTTTCTTTACTCATCCAGTGAAATTCATTTGTTACTTCTATCACTTTCCCACCTCTACAAATCACTTTAACTTAATATGTTCATTACTTTAGTAGGCTCCAATTTTCTAGTTGTATTTATGTTGAGATAGTAGAAATGCTGAGACTTTTGCTATTACTAATGACCTTATATGGTTTGTTCATTTATCTACTAAGACAACAATCCTAACCCCCCTCCCCCCTCCCTCCCTCTCTCTCTCATCTGTTCTCACCAAAAACATTTCAAAGTAAGCAGTTAATATTAGTTGTCCTCCAGGCACCTCAAATTGCAACTGCGTGGTGGTCTTTTACAACTGGAGCTTGTACTACATGGCCATTTTCAACCTCATGTCATTTGGCATTCAGTGTCAACCGGGTTTATCCATGATTATTCTTCTTTTCTTGTTTCTTTAGCCAGGCTACTATTTTAAAAACCCCAATCCTAATACTTGCTTAGATCATTTCAGTGAAATTATTTTTGTAGGGACAAAATGCCTTTATTTCCCATTCCATCCTAAACTCTTGTTCTTTATCTAAACCAAAATTTTCAATAAATTTTCCTATGTCAATGGGTTTTTATAGCACCTTATATATTTCTGGGAAATTTATTTTAAAAAATAACATATCCTGTTGTTCAAAATTTACCTACCTGAGACCTACAAGTCAGTGACAGTTTTTTAATTAAATTTATTTTTTCTTTCTCTTGTTCTTCTCTCTTCTCTGTTTCTAGTTGCTTATACCTTTGCCAGTCTTTAATAACCCCTTTAGGACCTGTCTGATAATAAAATTACTTATAATTCATAATTATATTAAAAAATATATTAAAATGTTAAAAAGTAAATTATTTCTCAAAATAATTATTTATTTATTATTTTTTTATTTTACAAATTGTTAGCATAGTAAGAGTCCAATAATCTGTATGATTTTCTGGAAAATTCAATAATCTAACGTCTCAGTAGCCAAGGCAGCAGCAGCATCATGTACATTTTTTTTCCCCTTCTTCCTTAAATGCTGATGTGCAAATATGAAATGGCAAATACAAAATATAGAACGTGGAGTCCACAATACAGTATGAATCAAACATGAGGAGATTTAACCAATGTTAGCCATGATCATGTTGAACAGTTTCTTTAATGGAGCACATCTTGTACATCACACAAATTTTATTTTATTGACTTTTTTTTTATAAAGCTGTCTGATTTTGGTTCATACTGCATACAGCCAAACCTCATAAATCTAGCACTTTGTGAAAATTGTATACTAAAAAAAACACTTCATCCAGTATTGGTATAAATTATAAATGAGCATGGAAACTTGGCTGTAGCCTCCTAACATCAAACTTCATTATAACATGCTCATATAGTTCACTGATAAATTATGTGGAAATATTTTCAACTTCATTCCATGTACTTTCTCAACTGCAAGCTCCACAATTACACTACAATACAAAAGAAGTAGTCACTAGAAGGTTTTCCAGGTGTTATATTCTAAGCTTTACTCTGCTTGCTTTAAAATTTATGCAATGTACAAATGATGTATGTCAGACACGATTAGGAACAACCAATAAGATATACACATTACTCAGTTTTAAATTTCAAAGAACTGCCCAATCATATCATGGTGTGATAGTGAGAAACATCCTATAGTAATGTTTATAATGTGACACTTAGCTGATTTATAGAGCTTCTTAATGTACCATTATGTAATCGACTTAATAATAATAATAGCAATAAGAGATTAATTGAGGGTACTCCTCAACTGATCTGCTTAGTTACGTGGTATTGAAGTAGAAATGAAGTTTAAAATAAGTTAAAATAAATAAAGACAGAATTGTTAAAAATCTGTAATTAAAATTTTCTCAAGGAAGAAGTGCACTACCTCATCCCTGGTTGTCATTTATAAAATATTAATATGAGAACAAGGTGAAGCCAATAGTCACAACAAGCAACTTTCGTGAAAAACGTCTTCGGTTGGCAATGATAGGAGAAAAGGAATTATGTATTTAAAGAATTCCTACGTTCCCATTATTACCACCATAATAGCTTCAGAACTAATCAATCCGCCACCGAACTTAAATAGCACGTGCACTCTCACAACCACAATCCTCTAATCGATTCAGCCATTGCAATTATTAAATTAGGATCTAGTTACAAAATCTTCCAACACAAGGTGCTTGTCATAGAATGGTGTCGCCATAACACTAAATTTAACGTTCTAAACACGAAACTTCCAACCAACCTTTCACTGGTCTGGAACCTTTTGCACGTAAAGTTCCCGCATGTCTTGAAATGCATTATGGAAACAGGAATTCTTCTTTAAATACATAATTCCTTTTCTCCTATCGTTGCCAACCAAAGAAGTTTTTCAAGAAAGTCGCTTGTTGTGACTATTGGCTTCACCTTGTTCTCATATTAATACTTTATAAATGACAACCATGGATGAGGTAGTACACTTCTTCCTTGAGCAAATTTTAATTACAGGTTTTTAACAATTGCATCTTTATTTATGTTAACTTATTTTAAACTTCATTTCCACTTCAATACCATATAACTAAGCAGATCAACTGAAGTGAGTACCATCAATTAAGCTCTTATTGCTATTATTAATGTTTATGTGTTACAGTAATATAATTTACCACTACAATATATTTTTTTGAATTATTTTTATTTTATTTATTTTACAAATTCCTAGAACAGTAAAAAAGTCCAATAATCTGGTATCTGATTTTCTGGAAATTTCAATAATTCAGCATCTGAATAGCCAAGGCAGCATTATCATATAAATTTTTTTTTTTTTTTTTCCCCTTCTTCCTTAAATTCTGATATGCAGGATGCAGATTCAGCTCAGAGTGATAACAATAACTTATAACAAATTTTGAAGTAAACTGTATGTATTGTAACTCACAATATATA
Organism: Mastigoproctus giganteus; assembly: GCF_048544385.1. Classification (NCBI taxonomy): domain Eukaryota; kingdom Metazoa; phylum Arthropoda; class Arachnida; order Uropygi; family Thelyphonidae; genus Mastigoproctus; species Mastigoproctus giganteus. The sequence goes on from NC_143576.1 coordinate 222,557,224, forward strand.
CAGCTGTTTTCAATTCAGGAATGTTTGCATTCTATAATTAATTGATAGTATTGGGAAGTTTGTTTGAAGGACTGTCTGGCAAGCAAATTTATCAGATCAGAATTTTGCAATGGGGAACAAGAACTCAAAACGAGTTTCTCATTTACACAGTTCTTAAGTGAAGTTATTATTATTATTAGCCATATGGTGCAAGGAAGACTGAGGCTTATGCTGCACCAGCCAAAAAAAAAAATTTTTTTGAATTACCAAGAGAGAGAGAAAGAGAGAATCACCAAGAAAAAGAAGAATGATGATATCCAGCTGACCCTGGGTGTGCCAAGCCCATACTCACCAGATGTGAGCCCATGATGATATGATTGTAAGAAACGCCAATACTGCAAATTTCTGACATTTATTCATATATTTGATCCAGAGAAATAAATAAATATTCAAAGCTGTTCATTAATGATATTCAGCATAAATTATTCAGCATAATGAATAATATTGTAACAATAAAAAGAATATCTTTGACAATTAAACACGTTGCAGACACAATGACCATACATCTAAATGGAAAACTACTGCTTCAAATTAATCTGGATTGTTACATCAAATCTTTCCTCCATAGTCATTGCTCAGCTATTGAGCAAAGCAGAAGATTGACAATAAATATTAATAAAAAAGTATATTCTATATGGCAATTTTCAGAATAAATTTTTCTTGAATATTTGTGTAATAATTTTTTTCTCGTAATTTGTGATTTTTGTGTACCTTTTCTAGAATAGTTTGTTTTTTTATGTAATATTTGTTTTTATATTCTAGAACGTTTTATAATAGGTTGTTACTTGTGATATGGGAAATATTTCATGTTATTTTTGATTTGTAATATTAAAATTTTATCGCAAAATAAATGTATTTCCCTAGTTGTAAAAAAAAAATAATAAAAAGCCAGCAAAACTACATGCATGTCCATTGTTAAAATATTCACAGCTCACCACTGAATAAATCTACAAAGGTTATACACAGGTTTCATCAAAGTACAATTTATAAGATGAAGATAAATTGCATTTATCTTTATTTGTTGTTTACAAACTGTAGATTGCATTTATCTTTTATCATTTTTTAGCTATGGTGAGTTGTTGCCATTACAATAAATGAAGCTGTTGGTACTTAAACATTAATAAAGTTGTTGTTGTTGTTTGGTTTTTAGGAGAATTAGCAACTAAGGCCACACATTAATAAAGAAAATGTGCAAATTGCATTTTAGAAAGCATGTTACTTTTAATAAAAAGATATGACTGCAATTAGCACATATAAATTTTTGCCCATTAATAAAGCAAATGTGCAAATTATATTTTAGAAAGCAGTAAAAGAATGTTATTTTAAACAAAAAGATATGACTGCAATTTGCACATTTGTTTATTAATTATTATTAAGTAAGTACCAACCTCATTTATTGTAATGGTGGCACTAGCTGAAAAATGAAAACAGATAAATGCAATGTACAGTTCGTAAACAACAAATAAAAAAACAATTTATCTTCATCTTATAAATTGTACTTACCTTGATGTAATCCTGTGTATAACTTTACTCCTTTAACATTTCACATTTGTCGATTTTCTTTTGCATAAAGAAAAGGATGGTTCCTGCTATTTCTCTCAGAGGCTGCAATTAAAAAACATTCACCACCAAAATTGGAAACAATAACATACATGTGACAATTAGGACCATCTGATGAATTTATGTAAGAGTTAAGGTTGTTATTAAAAGCTTGTTGCAGTAAAAGAACACCATAAAGGTGTAATTATCAAGTTTTTGCATATTAAGCATGATTTATTTTAAGACTTGGATCAAAAGGTTTGAGGAGTTTTTATTGTCATGAAAATGCATTTGTTTACCACAGTTAAAGTTAACATTGTGTAAGCTAATGGCAATATTAGTTCTATGTTGTATTGCTGTTCTTTAAGCAACAAGTATAAGTTAATAAGTTACTTAACTGCCACTAGACTACTGTTTGAATTCAGTAGGCTGATTTGAAAGCAGTTAATATTAAACAAGCCATGATAAAGTGGCTTACACCAATAAAGAAGGTATATGCTTCTTCAACCAGAAGCAGCATATGCCTTGAAATTATAAATAAAGAATCATACACACATTCTCTTTTGATCTGTTAACAGGTAGGCCATTTCTCTTATTTGCAATGGGCATGGAAGCATTTTAATTTGAAAAAAGAATCACTATTTCAAAAGTGAATCAGTGACATGTTGCTGTAGCAACATGGGACACAAAAAAGGGAAAACTGTTGCTCTGTTAAGAACTGCATTTCTGCAGTTCTCAAGAGAGAAACAAAACAATGAAACACCAGTTGACTTCTTAGGCAGCTTTTCATAAAATAAGGTTATTACTGATATAATTTGACTTAACGTTGTGCTTGCTTAACAATTTGAAAGCCGTAACTTTGTTACTGAAAAATTAAAATAGCTGTATGTCAACTTTCTCTGTATTTTATAAAGACATAACTTTTGTCTTTATTGTATTAATTAATTTAATGCACAGGAAGCTGAATAAATTATGTTACTTATGTGTTTTATAATACAAAAATAAACCATCATTTAGGACACACAATAACAGTATAACTCAAATTATCACTGAAATTGAATCTGGCAAGTTAAGGGGGAGACACAAACTAGCATTAATCTATTCATTTCTCGTATTGTTACCCCTTAAGTAGACAGCAGCTTATACATTTATCATGACTGAATTTAATGTTGTCTCTTCTATGTATGATATTAAAGAACAAAAAAGAATAACTGTGACAAGTGAATTTATGTTTATTAACTGACAGCTGAAAACTGAATTGATGTTTATTAATGGTTAAATACTTTAGCTGTTAATTTATGGAGAAAAGTAACAGGTAGATAAAATATAAAATAAACAGCATCCAAAAGTTTGAGTTACTTGAAGACTTCATAAATATTTTTAGATAAATGTCCAATAATCTTGTTCAGCATTGCCATGGTTCCATAGATTCCAGATTACTGGACTTCTACTATACATTTGTAATTTTCATACTATGTCTTTGTAGATAGTAAACAAATACTGAAGCCTTACAGCCACTACACACAGTAAATACATACCCAATAAAAAATGGATTTATTGGGGTGCACCAGGACATTTGCTCCAGGGCTCCAATGTTGCAAGGGGCCTGAACCAATGCAATTACTGTTTATCCAGAACCTTTCTGTGACATTTTTAAGACCGCTAAAATGTTTGCAGGACCCCATATTACCTAATACAGCAATACCAACTGCTAGGATTTATGGCCACTATTAGTAAACTAGCAGGGCACTCTACTGGATTGGGATTCTGGACTGCTATTATGGAGTTCAGCATTCCTTACTGATATTACATAATATCATCATATTTAGAATAAACAAAGTCGGGTGGTTCCCCTCCAAATAGAATAAAATCAGAAGATGCATATTTGTGCTCAGGAAGCAGTGAATGTGTTAAGGTGCTTCACCTTAACACATTCACTTAACACATTCACCAAGTTTAGGAGATTGTGGTGGTTTCAATATGCTACCACGTTCAATCTACCTTTCCAGATATCGAATGGAACTTATGGGATGGCAGATAACTCAGTAGCAGAACATTTCTCAATTTGCTGGATGACTGTTTTCTAAGCCAACATGCTAGAGAAGCAACAAGGGAAAGCAATATTTTTGATCTGGTTATTAACAGTAATTCATTGTGTATTAAGAATCTTCAAGTTAAGGAACTTTTAGGTGGTAGTGAACATAGTGTATTGGTGAAGGATTTTTTCAAAGAATTACTGCTAAAGATAAACGGAAAGGATTTTGTTTTTGCAAAGGTGATTTATAATAGAGCTCAGACATTTAAACTCTTTAGTGGGCCAAATAACGTTGCTAAAAAAAGGGTAAATGCCAAAAGAGATGTGTTCAAAGAGGTAATCGTAGACACCATTAAGCACTTTATAACCAACTAAGAGATACTGTTCGATGGCCTGACGTAGCCGAGTGGTCAAGAGCGCGAGTACAATATCACACGCTCTTTGAGTGAACTGGGGTTCAAGCCCGTGACTGTTAAATACGATTAACAATTTGTATTGATTGATCGATTTATTGTAAACTCCACTGACCTGGTGGTCACGCCGGAGTATAAACAAGATGCTTAGACCAAAATGAATGTTATATGAGCTTAGCGGCAGAGAAGAAAAATGCATGGAAAGATTATAAATTGTCAGGGGAGCAAAAAAAAAAAAAGAGTTCTACAGCTGCTGTAATCAAGTTACTCGATTACAGAATCTGTAGGATGGAGGGAGGAGGGGTGGAGGGCAAGCCAAGGCAGATTATGACAAGTAATTGTCTAAGAATGCAGAGAAATCTATGCTAAGGTTACTGTGAAACTGAGTTATAATTACCTTAAAACTGAGTTCATCAAGATGATCCTGCATTAATTCTCTAAACACCAACTCTGTTTTCCCTGGCATGGCAATCCAGCTTACAGATCTGTAATTATATACATCACTCTCTGACCCCCTATATGAATAAGAAAGATGCAGGAACATCCTCTGAATCAAAGGATGCTCTAATTATTATGGCTTGCACATAGAAATTCTCAAAGTACTCGTCTGGAGTATAGTATATCCCAATTCTCATTTTCCATTTGTGGCTACTTTGTCTTTGATGCATGTATATAACATGGATTCCAAATTTTTTTTTCATTTGACTATTTTTTTTAAGCAGAAAAAACATGATGAGAGTAACTATGAAGTCTGATGAGAAGTAAATTCAAGGTTTATTACTAATAAAATCTCAGCCATAAATTACCAAATCCATTAGAATCACATCCTCAAGGACTCCAAATACTGGTAAGTATAGTTATAGACATTAATGTACAAGTTAGAGCAATTGCATCATTTCAGTACATAGCCAACTACTTAAGTTGTTATAAATTGGCATCAATAAGTATATCTCATATTGTGAATACCTTCACAATAAGTTGCCATGATATTGCACTATCTCAAATAAGTAACACTTCACCATAGGAGAAGACTACTGTTACTTATTTTCAGGATACCATCACCCATAACAGCCCCGTTTTGGAGCTTAGTGGCTCATCAGTGGGTGAGCAGGTACCCTGGTGTTGCAATGATGAAGTTGCAACACCAAGGTACCTGCGAAGGTATTTACAATATATGAGATATACTTAATGATGCCAATTTATAACTACTTAAGTAGTTGGCTATGTACAGAAATGATGCAATTGCACTAACTTGTACATTAGTCAACTTTCCATAAACTGAGGCTTTAGCCCTAAACTGAGGCTTTAGCCCTAAACTATATCGTAATCTAGTTATAGACACTTAAATATAACTTTACAGAATAGGTACAAGCACCTTCAGTAATACTGGCCCTAATAATCTAAAATTCCCATACCATTTTTAATAAAAGTATTCTATACTAAATGGATAAAAACATACCATAAAAGGATGAATAGAAAAAATATAACTTACATTTACAGAAGAACCTTCCCATTCTCTGAGCTCAGATTCAGGAATAAATGTAGGTCCTTCTCCTTTATCTTTTCCACTATCAGTTTCATCTTCATCCTCACTACTACTGCAATAATAATGTAACTTTTCTCCAAGCAGTTTATCATCGAAATTAGCCATGATATCAATTTTCTATATAAAGTAAATAAGAAATAAAGAAAATGATGGGAATGATAAAAGATGTATATAAACTGAGTGACAAAATGTCAAAGTACACTTTTAAGTTCTCTATAAAAATATAGATACATTAAAGGGTTCCTTTACTTTTATTATTTAACAAACTTGGCTGAATTTAATATTTGTTTTATGACATATAGAACCATACATTAAACTTAAATAGTATCCTTATAATCAATACATGAAAGTAATCTTTTAGGTAAATTTTGCAACTTTCAAATAAAACACATGAATTTTGGTGAATTATTCCATTGTTACTGTTTTTAAGTTCTCTATTAGGAAGTTTTTCAGGGAACAGATATGTTTTGTTAAATGATACCAGATTTAATTCCCTGCAAGGATTAAATCTGGTGATCTGGGCAGCCACTTGATAGGGCCACAATCAGCGGCATAACTTGGGGGGGGGATAAAACCACCATTATTCTGTCACTTTGAATCCGAAATAGATCTTTGTTTAAAAATGGGAAAGAGAAATTTTATGACAAAAAAAAAAACTACTTTTTTAAATACAGTGCTTCCCAAAATTTTTTGCTCGCAGATCCCATTTGGCTTTGAAAATAACTATGGATCCTCACATCCTAGCTCACTTATATACAGGGTGTCTGGACAATAGGTATGCAAAATTAAAAATTTATATCTCAGAACCAATGTATTATATGTTTACAATCTATCTTTTTCAGACTGACACAAAAAATAGCTGAATAATAAACTGTCACTATTTGAGTATACGCTTAATCATACCTCATAAGCTACTAGTGCAGGAGTCAGCAACATGCGGCTCTTTAACTTTAAGCCCACATGAAGCACAATTTAAAATGCAGTTAGAGGACTTAAAAATCAAGGACATGTGGAGTGCAAGACTAAAATGCCTTAAAACTGAAATTGGGGATTTGGAAAGGAAAAAGGCTGCCCTTGCAATTCTACACAAATGGATGGCAATAGATAAATTGAAAAGGAAGACCAAATTGTGTTCGATGCATGGAGCAGCTTACCGGACAAGTATATAAATTTGAAAATATTTGCATTTGAACTTCTCTCAGTTTTTTGTTCAGTGTATTTCTGCGGGAAAATATTTTCAAACATAACTATATTAAAAATAAATCAAGAAACCATCTGAACAATGCAAGTCTCTCAGCATCTTTAAAGATGAAAATTACAGCATACTCACCTGATGTTGAGAGACTTGCTCAAGAAGTTCAGCAACAAAAGTCACATTAATTCGTACCTAATTGGATGTTTGTTACATTTTTTCAGTATTAATAATTAATATTTCAAAATATATATATTTTTAATAAAACACCTTCCCACTCTATTCCATTTCTTAAAAAACTCCCCCCAGCTTGAGCTGAGGTATGGCTCTTTGGATTCTCTCTTTTTTTTAATTTTATCAAATATGGCTCTTCACTCAAAAAAGGATGCCGACTCCTGTACTAGTGTAAAGAATGGTGTTTCTTCATCTCAGAGTCCCTTAAAGTTTAGAGTGATTGTAGACAACTGAATTCTCATGTCGGGTGTGACATCCAGTCTGTAACAATATTTAGAGTGGGATTGTTAGATTTTGCTTAAAAAAATGAGTAAAATTCAAAGTAGTCATAACAGAAATTAATCACAGATCCTCCTGGGAACTGTTCACAGATCATTTGCGACCCGTGGGGCATAGTTTGGGAACCACTGTGTTAAGGAAAAAATTTCACCCTCCATTTGACCATACTGAGATTCTAGTTATAACTATGACCACAAATACCTGATTTACTTCTTAGGAAATTTTTCATTTGGAATTTCACAACTTTGAGAGAATAACGTGCAGAACACTATCCTGCATAAAAAAAACAAGTCTTTTCTTTCAACTTTAGGATAACCAAATAGCTATCTATTTGTTTATTAAAGATATACTGGGATAATATCAAATATATATAGATAAACAGCTGTCTAAAGTAACATTTCTACTGAGAAAAATTGACAGTCCAATAATCCACTCAGAGTCAATTCCAGCCTACAACACTTGGAGAGTAATTTCTGGGACCAATATACATAGGCAGTCTTTATACACATCCTTTCCTTACAGTGGATCTTGGATATTAGGGTTCTTGGGGGTCCAGTAAATGCAAATTTATCGATTAACACATCCACTGATCTCAGAAACTGCTTTATCAAACAAGACGTCATTGGACAAATTTTCATTATTTTTGTACATCTAGGGAAACTGCAACAAATTCAACTGTCCTATTTGGATCATCCTCATTAAGTTCATAATGCAATTCTGAAATGTAAACTTTGTACTCTGAATCTTTTAAAATTCTTCTTACTGTAGTACAAAGTATTTTAGTTTGCTTCAAGTCTTCTTGTGGATTTTTATGGATTAAAGATGAGATCCATAGCTTATTCATGAGAGGCTTGATCCATAGCTTATTCAACTTGTGTAGCACTAACATGTGTTCAAGCAACATGACCTTCCACTTAATGGGAGATCTGCAACACTTCCTGTCTCCTCAAAAACTCAGAGCATTTATGACAGTAATGGTCACTTGTGGCAGACAGCTATTACCAGTGATGTGGCTTCCAATATGAAAAAAAAATATAATGTAAAAAATTATACAACTTAGTTGAAAAGTCAGAAATTAAAGTAAACATACACAGTTTAAATTCTACTTTACTGTCATAAACTGACTCAGGTTTCAATGTGACTGGAAGTGGTTTATAGTTACTGCCTGTTAATGTTAGTTCAGCAGGTACGTACACTGGTAAGCTACTAATGACATCTGTTAACCTATATTAAATTTATTTTATAAACATAAAATTAAATGGTTTAATTTTATTAAGCACTTAGTATAAAATTCCCTTACACAGCAAAAATATTAGGTGGTGCAAGGCACAGATCAGTGTGGGGAAAAGGGAGTTATTTATTGATTCCCTTTAAGAGCCTGACCAAGTTTTTGTATGTTTTTTAAGCTTTTTTTTTTTTTTTATAGAAATGAGGCAATGTGATAAGAATTTTCAAATGTAGACTACAACTTTTTTTTTTTTTACCTCTTCAACATTAGACTCCCCTCAGGTGGCACTACACTGGTGTACAAAATTTAAGGACCAGTCAGGTTTTCACCTGTAGTTTCTCAGAGGAATGGCCTGGATATGGGAAAAACATACCAAAGGAACCTCGTGAGGTAGAGAAATTAAGGAAACAGCAATGGAAGCAAAACAGTACAGAGGGACTTTATTCAAAAATGGCAACATAGCATTGGCTGACATGATACAGATGCATCACTGCCAAAGATGGAACAAAGGGAAGAGGTAGTCCTCAGTAGGAGATATGGCCACCCCCAATGTCGATGCAGGCTTTGCACCGCCTGTCCATACTTAGAACAATGTTGTTGATAAGTTCTTGTGGTATAGATGCAGATTGGGAAAGATTACCTCAGTACAGTAGCATGCACCAGTTACAGTACCGCCTTCCAGTATCTGGAGTTGTGTACGTCCATCCAAGATAACGCCTCCCCAGATGAGAACACCACTGCCATATTGATCCCTTTCAGTGATGTTTACTGGATGATACCATGTGTCAACCTCTCGCCAGATTAGCTGACGTCCAGAATCGCTGCTGAGGCTGAATCTACTCTCATCAGTAAAGAGTACCTTAAGTAAAGATTTTGTAGTTGTAACCTTAAGAAATAGTGTTGGTCCTTAAGTTTTGCACACCAGTGTATAACTATAACATGTGACACATTACAAACGAGGTTGGCAACTATGGGCTTATGCTAATCTCCTTGGATGACTGTCATAATTGTAAAGAGAAGCAAAGATGTAGTCACTGTGCAGGAGAAGGACATGTATAAAGACTGCCTACATATAATGGTCCTTGATTGTCACGCATTCTTTCAGACATGACAACTAGGGCTTGCTACCTAAGAGTCTAAATTACCGACGGAACTGATAATCAGGTAATACCTGTAAGTCAAGGGATAACTCTTATTTGTTCATCCATATCAGCTAGTGTAGAATCTCACTGATCTATTATGCCAGCTAGTGAATGAAGGGATTCCATGTAATTAGCGGCACTGTCAAGAAGCCAGGTATATTATTTCTGTGTGTACATCACATCCAAAAAATCATTAACTTGTACAACATAGTCTCAACCCCTCTACTTTTATTTATCTACTAAACGCACTGAATATGAAATGAATGTTGCACCTGAATGAATAGTTGACTTCTTCCTGCAACAAAGAGAAAAATAAGCTTTCAAAATATATTTTTCCAAGTGTTATTTTTGTGTGCCCTGACATTTGGCTAATGCTGCAGTTTGAATGTCTTACAAAAACATTGGTATTGGGGGATCGTATGTGTTGTAAAGTAGTGTAGGGAATTTGGCTGTCATTGTGCAACACAAACTGTTACACTCTACGTAGTATATCCCTTTGCATATATGTGTGCGTGTGTGTACAACACACACACACACACACACACACAGAGTTATTTGCATGAAACAGGTATACTGGGTAACTATTCCTAACTCAAAAGGAGGAAAAAAATCATATGGACAACCCAGATGCCCAGTATGCACATGCCAGAAATGCATATATAGTTGCAGCATAGTATGCAAAGTAGAGCATGTGTAGTGTGCATAAGAAACTATGTAATATACCCATGCAAGATGAATATAACTGACCTGTCAAAATAAATGCAACTTGTAGTATCCAGTTTCTAACTGCAAAAAAAAGTACCAATGGGTGAGAAGTATCACTGGGTGAAAATTTATATCATATTGATTGTTATTGCTATTTATTTTTCTGTAAGAGTGTATTGATTATTGAAATATTTTAATGAAGAACTTAATTTACTTAAAATAGTTTTCTGAAACACAAGGCATGTTTGCATTACATAGTTCAATTTGTTCTAGCACATTATAATTTTCAACTTAATTTGTTAAAGATAATTTTGAAATCAAAACGGATATATAATATAAATAAATAAATAACAAGGTTTGAAAAAAAAAAATTCAAAAACACCAGGACAATACTACAACAGACAAGACAGGTGGGCATATTACTGGTCATGCAGAATAAAAAAATTATTTAAGAATCAATTTTTTTTTTTTCCTTCCAATTTTTAAACAAGAACATGTTTATTTCCTCCATAACCCTCTTCAAGAATCAAAAGTGCAAATTATCATTGCAAATTAGCATTAGCAGAGGCATATGATGCAAGAAAGCAAGCTTATGCAGCATCAGCCAAAAAAAAAAAAAAAAAAACCACTTCCATTTCACCCCTCCATTTGTTTGAAATACCTGTCCAGCTGAGCCTTAAATTTGTTTAGGCTATAAACTTCCACAACAAGGGATAGAAGTCTGTTCCACCAACCAACTAGCCGCTGGCTAAAGGCAAATTTCCGCACATCTATCCTACATCTGTCTTTCCTCAATTTGAATTTTTGCCCTCTCAGGTAATTATTCTGAGCAAGAGGAAGAATCCCATCAGTATTGAGCATGATCAAACCATTCAAGCTTTATACACCTCTATGAGATCACCTCGCTGGTGCCTAGTCTCCAGACACTGTAATTTGCAAAACTTAAGCCTTTCTTTGTAAGAGCAACCCTTTGTTCCATTCACTAATCTTGTTGCCCTTCTCTGTACTCGTTCCAGCAGCTCTACATCCTTCTTGAAATGAGGCCTCCAGACCTGTATACAGTACTCAAGGTGTGGCCTGACCATTGCCTTATACAAGGGAATAATCACCTCCTTATCCCTGCTAGAAACATTCCTGTATATCATTGACAAGACACGATGAGCTATTCTTGCAGCCCGTCTGCATGCTCAGAGAACTTCATATCTGTCTGCAAAATTACCCCCAGGTCCTTTCCATTCTCTACCACTGTCAGTGTAGTACCACAGAGTTGAGTTGATACATTGCTCTGGGGTTGCTGTTTCCCATATGTAGTTTAACATTGACAAATTTACATTTGTCAATGTTAAACTTCATTTGCCGCCTCTCAGCCCATCTGCTCAACCTTTCCAGATCCTGTTGCAGCAGCATAGCATCAATAGTGTCCTTAACAATTCTGCCAACCTTTGTTAACAAATGATATGTTATATCATTTATATTACACACAACACCTCTTCATGAATAATATGTTTAGACAAAAAAAAAAAAAAAAACTAAACTAATATGTTAGGGTCACCCAGCAAACTTCTTACATATACCCATATTTGTGTCTATAAATTGCATGTGTTCTCTGGTCAATTTTCCTGTTTTGCTGGATGAAAAAAACCTTGCTATCTATGCCTGAGACTAACTAACTCAACCAAGGAGTGAAAAAAGCCCATTAAGGTTCCTCACGTCATTGACGGGATTTAAACCCAAGGGCCTTTTCCACCCAGTGTGGGGAGGACTGATGATACCACTGTGCTACCCACGCAGACAATATATTTAGGAAAGGTGTTTGTTTTGATTGCAGTCTCCAGGGTTCCCCCTATGTTTAGACAATGAGACAAATATATTTAGATAATAATAAGCACATGCAAATAGTAATGATAAATATTTGTTTCTACACTGTACAATCATAGTTTACTTTATTGTTAACTGTTTTATTGCAGCCATGTCTGCAAATGGGTAGGATACTTTCCCTCCAATTCCAGAGCTCTAGTGACTGGCTATAATGATGTTATTGGAAGTTAGATCTATCTTCCTAGAACTATGTAAATAAGGCAACACATTTTTTGCAGAAATATAAACACTCCATCTTGCAATGTGCATGCCAGTGTGAGTGTGCCATCGAACTCCATCAGCACTAACAAAGTATGGAAGCACACTTTCCGCAGCACAACAGTGAGAAAGAATTTAAGATGCCGTACTAGAAAATTACTCACTTCTGCTCCCATATCATAATAAAAGTGGCATTTCTTCTGAAATCAATTTGTAAAAACTTATGGGCGTTAGCAACTCCTATGCTTAAGGTTAAAGTCTTTCCAGATGTGGGGAAACTTCAAATACTACTTCTTAGTTTCAGAAAGAAACACTGCTCTGCACTGTTTTCTGTCATTATTGCCCCTCCACTGACAGTAACAGAACTTGAGCTTAAGCTCAGTTCAAAAATAGCATTGTTATCTAAAAGTTCTGCTAAAATTACTAATATCATTTTTATAGCAACATCATCTAAACTGACAATAAATATCGGTATATTTCCCTTCTGAGGAAGCATTACTTATTTGAGTTGCATGAGTAGGGTTAGTCATAGTGAAGGAATTCACGGTACGAGTATATGTGATACCTTTTGTAACTCTGATTTATTTTTGGATATGTATAAAAATAATCCTATTGCACTATACATTAGTTAAAAGCATAAAGCACTGCCATTACAACTGTTTCAAAGCTCTGGCTTCTCATTAGACAGTAAATGGCCTCAAGTAGGTGGTAGATGACTTTCATCAACCGGCGAAATACCACCACTTTGCTTATTGTAGGCTTGAAGTGGTGAAACCCATGTTTAGTCTCCAGAGCAAAGTTTCTGGCATCTCCCTCCCCCCATACTTCTCCTTCAACCCATGCACGATACTAAGTACTATAGGTTTTGATACCTTTCGTGTTTGGGGTTTTCATAAAAAAAAAAAAAAAAAAAAAAATTAGCAACATTCAGCACAATATGGCTAATTAAAATCACCAACCATCTGATGAGAAGCCAAGCTTTGGAACAGCTATAACAGTAATGCCTTCAGTTTTTAATTAATAGCAGGTTTGTTTCTTGGTGATGCTTTTAAATTAAAAACAATATTATTACTTTAAGTCAGCTCATAGATAACTATAATTTCTAAAGTGGCATAATCCCAAACTCCATCACTGGAGGGATAATAATGATTGCATAGCCAGGAAAAGGGGGGGGGGGGCTTTGCTTCTAGTGGCCAGTTAAGAGGGTGCCAAAATCATAATTTAAAAGAAATTTTTTTTAGCTAATTTTTAGGCAGAAAAATTAGCTAAAACACCACATTAGTACCAATAATAATTATTGGTACTAACGTGGTGTACCAATTAACACCACGTTAGTACCAATATTATTAACACCACGTTAGTTAATATTAACACGTCAGTACCAATAATAATTATTGGTACTAACAGGCTCAAATACTAATGAGGAGGAAAGAAAGAAGTGAATCACAGATTCATCCATGTTTGAAATAAATATCAGAATCGTCATTCTTCTCTTTCTTGATGATTCCTTTCTAGTTCTGACCCTTGCTCCCTCCCTCTCTCTCTCTCTCAGGGTAACCTGGGGATTTTTTTTTTTTTTTTTTTTGGCTGGTGAAGCATAAGCCTCAGGCTTCCTTGCACCATGTGGCTACTAATAATAATGTGTCTAATTAACTTTTGGTGCCAATGTTACATCTTAAATAAATATATATATAGTATCTACATACTGTGTATCACCTCGTGGGTAGCATAGTTGGTAGGATTGCCGTCCTCCCTACACCTGGTGGAAAACACCTTAGTTCAAATCCCGTTGACGATGGGTAGTTTCTATAGATCTTTTTGACAACATGGCTGAGTTAGTTGGTCTCAGGCAAGGGTAGCATGGTTTTTTATACTGGAAACTTGTTTTTTATCCAGAAAACTGACCTCAGAGCACATGCCATTTACAGATTGCATGTGCTCTGTAAATTGTGTGTAAATATATACACTGAGCAACATGGCCTTAGTCGCCGATGCTCCTAAAACCCAAACAACAACTGTGTATCATTCATTAATGATGCTTTTACATTTAATCGAATTCTGTTAATGTCCCCCCACCACACAGGAAAACATAATGCAGTTGCATTCTTTTCTCTATATCAAGTGAAGAAAACTCACTGAACTTGCTCTCCACGGGATAAAATGCTAGACCATGACACCAAAAACTCAGTGATAGGTACAGCACAATCCAACTCCAGTCACCATTGTGCCGTTAATAAACACTCGAAACAAAACAAAAAATGCCTAATTTTTAAAATACATATTCAACTAACCATAAATTCAGCGAAACAACCTACGATATGCAATAGTGATGAACAGCGTCATTACAGTTGTATAAATAGATTGTTTTTTTTCATCCTAACATTTATATCTGACATTCCAACCGCAGTACACACGCTTCAGTTAAATGCCACACCAACTCATGCAACTCAATAAGATACTACTGTACGCCAATTCAATTAAATTCTGCACTTAACTACAGCACCACCACATAATAAAGATTGCGCCATTTGAGGAGAAATTATATAAACCACGTGAGGTTACAAATTAAGCTAATATGTCGGCTATACACATAAATAGTAATTTCTATCAGAGATTATCCATGCATCGTTGATCTTACTAAAATAAAAACTCCGGAATATCACCATAATTTTCAGTACTGTTAGAGGAGACCACATACAGCTTTTTGAAATAAAAACGAGTCTACAGGCTAAACAACTATTTGTACCCACAGCCTCACCGAGTTCCCTTTTCGAAAGAAGCGAAGGCATTATGTAGGAAATTAGAAATTAGTAATGAAGATTGATACGATGTTTAGTATGGAATATGGTGCTTTATAGAGCAGAGACATGTACATCAGAATGTACATGAGAAATTCTAACCAGACACGACAGGAGGGGTTCATAAGACATGATCAGAGGAGTTCACACGATAGACAGAATACAAGAAACAGCACCGTATTCAGTAGTCACGGGCTTGAACCCCAGTCACTCAAGGCACGTGTACTTATGCACCCGCGCGCATGACCACTAGGCTACGGCGGCCTTCCATGATGAGAGCTTTTCAATAAATGGAGAGATTGCAAGGCTCATGCAGTAGAATTTTTCACAACATGGTCTGTGCTTGTCAACATGAAAAAGAGCATCTACAGGGACAGTACAACTTAAGGAAAGGTTCAAGAATATTTGCTGATGCTATCGAGGCAGTGTTAGGTAGTCAGAAAACTGCCTAAACTGTCCCCAGCCGCTGGAAATTACAGCAGCTGGAAACTAGGCATCTGCAAGGTGATCTGATTGAGGTGTATAAGGCCTTGAATGGGTTGAGAACGCTGAATTCTGATAGGATTCTTCCACTTGTTCAGATTACGAACCTAAGGGGCATAAATTCAAATTGAGGAAAGACAGATGTAGAACAGGTGTGCGGAAATTTGCCTTTAGCCAGCGGGTGGTTAATTGCTTGAACATACTTTCGTCTGTCGTTGTTAGCATTAGCATTAGCATTAGTAGAGGCATTTGATGCAAGAAAGCAAGCTTATGCAGCATCAGCCAAAAAAAAAAAAAAAACCACTTCCACTTCACCCCTCTGTTCGTTCAAACTACCTGTCCAGCTGAGCCTTAAACTTATTTAGGCTATCAACTTCCACGACAAGGGATGGAAGTCTGTTCCACCAACCAACCACTCGCTGGCTAAAGGCAAATTTCCGCACGTCTATCCTACATCTGTCTTTCCTCAATTTGAATTTATGCCCTCTCAGGTGATTATTCTGAGCTAGAGGAAGAATCCCATCAGCATTGAGCATGCTCAAACCATTCAAGGCTTTATACACCTCTATCAGATCACCTCGCTGGTGCCTAGTCTCCAGACACTGTAATTTGCAAAACTTAAGCCTTTCTTCGTAAGAGCACCCCTTTGTTCCATTCACTAATCTTGTTGCCCTTCTCTGTACTCGTTCCAGCAGCTCTACACCCTTCTTGAAATGGGGCCTCCAGACCTGTATACAGTACTCTAGGTGTGGCCTGACCATTGCCTTATACAAGGGAAATAGTGTGGAAGTTGATAGGTTAAATAAATTTAAGGAGGAACTGGACAAACATTTAGCGGGAATGGTTTTGTAAATTGTTTTTTTTTTTTTTTTTGGCTGATGCCGCATAAGCTCATACACTTGCTTTCTTGCATCACATGCCACTACTACTACAAAGCTAACAGTAGTAGTAGTAGTACTACTACTACTACTGTTAGCTTAGGCGGATATACAGACTAATAGATTAACAATAGTCACAGGCAGAGAAGAAAGCAAATTTTACACTGCATCTATTGGAATGAGGAGCGGCCTGGAAAGCAAGTTGCTGGGGATTTCAAGAACTACTGGGAGTCATCAAGGAACAAGTAATTACCTAGGCTCTGTTAGTGTAATTAAGAGTAAGAACAGATGCATGTATGCTTCCTTGTACACCAATGCTAGAGTATAATTAATAAATTTGATGAATTTCAAGTGTGGGTCAAGACATCAAAGACGAATATTATTGGGACATCAGCGACGTGGGTTCACACAGATATAAGGAATGCAGAACTGGAATTTAGAGAGGTACAATGTGTGCAGAAAGGATAAGAAGTGAGGAGGGGTTGTGCTGTTAGTTAAGAAACACATAAAACCTAAGGCAATCCATGCAGTTAACATTGGCGGACAGTGCAATATTGAGTCAGTTTGATGTGACATGAGCAGTGGGAAAGCAAAAATGAGGGTAGGAGTATGTTACAGGCCTAATGACTCTGAGGACAAAGCATGGGTTTGTCATTGTGGAAGTTGACAGTTTCAATAAATTAAAGGAGGAACTGGACAAACAATTAGAGGGAATTGTTCGGTTATTTTTTTAATTAATTATGTTTTTTATTTTTTTTTATTTTTATTTTTTGGTTGATGCTACTTAAGCTCATACGCCTGCTTTCTTACATCACATGCCTCTATTTCTATTACTGTTACTATTACTACTATGAGCACAACAAACAACTGCATAAAGAAATAGAGTGGGCCAGTAAATCAGAATGTTTTGTAATAGGGGATTTTAACTTTCCAGATATTGACTGGAACTTGTGGGTTTGTCATTGCTCTTCGTGACTAATGTCATTAGTGTAGTCCCCCAGGGGCCTGTGTTGGACTCATTGTTGTTTTCTGTATTTATCAACGATGTTGATGAAGTATATTAGGATTAAAGTCCAAGTTTACAGACGATAAGAAGGTTGGCTGGGTTGTTAATGACAGTAATGACAGTACACTACTGCAAGAGGAACTAGAAAAGTTGAGCAGATTAGCTGAGAGGTGGCAACTGAAGCTTAACATTGACAAATGTAAAGTACTGCATATGGGTAGAAATAACCAAAGAGTAACATACTACACTCAGGTAGTGGAGAATGAAAACGACCTAGAGATAATTGTGCAGTCGGTTATGAAATTTTCTAAGCAGTGCAGACAATCTACAAGAGTAGCTAATTTTGCTAGCAGATGTAAGGAGGTGATTATCCCCTTGTATAATGCAATGGTCAGGCCACACCTTGAGTACTGCATGCAGGTCTGGAGGTCTCATTTTAGGAAGGACATAGAGCTACCGGAACGAATACAGAGAAGGGCAACGAGATTTGTAAGCGGGACAAAGGGTTACTCTTATGAAGAAAGGATTTAGTCCTCAAATTGTAGTGCCCAGAGACTACGCACCTGGGAGTTGATCTGATTGAGGTGTATATGACCTTGAATGGTATGAGCAAACCCAATGCTGATGGGATTCTTCCTCTTGCTGAGATTACACACCTGAAGACCATAAATTCAAATTGAGAAAAGACCGTTGTAGAATGTATGTACAAAAATATGTCTGAAGTGCCTAGAGTGGTCCTCTAGGTACCACAGATCACAACTTGATGACGGTCTTCTCCAATAGAGCTTTTCTCTTGTGGCCATTCTCAATTTCTTTCGATTCAAATGTGGTACTTCTGCATTTCTCCACTGTCAGAGATAGTAATTTGGAATCTACTCTTTTCAATCTTCTCTGGCGAAAATCTACATTCTGTCAAATTCATCTGTTGCCTCTATTGTTCTCCAATTCCACTAATCACTTGGAATCCTTTGCCTTCTTCTCTTTGAAATTATTTTCTCCAGTCGAACTTTCCTAACAGTGAGGTAATTTACCTTGGTGATTTTATGGTCACAACTCCAGCTGGTCGAGATGCTGATCCTAACGCGTTCCAGCCAGCACGTTCGGTCTTCTTCTCAAAAACAACCCTTCTAAGCACACAGTGGAAGTGAGTCGTCCTCTGGGCACCTGAGATCACAACTTGGTGATGGTCTCTTCTCATATGGAGCCTTTCTCAACCGCGTGTTGTTTTGGCTTACAAGAATGCAAAATGGGGTAATCTACAAGATTTTTTGTCTGTTCTTCCTTGGTCAGTTTGCTGTTTCAAATCTTCTAAAGTCAATGTTTGCTCAGATCGTATCAGTAAAATTATTCTTCTAGGGATAATTTTCTTTCCACACCCCGCCTTAAAATCACGTCCTTTATTTAAACCTTAGTTTTCCAATAAATGTCCTAAGGCTGTTTCATATTGCAATTGGCTTGTATCCAAATCTCCAGGTTCATTTTCTGCCTACACCAAAGCTCGCGCCAATTTCAAAACAGCTATTAATCAGTCGAAACTAGATTATCGAATAGGTTAAGAGTAGAAAACTTGCACCTTGCCCAAATGATAGTCGAGCATTTTAGTGTCATGTCAAATCTATTGGCTACGACTTCTGCCCATCCCTTTTCCTACCTCTGTCAAAAACATATGGTTGTATTGCCACTTCAGCCAAGAATAAATCTGACCTACTAGCATCCTATTTTTTTTTCTAACTCGTGTATTGATGCTCATGGTAAACCACCTTCTACAATTCCCAGTACATTCTTTTCAATGGCCCCTGTGGCATTCCATAAAAATAGTAAGTAATGGGGTTCGAACACATTTTCACAAAGTCTTTTTCCCAGTCAGAAAATATGAACATTTGTATCAAGTGGACTTGAGCCCTGACCTTACCTGCTCTCTCTCTCTCTCTCTCTCTCTCTCTCTCTCTCTCTCTCTCTCTCTCTCTCTCTCTTCCATCTCTTACCCATCGGAGGCGCTGGTATCTGTCCCAAATGCAGTAGACTAGAGCTGTCACTTTAAACAGAGGTGCACGTGGATGTATAGTCAAATATGTAAAAGTAGATCTATGAAAATACCCGAATGATTTTAAATAATACCCCTTTAAATACACTTTAATTAGACTTCACGGAACATGTAGAACTATAAATTTGTGTATGTGTCTTCATATGTACTCCCTTTTTCAGAGGAGCTGTAGTGGACATGTCTAAACGTGTACTCCAGGTGTAGTTATATGTGCAAACCGTCAGAGGTCTATTTCAAGACATGCCCAAACTCATAGTGTGTAAGCTTTTTTTTTTATTGACTCAATGTGTTTGTAATTAGAGTGTAGAGAACAACAAGTACATCTTTGCTCTTAATTAGAGTTGAGTGAAATTTTTTATTTGAGTGTAGCAAACAACATGTAGATTCACTTTTTATCATGTGTTGTCTTAGAAGAAATCACAAATACCAAATGAAACTTCCGGCTTTTTTTAATGAGCTGTTTTTAAAAAGGTACATTTACGAACAAAAAGAAACATTTCCAGTTGTATTGAAACACTCCATCCTCCAGTCTTCATGTGGTTGCTCCGAAATAATAATCACTATCACGAGGTTGACAAATACAAGCAGTGCGATATTTTCGCCTGTCTCCATTCCTTCCTTACCTGTGGAGAGAGAAAGAAATAAAACAATGTTAGCAGACTATTATAATCCGAAAGTAATAGCTAGTTTCAGTTCTATTGATACTCTTCAAAAACAAACTAAATTGCCTAGACATATCGTGAGCGATTTCCTAGCTACTTAGTCAACCTACTTACGTGAGAAATCGGCCGTAAAGAATTAATTTTCGGGGGAACCAGATTATAGTTCCAGGACTTATTCATACATTTCAATGCGACTTGGGTGGCTTGTCGGCTCTCACCGACGCAAACGATGGATAGCGTTATCTTCTGCTTTGTGTGGACGGCTTCTCACGATTTGCTTGGGTCAGAAAACTTAAAAAAAAAGCAAAAAAATCTAACGAGGTGGTACAAGGATTCAAATCTATTTTCAAAGAAGAAATTCCTCTTTGTGTTAATACCAAGAAAGGAAAAGTATTCACAAATCCCCTTCTTCGACTATATTCAAATCCCATAATATCAAGGGTGATATTTTTCAACCTATTTATAAAACTGTAACCTCACTTTTTCTCAAAAGTATCTACCCATCTGTAAGCTCCCATTATCAAATCAAAGAAAAAGTCAGTAAGTTGGGTACTTGTAGCATCTTTTTCCCAGAAATTGTAAAAATCGTAAATTCGAAAAGAACAATGTTAGGAGGCTATTATTATCCACAATACACACAAGTGATAGGAACCAAATTATACTTTCCAAAGTATGCATGGGATTAGTAGGATTTATAAAAATATTCAAAAGAATAAACTCCTCTTTGTTCTTATACTAACTAAACAAAATCTAAAAGAAATTTATACATTCGTATGTTCTGTTATAAGAACAAATGAACATGTACACCTGCTTACATATATATCCATAACCATCTACCGAATGGTAATACCTGTACATAGGCATATTGAGCCCTCGTCACAATAGCCACCTCTTTAAAAAGCAGTATCTTCTTCTTGCCATACACCTGCCGAATATGGCCTACAACTGTGGCTGACTTTGTGACCTTCATCTGAAACCAAAGCAATCTCTAACGATATGTGGAGTCCTTTTTATACAAGACATTTCTTGAAGATGTCTTGTATTTTCGAAACTCGCTTAAAAACACTCCAATCATAACGTTTTATGAAAACATTCTCTCCCATCTCTAAGCTAGCTATTCAAAAACACACAATTACCTAGCTGCCCAAGTATCCTTTTGTATTCCATTTACTTCTAGTTAAAGCTTTTTTATTCCGATTCTACCTATTTATATGTATTATATACATCTGTAGCCTCGATAATATTATAAATAAGGTGGTATTTTTCAATCTTAACGTTTTTCAAAACTTTCTTCCATTATCATATCAAACTCAATAAGTTGGGTACTTGTAGTACCTTTTTTCCTTAAATAGTAAAAATCGTGAATAGGAAAAGAGTAATGTTAAGAGACTATTATTATTATTATCCCAAAAACATACAAGCGATAGGAATCAAATTATACATTTCAAAATATGTATGGGGGTTAGGAATTATAAAAATATTCAAAAGAATAAACTCCTATTTGTTTTTTTACTAACTAATGTTGGTGAGGTATAATCCCCTAGCTTCATAATAACGACATTAAAGGAAATTGGCTAATTCTCATAGGGCGATTATATCTCCAACTGGGGATAGTGGTTTTCAACTCATAGGAGAGTCTAGGACAAATCCGCATCACCCATCGTGAAAAGGGTTTATTTTCACTTGCAGGGTCAGACCTTCAGAATACGTTGTGTGATACCCTAGGTTGTCCAAGGTAGGTCCTCCCTGTCTAACCTAGAGCTCGCAGTAACCCATATATTATGTAGTGTCTCGTGTCTTGTCCACTTCTATCCGATTAATTCAATCTTTGTAGTACTTTTTGTCAGCTCTAGTTTAACGATTTCTTTATATATATATATATACATATATATGTTTACATATATTTAGACACTGATTTTATCGATACCCTAAAATAAGTGAAAGGACGAAGGATATATAACGATAGCTCAAAATTTTAATAAACAACAAGAAAATAACAATAACAGCACAACTTTTATAGGCATATTGAGTATGGGAAAGAGTCAAGATAATAGCGTTATTGGCCATACATTATATAATTATCTCCTTGGAGTGGGCCCTTAGACAGTTGTCTAAGGGCCCACTCCAAGGAGATAGGAATAGGAATGCATTACACCTTTTTTTACTTTTACTTGGTTGATTCAATGATCAATATCATGGATTATGTTTATCCTTTAAGCCTAGCATTTTAGAATCCGATTCGGGAGCTTTCCGAATAAGAGGATAAATGGTAATGTTAGGTGGGTGTCAGTGTGTGTGCCTGTGGCGGTGTCACGAGTCCAGGGTGCCTAAATAATCAAATGACTTGAGAGAGAAACACTTATCAATAAACTTCACGGATTTTAGGGAGTTGTCCTTGCTCTAGTTTGTAGACTTCAGCTTCACCAGTTTCTATGTGCTGCGAATTTTGAGGCCTCGTGTCCATTGGGAAATCGGTGACTGCACAACGGGTGTTGGTGGTTGAGGAAACCTCAGACGATCACTTTTGGTCTATATTGACCTGGATTCTTCTCTTTTCCTGCTTTCCTTCCCTTTTTGCATGACCTCGCCAACATAAAGCTTCGGATTGGACACTAAATTTCTGGGGCAACTGTGTCGTCCAATAAGGATTATGGCCTGGAGACATCAACAGCCCTCTGGTGGGACCCTTCCAGGTCTTGGTGCATGCACCTGCACACATGCTGGGCAGCGACTTCCACACCTGTTGGCTTACGGATCAGTTGTTGCTGCATTCTTGTGTAAATGCTATGCCCACAAATTCCATTTCCTCTCCCTCTTATCACTGGCAGCATTCACCATCTGGTACTGCTGATAACACTATTATCAGTCGCCGGTCAGTCACGCCCACATCCTTGTTCCTACAGGAACAAGGATGTGGGCGTGACTGACCGGCGACTTAACTTTCTTTTAATATTTTTCTTTTCGAATTCAAGGAGTGTAATCAATTATTATAGACTTGCCTTTACCTCTGTGGCAAAGTTTTTCCTGTCTAATTAGACTTATGAATAAACCAGTCAATGCATGATGCCTTTAAACTTTCTTGGAAACCAAATGCCCAATTAATAAAATATTAATAACATCTCTCCTGAGAGCTCTGCCCGTATTTCCCCTCTCTCGGTTTGACAAAGTTTCCCTCTTTGTCAAACCGATCTCCATTCTTAATGTGATTCTCTGATATCTAAACAACTTTCAGTTATGTTACAGACTTGGCAACGACCAGGAATTACTGGGTGTTTCCTTGACTCTAACACTAAGGAAAATATAGAATTGTGGCGGTAATAACGATAAACCTGATTTAATATCTCTGAAAAAGATGTCCGAGGGGTAAGAATTAACTTCCATAGAAGGAAACAGAAAACTTGCACTGGGAAAATATTAGGTCATACAGGATCTGTTTAGTCTTTAACAGTTTGGGAATATGTTCATAATTTAGGAATAATGGTAATTTACTAAAACAAAAATTAACAATAGGTCACAAGGATGGTAAATAAATCGTGGTGGGATCATAATCACTTCTGGAAGTGTCCATACTGTAGGAAGGTGGAAATAAGTCTAATTTGGAAAGTCCAACAACATTTTTCTGAGATATTCTCGTAAGAAAACAGCCTTTCTATAGATAATTATTATTTTTCCTCCCCAATTTGAAGCACACAAAGTCTTAACCGATCCACTTCTGGAATGATGACGTCAGTAGTTACGACGGTGATGGGAACAGTTTTGCCTGAGGAATTTTATTGGGGGTAATCAACCATCTGTTGAGTCGGAGAGTTGCTAGGGCCCATCCTGCTCTGCGATTGGTTGTTGAGTCTAGGGAAAATAAAATATATTTATTTTAGTTCTTATTTTGCTCACTAAATGGCATTGCATATTTTTTCTTTTTTATTATTTTTACTGAGGCTCTAACCCATGCCATCCGTGGTGGTTGTCTGGTGCTTATCCACTGGGCTACTGTGAATGTGGCTGATATAGGTATAAATGTGTGAGCGTCGAGACACCTGTATTCTGCAATGATTTGTAGAGCCCTCCTTCACAGAGCCGGGCGCAAATCGTTTATTTCTTCTGGTTCTACATACCTGAATCAAAAAGTTTTTTTTATTTTTTTATTTCCAATGTTGATACTATTGGAAATAAATACTGTGTTAGTCTTTTTTGCCAGTGAGGAGCTGAAATTAATGATTTTTATTTTGACAGTTAAATATATTTCCACCCATAGCTGTGTGTTGTGGCGCCATCTATCGGTCCTTTCTGCAAGCTGAAAAAACATTTTTTTTCCCTTCTTATTCTAGAATGTAAAGTCTTTTTTTATTTCCTGTGCTGATACTATTTATGTCTCCCAATATTTTAGACACTTTGCCTTTGAAAACCTGAAAAGTAAAGATTTTTTTTTTGTGTTCTGTACTGTTTTTGATTTGAACATTTATTTTACCAATGTTGTGAATAGTGGTTCCATCTATCAGTCCAATCTTCAACTTGAATTTTACTCTATATTTGAAATGTAATGCTTCTTACATTTCTAAAGTAACTTCCCAAAGTTTAAAATTTTAAGGCTATTGATTAATGGAAAAAAATAAAGTTATTTTTCTAGAAGCTAAGAAAATGACACAATATTTTACAAATAGAATATTTTTTTTATTGATAAGATTTTACAGAGCTAGCTACAAATCAGTTTAAAATGTTAAGACAGTATAAAAAATTAACACAATCACTTACATATGAAACAACCACGCGGTTATCTCATCAAAAATGCCCATTTGCTCTCTAATATTACCTTTTTTGGTAATCATCCCGCGAAATTATCTGTATCCAGTGATCATTGCAACATTAAACATCTTTAAGCACCTCTGTTGACGTGAGAACCAGGGATTCTTCCTGTCCTTCCACCCACATTAGTCCATTTTGAATAACAGATGCTCATGATTATCGCAATCCTCAGCCCTCTATCCGCTGTTGTGCTTTTTCCAGAGCTAGCATGGCTTCGCCATACCCCCATAGATTGCAGCGAGGCACATGCCAGTGAGTTAGGGCGAGAAGTTTCGCTATCCACATACACCCACACCTTCTCCCTCTAAATGGGATTCTCTTCTCTTCTTTTATTTTATTAAACACTGTGGGTTCCACATGGGTAGTTCTGTAATTTATCCTAAATACCCAAAGATACTGTATTAGTAATTAATTAGATTTTCCTGATAATCGGGAGATGCAAAAATTCTCGGTCTAACAACGTCATAGGGGCGAGTGCCTGAAGTAAATACTAGGCCGTGAATGCTCATTTCCAGACACTTGTTCATCCTTCTCTCGCTCGGTATTAAGGATTGAGCATCGTAGGGAGGTTTGAAAAGTGCATGGTGGATATATGGCCTTTCTTCTACCGTCGCAATAGCCACCTCTTTAAAAAGCAGTACCTTATTCTTGCCATACACCTGCTGAATATCGACTACAACAGTGGATGACGTGAATTTCGTCTGCAACAAAGGCAATCTAACGATATATGGAGTCCTTTTTATACAAGACATCTATTGAAGATATAGACCTGATTTGTGTCACCTTCTTCGAATCTAGAACAGCCAAAAACAACCCCTAGTCTCTAAATTAGGCGACATCGATACGTACTAAAAGTTTATGGTTTCAACACCAATGGTCCTAATTAAAAATTAATACTGTGAAACGTGAATTTTAGAAAAGATTGGTAAAGATTATGTAATTTTTTGTGGGAAAAAAGAGTACATTGAAACGTTTGTTTGTCACTTCAGCTAAAACCTAAAAGTGACTTGATACCCAATGAAGAAAAACTATGTTTCATGGGACTAAGTTGGTACAAATGTTTTCTCAGAGCAGCCGTACCTGCACTGAGAGTTCCTACTGCTCGCCCTGGTTGAGGGAAGACAGGCACGCCCCAAACTAGCAAGGAAGCTTCCCTATTTATTCAGTTACGTGTCGCCTTGATCTCTTTCAAGAGAAGCACTGGCTTCGATTCCCAGTTTCATATCGATGTCGGTAAAAGTCATACAATTTTCCTGGAGAGAGAGAGAAGGGAGTTTCTCACATTTCCTCTTTGATTTTAGTTAAAAACTACAACTACAAAAAATACTATTTTCTTACGACATTGAATAAACACGTCTACACAAAAGCACTGATATCTTTTTCTTTCATTAAAGGTTTTCGGAAAGTCTGAAACAAATTAATGTACTTTTGGCTGTCCAAGAATTGTTTTAAGTGTAACTTGTTGGGTTTAGTAAGACGTGAATGGGTCACTCTCTCTCTCTCTCTCAAGCTTAATCCCAAGAAGCAAGTAAGGTTGTTCTTCTTCATTGAGTATAAACTGCCTCAATATACATGAGGAATTATTAAAATACAAAGTATGATTTGGGATAACTTGCTTTATTTCAAGCTTTCTTGTACACTTGTCAGTTCCCCAACCAAGGACCATTGTACATCAATCCCTTTATTATAAAAGAACTGACATTACAAACTACTGAGATTTTAAATATTTTGTAGAGTGGCACTCGTATCTATCGTCGTGCATTCTCAGATATTCGCAAACAAAAAATTGAAAGTACTTTTGGTTAACTAAGAATCATTTTATGAGCAATTTGGTTTTTAGTAAGACAAAGTGAACGTGTTGCTCTCGCTCTTGCACTTCGAAAACACTTGTACCAACTTAGTCCCATGAAACATGTAGTTTTTCTTCGTTGGGTATCAAGGCAATTTTAGCTGAGCAGCAAACGAACGTTTCAATGTAACCTTTTATTTCCCATAATAAAACTACATAATCTTTTCTTAAACCTTTGAAGTGAATGTATCTTTGAAGGATCCTCAACTGAATGTACCTCTATCAGCATGCATTCTCAGATATTCGCAAACAAAAATGAAAGTACTTTTGATTACTGTAGAATCATTTCATGTGCAACTTGTTGGTTTTTAGTAAGACAATGCTAACGTATTGCTCTCTCTCTCTCTTGCACTTTCAAAAACACTTGTACCAACTTAGTCCCATGAAACATATAGTTTTCTTCTTTGGGCATCATGTCACTTTTAGGTTTTAGCTGAAGTGACAAACAAAAGTTTCAATGTAACCTTTTGTTTCCAAGAATAAAAAATTACATAATCTTAACCAATCTTTTCTAAAATTCACCATGTTTCACAGTATTAATCTTTAATTAGGACCATTGGTGTTGAAACCATAAGCTTTTTTAGTACATATCGATGTCGCCTAATTTAGAGAAGGGGTTGTTTTTGGCTGTTCTAGATTCGGAGAAGGTGACACAAATCAGGTCTATATCTTCAAGAGATGTCTTGTATAAAAAGGACTCCATATATCATTAGATTGCCTTGGTTGCAGACAAAAATCACGTCATCCACTATTGTAGTCGATATTCAGCAGGTGTATGGCAAAAATAAGGTACAGTAATACCCCAATTTACGCTACCCCGACTTACGCAAACTCGGAGTTACGCGGTTCTTGATTTTTTCGTTTGGTGTATATCTAAAATTAGCTTACCATTGATTTGGAAGTCAAATCATAAAGCTTGGGTGACAGCTTCCGTTTTTGAGGACTGGTTTGGTCACCACTTCATACCCGAAGTCGAACGTTATTGCAAGTCTAAACAGATTCCATTTAAAGTGATGATTCTTATTGAAAATGCACCCGGTCATCCTCCTGCCACTCTAATTAATTTCGACCCATGTGTGAAAGTTGTTTTTGCCTCCAAACACGAGCTTGCTTCAACCGATGGACCAGGGAGTCGTCAAAACATTCAAGGCTTACTACACGAGGCGTTCGTTTGCGTCTGAATGAAGCTATGAGACAAAATAGTGAGATATCTGTTAAAGACTTTTGGAAACAATTCAATGTTTTAGATGCCGTAAGAATCATGGGATGAAATTCACAAAACATTGAATGGCGTCTGGAAGAAACTTTGTCCATTTTTTTTTTCAAAAACGATATGAAAATGCCAGAAACTGATCATGTCGCTCATGTGATAGAAGTTGTTAATCTTGCCAGGCAATTACGGTAGATTTGGAAGTCAATGGTGATGATGTCAACGAGCTGTTGGATTCACAGTCAGGAGCTGACAATGAATGAGCTCATAGAGATGCGTGAGCAAAACGTCACTGAAGTATCCAACACTTCAGACCCAGTTCCACCAGAAAAGCACATGACAATTGCAAGTTTGACAGAAGGTCTCAGCTCAATTGAAAAGGGCTTAGAAATTTTAGAGCACATAGACTCCAACGAAGAATGCATTATAGCTACAAAGCAAGGAATAAAAAAATTATTAGCTTGCTACGAAGAAATTCTGCGTGAATAAAAGGCACTGTGTTGTCAGACGAATGTTAGATTTTATGAAGCCATCGACATCGAAATAACTTTTTTACGTAACTCATTTATTTTTTTAATACATATTTTGTATTATTATGTATAAATAACTGCAATTTTATTAAATATTTTTCTTCTAAACTAGTGTTTTTGTTAGTCCTTGGTCCCAATTAAACAAAATTTATATGTATTTATATGCAAAGTTGTACCCCGACTTAAGCAATTTTCGTCGGACCCACCAATTGTGTAACTTCGGGGTATTACTATATTGCTTTTTAAAGAGGTGGCTATTGCGACGGTAGAAGAAAGACCATGTATCCGCCATGCACTTTTCAAACCTCCCTACAATGCTCAATCCTTACTACCGAGCAAGAGAAGGATGAACACATTTCTGGAAACGAGCATTCGTGGCCTAGTGTCTACTTAGGGCACTCACCCCTATGACGATGTTGTGGCTTTCTTCAAAAGAAGCATCTCTGGAAGAACAACATTCTCAAACGGGCGAGACAAATGCCGATTTTTTTTTTTTTCAGATCAATTATACATAGATGTTTACAATCTAGAGGCAATTGGCTGTAGAAAGAGATTAGAATTGCCTCTGCCTCCTATGAATTGTATCCATAATCATAGGGAGCCTCGCTGTGGTTATGTACAGGCCTCACAATTCGCCAGATGGTTATGGACAGAATTGGCAGATGTGTACCTTTTACATGCTCATTTGTTATTATTATTTTTTTGTTAGTTGTTGGCGCATCGGTTTCTGTGGCCATATTGCATCTCCCAAGGTTTTTGCATTTTCTACTCTGATCCAAGCCCGAGGCAGGATTCAAACCCACGACCTTTGGGTTGCCAGGCAGGCACTTTACCCACCAGCTAGCCCGGTCGGCATTTATTATAACAAATGTATAAATTTTTTAGATCTCGTTTAGTTAGTATAAGTACCCTTACATATTCATTTGTTATAATAACAAATAGGAGTTTATTCTTTTGAATAATTCCTAACCCATACATATTTTGCAATGTATAATTTGATTCCTATTGCTTGTGTTATTATTATAAGCCATATGGTGCAAGGAAGCCTGAGGCTTATGCTGCACCAGCCAAAGTGCAGTCAACGAGAGAGAGAGAGAGAGAGAGAGAGAGAGAGAGAGAGAGAGAGAGAGAGAGAGAGAGAGAGAGAGAGATCACTAAGAAAGAGAAGAATGATGATATCCAGCTCAGGACCACGAGTGTGTCAAGCCCATACTCACCAGATGTGAGCCCCTGGGGTTTGCTTTTTTGGGATAATAATAATAATAGTCTCTTAACATTATTCTTTTCCTATTTGCAATTTTACTATTTAAAGGAAAAAGGTGCTACAAGTACCTAACTTATTGAGTTTGATATGATAATGGGAAGAAAGTTATCACAAAGCATTAAAGACTGAAAAATAGCACCTGATTTATAGTATTACAAAGGTTATAGATGTATATAATACATATAAATAGGTAGAATCAGAATAAAGCTTTAACTAGAAGTAAATGGAATACAAAAGGATACTTGGGCAGCTGGGTAATTGTGTTTTTGAATAGCTAGCTTAAAGATGGGAGAGAATGTTTTGACAAAACGTTACGACTGGAGTGTTTTTAATCGAGTTTCGCAAATACATATCGATGTTAGAGAATGATGACATTTCACAGAATTAACCTTTTCTTGAGTCCGTAGACACTGTACCATGTGCTGGAGGGGAAAGCGTTTTTTAGAGAGGTATTTTGAGATTAAGAGAACCATGCTATGGGGTTTAAACCTCACTCAGTAAAAACAAAGAAAAAAATTATATGCTGAAAGCCTTGTGGATTAACTCAAGACTTGAAGGAATCCCCAAGGCACTAGGGGGTTATTTTTATTAACATGACCCATATTTGTAGGTATTCATTTGAACAAAGGTGGTGTAAGGATTTTTGCTGGTATTAATTATTAAGGATATCTTAAGAGTTCAGGGAAACTGCTGGTTGTGGAGGGGGGAAAGGATAATTTAGATCTACATTTATCTGATGATATGGGTCAAAGTAATGTTTGAACTCACCTTGTAAATTCTTGTTTGTTGCCGCAATAGTCAATGTCGGTAAGATGTTCTGATGGTGGCAAGGTTTTAAATGAAGGGAAGATATAGCCAGGAAAACAAACCTAAATAACTTCAAGGGGTGTGTCATGGTAGTAAATTATAAAATATTACTTTGCCTTAATTGAGTCTAAAGTAATGTCAATAAATTGGCTACCTTTGAACTGCTAATAACGTTGACATAATAAGACTCAGAGAAAAGTGATGGATGAAAAGTTCCACTTAGGCAGGTATAATGTATTTGTATTTAGGAAAGATAAAAGGGGGTGCAAGAGTCATGCTTATCAAAAAGGAGCCTGAGCACGAAAAGAGCTTTGCTAAGTTCAAAGTTATGCCTGCCAGTGTAGAATCTGTGTGGTGAAAGTTAGTTGGAAGCAAAGGTATGATGACAGTGCATAATCTACAGACCATAAGGTTGTGAAGATGACAAGAATCTCTACATGTAAATGGAATGGGCAAGCAAGCATGAATGTCATTATGGGTGACTTTAATCTGCCCTGACTGATTGGAATAAGTGAGAGGGAAACTCACCATAGGGAAAATTTTTAAATAAACTAGATGAGTATTATTTGTACAACACATTATAGAAGGTACTAGGGGCTAGAATATTGACCTCATCATCACTAATGAATCAGATAAAATCACAGGCCTTAAAGTATAGGAATCATTGTCAGCAAGTGATCATGCAATCGTAAGTTGGAAGATGAAAAGATGTTGCAGTAGTTAATGTAAAGGCATGGGTTTTAACTTCAGAAGAGGGGACTTTGACAGTTTAAGGTGATATATGGCATCTATGAATTGGGAGGATTGGTGAGAGAGAGGGCGAATATAATTAAATTATGCAATGCTTTTAAAGCAAAATTCACATAATCCATGAATGCATACATACCATTAAGAAAATATTGCAACAGGAGGATGCAGAATTGGATGACTTCAGAGCTGGCCAATCAAATAGAGCAGAAAAAGATAGCACAGGATAGTTACACAGTGATGAATAGTACTAAAGTCCACAACAGGTACAAGCTGATCTGTAATAGTACCACAAGTAAGGTTAGGGAGGACAAGGCTGCTTATGAGAAAACATTGGTTAAGTGGGGACAAGGAATTTTTCATGTATGTGAATACAATGGAAAAGAAAGCTAATCATATCTGACTCTTGTGCACTGAATCTGGGAAAGTCTTAGATAACCTAGCTGACGTTGTGGCTGGATTAATTGCATAAGTACTCTGCATCAATCTTTACTGATGAAAGACCCTTCATGCTGAGAAGAGGCTGTGCGAGTGAGGTTGAGCCATAAGAAATTAGTGATTTCGTAATTACAAATGATTGTTTATCGGAAAACTTTTGAGAATAAAGGTAAGCAAGGCTCCCGGAGTTGATGGCATATACTCAGTAGTTTTGAGGGATGCCACCAGTATTAAACCATTGAGGTTAATCATGAAGGTATCTTCGGATGACGGTATCTTCGTGCAAATATATAAAGATAGTTCTAAGAGTGAAGTTGGTAACTAAAGACTGGATAGTCTGACTTCAGTGGTAGAGAAAATCTTAGAGGCAATAATCAAGGGTGAAATCCACAGACATTTAGATAGACATGGCATTCTGGACACACAACATGGCTTTGTTAAGGAAAAATCATGTTTAACTAACTTACTATTTTAACGCAGTTACTCATGGGCTGGATGTAGAGAACAACTTCAACATAGTTTATTTCGATTTTGGCAAAGCATTTGATCCAGTCCCTCATGAGAGGTTACTGTATAAGCTTGAATGGGTTGGGATTACTGGTATAATTCTAAGATGGCTTACTAGGTGGCTGCAGAGCAGAAGGCAGAAGGTTGTGATTAATGGATATTCTTCAGACTGTTGTAAACAGGAATGTGGTCCCACAAGGACTGATTCTTGGACCAATGTTGTCTCTCATTTTCATAAATGACATCAACGAACGGATATAAGGCATGATGTCAAAATTTTCAGACGATGCAGAGATCGGTAGAATTGTTAATGATCAGTGTGCAGCACTCCTTCAATATGACTCAAACAGACTTCAAACATGGTCTGAGAAGTGGCAGATATGTTTTAATGCAGATAAATGCAAGGTCTTGGGGAAAAAGAACCTCCAAATAAATTATACACTTGGTGGGGGTTGAATTAAAAACTGTGGAGGAGGAAAGAGATCTAGGAATTACGATATGGGCAGATATGAAGTTTTCTGAACAGTGTAAGCAGGCTGCCAGAAAAGCCCATGGTCCTATCCATGATTTATTGAACATTACCCTGTAGAGATAGGAAAGTCATAATCCCACTGTATAAGGAAATTATAAGACCACATTTGGAATACTGTGTTCAAGTATGGAAACCACATCTGAAAAAAGACATTGAGCTTCTTGAAAAGGTCCAAAGACAGGCAACTGAAATGGTGAGATTGGCAAAAAGATGACCATATGAGAAAAGACTCCGATTATGTGGGCTACAGAGTTTGCCAACCAGGCACTTCAGAGGTGACCTAATTAAAGTTTATGTCTCTGAGAGGAATTAGTAAAATAAATGAAGGTGGAATTTTCAGTTATAAAGAATTCCAGAACTAGGGGACATAAATTCACATTACATGGGTTGAGGTTTAGATTAGATTGTAGGAAGTTTTCTTTTAGCCGGTGAGTCATTGATTGTTTGAGAAAGTTGCCCTCACAAGTGGTTGAAGCTGGCAGTTTGAATAAATTCAAAGGTCAACTAGATAGTTAATTGTACGTGGAGGAGGCATATAATTTGTATTTTCAATTACTATTTGATGACTTAATCAGTACTTCAAATTCATCAAATTTATTTACAATGCTACTAGCATTAGTGTACATATAAGTATACAGAAACATGTTCTTACTCTTAGTTACCCTAATACAGCCCATGTATTTATGCGTTCCATGATGACACACAGTAGGGCTTGAGATTCCCAACATCCTGCTTTTCAGGCTGATGCATGACCCAATAGGAACAGTGCAAGAATCACTTTCACCTCTGCCAGCAGCTTTGGTTAATCTATTATTCTGTGTATTCCCCCCCCCCCATATATCTTGAACAAACATATTCAAAAACAGTTCTGATAACGTATAACAGACTGTTACATACTAAAGAATACAGATAAAAAATAAGAAAGCAATACAGAAAAACTGATTCCCAAGAATAAATATTTTCAAAATTCAATGTAAACTATTTGTGATAAGTTTTAAACTCAGGTGATGCATTGAATTCTGGTTGCTACATGGCAGTAACTCACATAATGTAAAGTAATGGGCTACTCAGTCTATGTGGGTTGAACACCCCAGGTTTGCATAAATGGTTTCTGTATAAATGTGACAATTTGTACATAAAAAAAAAAAAAAACCTTCAACACAGAAGATATATTTGAATTTTCAAGCTATTTATGAAAAATAAATAAATTTTTGTATTTATACTCTGAGTTGATCACATAAGGTCAGAGGAGTTCACTTAATAGAATAAAAGCACAATGCCATACTTCACAGTCATGAACCATGGTAAACTCAAATGACTGTACTAAAGTATTTTTGTGTTCAGCCACATTCAGCTATTGCAGCCATGTTAATGAATGTAACATTAATGTTAATGAATAAACCCAAATAATATAAGAGATATATCTTTTCTTTCAATATTTTGAAATATATTATTTAAGAGAAAAAATTAATTTGTTTCTATTATTTATTATTTCATTTTTACATATGATCTGACTATCTTTACATCTTCTAAAGGCCTATCACTGCTGTCAGTAGGTACCTTACCCATCCTTTGAACAACATGCATGCCACTAGAGACACGCCCAAATATAGCATGCTTGCTATCTAACCACTGTGTTGGAGCAAGAGTAATGAAAAACTGACTCCCATTTGTATTGGGTCCTGCATTAGCCATTGACACAATGCCAGCTCCTATACATATAAAGAAAATAACAATTAGTATCAGCATTAAACTGTGCTAAAATTTAATTGTAATATATTTTCCAATGTATAAATTCCAAAATTTTCAACTTTATGTAGAAATATAAAAAATACGAAATAGAATGCAGTCAACAGAAGCAGAGCCAACACAACTGAGGCTATATAACATCCACACAGGTAGCAAAAATGAAAACTCATCCCTGAAGAACTTAGACAGGGCAGCAAGGCAAGTAGCTACTAATCAAAATAAGTTAGTTAATCTGAAAAAGTAGCAAGTAACTACTTTTTCTGATTAACAGGCTAAAATAATCAGGAACAAAAATCTCAGAGAAGATCAGTCACTAATGACTTTCTATGTAGAAAAGTTTTCAACTTTTCAACATAGCAAATTTGTTTTTTCAACACTAATGTTGAAAAAACAAATTTAGCAATTATACAAAAGAATGAAATTCTTTCAATATTATAGTAGAATGACATTTAAAAATTCATTCTATAGAAAGTTGTTTTTCATAATGTAGTTGTGTTAACATAGAATCCCTCAGTCCCAAAGCCACTCAAAATATCGGAATTCTCCAGATTTTATAAGTTTCATTTAAAATGAGAAAAAAAAAAAAAAAAAAAAAACCGTGGTTGGGGAGAATTTTTGAGCACAGCAGAATCTCAAATAAATAAAACAGAGCTATAATGCCCAATGAGTTCTGCATTTGTATTAATATATAGAATGCATTATTTGCAAAATAATAAGAGAAGTTTACCTCAATATAATAAGTAGAACACTTCCGAATGATGCTCTCCAGCATAAAACGAAAAAATATAAAATCTTACATTACAGCAAAAAATAATTAAAAATCAATTGAACAATTAAAAATCAGTTGAACACAATTAAAAATTAAATTATTTAATTAAAAGAAATTTAACGAAAAAATTGCAAAATGATTTTCCTTCCTGAAGCTGACAATGCTTTTCGACCGTATATCGTGATTACAGGAATGAAAATTACCAAATAGGGGTGAGCATGAAACTTAAATAAGGATTATTTGTCTTTGCGCATGTGCGTAAAAGCCCATGAATCGGAGATTACAAATGGCTGGCGAACGAGACGCTGCAGAACGAGAAGCATGAACTGAGGCCATGTCGATTAACACGAAAATTCAGCGAAAAATGCATAGAACCTTGGTATGGCAAGTTGCAATCACCACAAGAAATGTTGTATACCAGGTCATTTATTTGTGTTGCAAATGAGGAAAGGACTGAGTGATTTTTCAGTATAGTGTGTAGTTTCCATATTGGTCTCGCCACAATTTTAAATTCGGTATCTTTAAAGAATCTGTTAAGCTGTTTGTGCCACTGTTCAACATATGGGACAGAAATAAAGTATTTTTTAATATTACGATTGTTTGTTGATGTAGTATTTTGTATTGCATCCCTAGCTTGTACCCTAATTCAGTTTATTGCAGCAAGGATATAACCCCTGTTTAAGAATCTGCTGGTTAATATTTATATTTCTGGGCCCAAAGCAGATTCTGTTGTTGAATATTTATAGGCATTTAGAAATTGATTAAAGATAATAGATCTCTTGAAGGCTTATTATTTTACAAATATTGATATCAATGTAGAACGTATTGGGCATTACAGTTCTAGTTCATACTATCAAATTCATTTTTAAAACTCTTATTGACTATTTCATTCACTTCCTCTCTATCCAGTTATAACCTATCGATACACACAATTATGGGGGATTTTTTGAACAGCTTGGTGCAAAATTACATTAGATTAACACTAAGATACTCGGTCCAAAGTTACCATATTTCTTTTCTAAAATATTGCCTTCAAAACAACATCATTCCAAAGTTTGCCAGGGCCAATTTAAATCATACAATTTCAGGCATAAAGCAACTAGCACTTGCCACATCACATAATACGTCAGCTAGTTCACGAACACCCCCCCCCTCACCCAACATTGAACCGACATATCAACAGGTTACAAATCTTTCCTCATATACGCTATCACAGGTCGGATGGACGTTTAATCTTTTATCCAAAGGATTAAATTATAATTTACCACCTGGAAAACTACCTAAAAAACAGTGTGTAATTGATATTGAATTTGGACTTCATAATGTTTTGTGGAACATTACGAAGTCCTTTATTTATTCAACATTACCTGCTGAATAAATAAATCAATTACATTGCTTTATTTATTCAACAAGTCAACCAAGTGGTGAATAACATAAAAGAAACGCGACTTCCTAAATTGAATACACGACAGTCCAGCTTTACGTGAACTTTGGGAAAATAAAGACATTATTATACTATATATTTAATAAGTTAGATTCACTTGTTTCAGATACCTCCACTTATCTTGAAATAGACCCGGCACTATTTACCAATTCCGTCAATACAATAAAACGTTAACCACATATCGAAAAAATGACTACATTACTATGGCTCAGTTAAAGGAATTGAAGGCCAGAACATAAAATATTCCTGCACTTTTCAGTCTGGTAAAATTACACATGACCAGATTTCCTATTCGGCCTATTGTTTCCTACAGAAACTCAGCATTTTCATCCTTGGCCACACATGTGTATAGCATTATAAAACCCTTTAGACAGGCAATACAATTTGGGATTAAGAACTACGATACATTATTTAATAACCTTAAGGATTGTAGACTTGGCAATAATGATAATTTATTCTCACTAGATGTTACCTCATTATATACAAATGTAAACGTTGAATACACATTAGATATCATTTGGGATATGTTAAATAATAATTCTATACCGATTAATTATAGGAAGCTTCCTATTAAAGAAATTTTTCACTTAATTAAACTCTTAGTTGAGGCCAATTATATCACCTTTTGAGACAAAGTATACAAACAAATTTATGGTTTGCCGATGGGATTGAGCTTGAGCGGCTTAATATCAGAGGTATATCTCTCAACGATTCAGCGTATACGTTTGACGCCTTTTTTACCCCGTATCACATACTATGGGAGGTATTTAGACGATGTTCTAGTTATTACTGATGGTAGTACTATCCAAGACATTTTACATTCATTTAATAATATTCACTCTAGACTCAATTGAAAAGGGAGGGTACGGATACAAAGTAATTAAATTTTCTAAATTTCACGCTTACTTGGGACTCGAATAAATTTCAATTTAACATCTATCGTAAACCTATAAACGTCGACAAGCTTCTACATTATAACAGCTATCATCCGTTCTCCTACAAGAGATCTATTATCTTTAGTCAATTTCTAAATGCCTATAAATATTCAACAGAATCTGCTTTTGGGCTCAGAAATACATATATTAACCAGCAGATTCTTAAACAGGGGTACAAGTTAGGGATAGGATACAAAATACTACACCAACCAACGATCATAATATTAAAAAATACTTTATTTCTGTCCCATATGTTGAACAGTGGCACAAACAGCTTAACAGATTCTTTAAAGAAATCAAATTTAAAACTGTGACCAGGCCAATACAGAAACTACACACTATACTGAAAAATAGCTGAGTCCTTTCCTCGTTCGCAACACAAATAAATGACCTAGTATACATTTCTTGTGGTGATTGCGACTCGTCTTATCAAGGTTCTACACTGTTTCCTCTGAATTTTTGTGTTAATCAACACGCGGCCTCAGTTCGTGCTTCTCATTCAGCAGCGTCAGAATTAGCCTTTCATGCTGTTAATGAAAAACACTTTTTTATTTAACGAGGCCAAAATACTTAGTGTCTAACATAATTATACGAGACTTAATTGTAGAAACCGTCAAAATTAAATTACATGAGAATTCTGTTAATGTTCGCTGGCCATATCTAATCTCCGACTTGTGGTCCTTTACGAACATGCGCAAAGAGAAATAATCCCTATTTAAGTTTCATGCTCACCTCTATTCAGTAATTTTGATTCCTGTGATCAGGACATATGGTTGAAAAGCATCGTCAGCTTCAGGAAAGAAAATCGTTTTAAAAATGTTTTTTTTTTCCGTTAAATTAATTTTTTACTTAATTTTTAATTGCGTTAAGTTGATTTTTAATTGTGTTCATTTGATTTTTAATTAATTTTTACTGTAATGGAAGATTTTCAATTTTTTCATTTTAATGCTGGAGAGTATCATTCGGAAGTGTTCTACATATTATATTGAGGTAAACTTCTCTTATTATCTTACAAATATTGATATCAACATAGAACATACTGAGCATTAGAACTCTGGTTCATAATACTATATTAACATAGTATAGATTGCATTACGAAAAACAATTAACATATACTGGGCCTTTTCAACGGTCTGTCTTAGTCACAGGATAGAAGTAATATCATAGTATGTTACTTCTATCCAGGCTTCCATCTTTTGTTGTGGAAGCTAATAGCCTAAACAAATTTAAGCTGAGCTGGACAGGCATTTGGAACGAATAGAGGGGTGAAATGGGAGGGTTTTTTTTTTTTTTTTTGGCTGATGCTGCATAAACTTGCTTTCTTGCATCGTATGCCTCTACTAATGCTAATGCTATCCTGTGACCAAGACAGACTGTTGAAAAGGCCCAGTCCACTTTAGGAAGAGAAGTTATTCAAAACTGAGTTGAATTATTTTAGCTAATTTAGAGATTTTAACTTTTATATGGCGCGACCATTTTAATGGTTTTAATAATTTTATTATTAGACAAGATGCTTTCTGCCTCTCAAGGTTATGTGTTGGTGGTTGGGTTAGGAGATCTTGACTGCCAATCGTGGATACGTCAGACCATTCATATGTCTGTGAGGAGTCAATGATGGTTGGTCAACATGAGCATGAGAACCGGTTGAGTGTTCTGCAATCCTATTCAAAACGTTTCTCTGTGTGCCCTGGTTGTAGTTCACTTTTTATTGAGAGATCGTGAACTATCTGTTGTCCTGTACAGCACAAGCTAACTGCTGTTCACCTAAACTGTCAACAAGTGGTGGCACTCCATCCTGTCATGTTGTGTGTGTGTGACCATTCCTGCCACACCTTCATTAAAATGGCCCTCAAAGAGTTGACAATGCCTGCGTGTGCTGAAATGCTGGCCCCTGCCTTCCTAATGCCCGCAAATCATTCACCATTCAAACTCTGTCAGGTCCTACCCTTTCCTCATTGCACAAACTTCTTATTGATGAACTTACAAGCATTACCTGTACCATCATTATATATGCTGCACTGATCGGTCACATGACCCCTAGGTGCTGTGGGATGTATCCACTTGTGGAGAGAGAGAGGGGTGGTCATAATGTTTCAGCTCACGAGTGTAGAATTGCAGGACTATTCAACACAATAGTCGAAATTAAATCAAAATATATGCCTTACCTGTGTTTGAATACAATAATTTTGAGTGCTGAGTGTTTGGCCTATAGTGAGAGCAGGGGTCTCTACATGATCAAAATCAAATGCAGGTAAAGGATATGAATTTTGATTTGTGCTACACATGAGCACATGCAGCCCAATTCTAGAGAAGTGAAGGTGAACTTAACAGTTATGTTTTTAAATGGAAGTTTTACTTCCCTACACCTCTTGGCTATTCATTCATACAAAACACATTAATATTTAGACATACATTTGTTAATAGAGATCAATCACCAGAAAGAGCTGAAAGGGTTGAAGCACCCTAAGTCAAGTTTGCTTTGCCACCCATGCTCCCATCCTATTTATAAGATAAAAAAGGTTTTTAGTTCAAAAACCTTTTTCATTTTATTCACTGAATGAAATAAAAAAATGAAAAACCTTTTTAATTTTTTTATTTTATTCAGTGTATTTTATTAAAATCTTAAAAGAAAAAATATAATTTATTATTATAAATTTAATAAAAAGGAAGCATTAATTTTTAGGTACTCAGTAAACTTTCTGCTTCCAAGATAACTTTTTGGGCCTTAATAGCCACAAATCTTCGTATTGTTTCATCCAAGTCTAAGTCTTTGGTGACAGCATGTTCAGACATGCTGTCACCAAAAATTCAGACCCTATCTTCTACACAGAATAATTTTTCAGCTCTATTTTTTTTGGATAACTTGAACTGTTTTCACTTGTTTCTTGAATATCTTTTTTCCGTTGCTGTTTAAATTTTTTGGCACACCTACCACAAACTTCAGGGCTCTGAGCCACATTCACTCAACCTTTGAGCTGACCCTGGCACCAAGCAGCTGATAAGAAGCCAATAAATTTAGAAACATCCATCCAGCATTATGTATAGTGCATTCATCTATTCTGGTGATGCTATACAATTTAAAAAGATAATAGCAACTTAGCTGGTCACATAGGAGGTAGTTACTGTCAGTGACTCTATTGTCAGGGAAATTGAAAATATATTGGGCAAGAAGGATAGGTGGAATACAAACAGGATACATATACCAGGGTCAAAGTAGATTACATTGTAAACCAGATATTATCTTATAAAGGCAGCAAAAAGGTGATATTGTTATACACTTTGGCATTAATGAAGTAAAGAGTAGATCAGCAGACTTACAAGATAAGAGAGCGTATACACCGATGAGCCAAAACATTATGACCAGCAAGTCGTTATGCAAATCGAAACAACTGCAGGTGAACTAGGGTGAGTGTGCGGGTCGGAACATGGTATAAAAAACATCTGATACTGAGCTCTGTTAATCAGTGTTACTCTTGTTCTTCAGATGGGAAAGTCAGCGGACTTAGAGTTTGACAACGACCAAATTGTAATGGCCAGACGACTGGGTCAGAGCATATCCGAAATGGCACGGCTGGTGGAGTGTTCACAGTCAGCCATGGTTAGTACCTACCGAAAGTGGTCCAAGGTGGAAAAACCCACGAACCACCGGCGAGGCGTTGGACGACCATGGCTCATCGATGCTCGAGGTAAGAGAAGGCTCTCCCGGATGGTATGTGGCAACAGAAGGGTGACTATGGTGCAACTAGCCGGTAACTGGAATGCCGGTGATGGGAGTAATGTATCAGAACACACACACACAGTACATCAAACCCTGCTGAAAATGGGGCTCCATAGCTGCAAGCTGCTCCAAGTGCCCATGCTAACCATGGTTCACCGGCGACAGTGCCTACAATTATTGAAGCCCGCAAGTATTGAAACTGGACCTTGTGTGATTGGAAAAAAAGGTAATCTGGTCTGGTGAATCACATTTCCTGTTGCATCATGTGGATGGCCAGGTATGTGTATGTCGTTGTTGTTTTTTGGTTTTTAGGAGCATTAGCAACTAAGGCCATATTGCTCCAGGATATGCGGTGGCCATTCCATGACCTTTCCGCATCCTCCGTATTTGGTGGTGACAGGCTCGAACCCCGGTCTAATTAAGAAGCGTGTGCTACGCACTGCTGCTCCTTCCCACCTGGCTACGGAGGCACCCGTGTATGTCATTTACCTGGGGAAGTGATGGCATCTGGATGCACTGTGGGACAAAAAGTAGCCGGTGGCAGCAGTGTCATGCTTTGGACGATGTTCTGCTGGGATACCTTGGGTCCAGTCATCCATGTGCCAGGCACCCTGACGTCTACCACCTATCTAAACATCATTGCTGACCTGGTACACCCTTTCATGACAATGGTTTTCCCCTCCGGCGGTGCCGTCTTTCAGCACCATGCCACACTGCCTGGATTGTTCTAAACTGGATCATGGAACATGAGGAAAACTTCCGGGTATTGCCCTGGCCTCCAAATTCCCAGGGCATCAATCCCATCAAGCATCTGTGGTTTGTGTTGGGAGAGCAACTCCGATCTGCGGCATCTCAACCACAGACCTTACAGGAGTTAAAGGATCTGTTGGGTACGTGTTGGTACTAGATACCACAAAACACATTTAGAAATCTTGTAGTACCCAAGCCTTGCCAGGTATGAGCTGTTTTGGACATGTAGAGGATAATGTTTTGGCTCATCTGTGTATGATGAGAGCCTTGTCAATCAATTCAGCTCTGAGAGAATGTGTGGAAGGCTCATAGAGTAGAATTTTTCTCAGCACGGTCTGTGCTTGTTAACAGGAAAGGCTGCTTCTACAGGGATGGGATACACTTAAATAGAAAGGGTATAAGAATATTTGCTGATGCCATCAAGGCACTGTTAGGTCAGTCAGAAAACTGCCAGCTTGGGGGGGGGGGGGGTAATACACAGACTAATAGACGAACAACAGCCAAAGCGATTTTTGCACTACTTCTATTGGAACATGCAGCAGTCCAGAAAGCAAGGTAAATGATTTTCGTGGCCTGCTCCGGGTCATCAGGAAACAAGGAAATAACTAAGAATAAGAACAAATGCCTATATACTTGTATGTACTTTGTATGGGTCAATAATTATCCATTTCACCATTTGAATCCCTTTGTAACTTGGAGAGATATTTGCATTTCCAGTTTGGGACTTTACATGAGTCTAGAGATGCACCCATTGCAATACCAAGGTTATTTCGTGCATTACCAAAAGTAATGCACTAA
This sequence comes from Mastigoproctus giganteus, assembly GCF_048544385.1. Taxonomy (NCBI): domain Eukaryota; kingdom Metazoa; phylum Arthropoda; class Arachnida; order Uropygi; family Thelyphonidae; genus Mastigoproctus; species Mastigoproctus giganteus. Next base: position 222,600,370 of record NC_143576.1, read on the forward strand.
AACAGTTATTTAAAATGAATTTATTTTATAACATAGTTTATATTAAAAATCTTCATTGCTTAGTTCCCTTCATGACTGATTTCCAATGTTCAAGTAATTTTTGTATGCCACTTAACTGTCTGCTGAAGTTAAGCTGTCTGGATTCATTGGGGTAATTGCTGAACTCAACGCTTCTAAAGACAGAAATTTGTTCAAAAAATGGTTCCTTGAGCTTGGGGAAATAAATTGTGATTACCAGGACTATAGTGGAGTGAAGTAGTGCTTCCCACTTGAAATTGGTGAAAACATGCTGTACAAACTATGACACAAGGCCTTGCAATTTCATGGTGTATGAGCACACAAGCTTCCAATGTTTATGGCCACTTCTGATGAATTTTCAGGCATAATTACTGACAAAGAAATTTACACAATAGTCTCCAATTATTAATTTTCCAAGTCGCACATGATCAGAGGCAATAATGCTCATAATTGTAGGTCATGATGATTCTTTGTTTTACATTTGATTGTTACCAGCAACATTTAGAAAGTAAAGACGGATGCTTCCACTGAGCTGACTGTGACTTCAGTTTTGGTTCAAAATAGCATGTCCATGTCTCATCAATAGCAACAATGCATTTTAAAAACTCTTCACCTTCTTATCAATGTGCAAGTAACTGCACTGTAATTTATTTACACTTTGCTTGTTGTTCACAGTTGTCAGCAACAATTCGTTTTTGTAACACATCAATTAAAATTAAAAGTCAATTAAAATTCAGATTATTTTGGTATTCCAGATTTGTTGCTTATTCTTTAGAGGTCATATGTCTGTCTTCCTCCAAATGGTGGTAATAATGACTACCAATGCGTTGTCTGTAAATGTTATCAGTCTAGTTAAGTGTTGCTCTGCTTCAACACTGGTCTGACAATTACAAAACCTTTGAGACCAAACATGAAATGTGCTACGATCTACTGTTTCGCCACACACCTCCCGCAATTCATAAATTTTTGTTGGCATTCAGCCACATAAAGTTTCAGTTTTGATAAAAAAAAAATCTCCAATTTGAAAGTGTAACCTGACCTTGAGCAATATCAGCATCTATTTTTAAATGCCTCTACATAAACATTCAATGCAAGAACTGTTTCAAGCACATTAATGTTGAGGTTAAACTTCAAATTAAAATCTTGTTGAAATATACATTACATATGGGGCTGCTTTTGATCTAACTGCCAATTCTGAATGTTTTCAGAAGATGGCAGCACAACACTGCAGTATGCCACATTGATTGCAGCATCCTAAACAGTATACCATGTTTATAATATTTAATATGGCATCCTTCACTCATCAAGGACATGTTGTTATCAGATTTTTGCATTTCACCAGGAAAAGTCCACTGAAACCTATCAGGGAATATTAGAAGTGTGTTCTGAAGGCCTTATGAATGTGAAAAAAGTTCATAGCTGGGTAAATAAGTTTTGTGAAGGAGAGGAGTCCTGTAAGAATGAAGCAAGTCAACCAAGACGTCAAACTAGTCATTCCAAAGCCAACATCTGCTGGGTTGAGGAAATAGTTCTGGGTGACAAGATCAACAGTGGATGAAATTGCAACAGTTACAGCCATATCTGTGTGAAGCAATACTCACTCAAGATGCTGCAGTGAATGGATCTTTCTTTACCTTGATTGTCATGATGGATGAGACATGGGTTCCACTCTTCAATCCAGAAATGAAACATCAGTCTGCCCAATGGAAGCACTCTGATTCACCACCACCACACAAAAATTTCTATGTTGCTGCAAATGCAGAGAAAATGATGGTTCCTGTTTCTGGGATATTGATGGAATAATACTTACACACTGTGTACCCAAGAGCACTACAGTGATGGGAAACTCATATGAAGAGGTTCTTCCCAGTACTTCAGAAAAAACATCCACACAGGCTGAATCACATTAGTTTCCATTAGGACAACTGGAAATGTATGAAATTTTTTTAAAGAAAACAATGAGGTTATCCCACATTCTCCATACTCACTTGACCTTGCACCTAATGACTTCTGGTTATTCACAACAATAAAGGATGCTATTCATTCGTGGCAGATTTCTTAGCTAACAAGCAGCTGCTTCTGGCATTTAGCAGTGGGCTAAATATACCTACAAAGAAAGCATTGTCGCAGCCTTCACAGCTTCGAACAACAGATGTGAAAAATGTGTGCAGCTTCTAGGAGACTATGTTGAAAAGTGGGACAACTGTCACCCCCGTATCTTGGGTACTTTATGAGAAATAAATTTGGAGACCCTATAACTTGAACACATATTTATTCACTTTGGTCTAGCTACAGAACAAGGATACCTAAATGGTATAAAAATATGGGCAGTTTCTAGAATTACTTCTTTGTACAGCTCTCATTTAGTATTCACACTGATTACATTCTCCAACTGTTCCATTTGAAGGAGAATTGAAAAAATGCCTAAAGCCATCACTATATTTTTAGGTGGAAAGCATGACAAACCCCTAATGAGAGGTCTACATATCTACAAACATTGATATTAACTCCCTGCTGGTCACATGGGGATAGTTTTGCCCACCTATTTCCTCCCCCCTCATAATTTCGGATTTCACTTTAAAGCCATTCTGTTCACTCTGATATACCTCAGTGCTGTTCAAAACAAATTTGTTTACCACAGTGTCTTGATAAAAAAAAAAGTTGAAAATACTCTATACTAAACAGTGTGAAAACATGCTACAAAGTTGATTATATCTTGTATATAATTTCATACAACTTAAAATTGGAATTGAAAAATTGCTTAAATAACATGTGCTTTACAATTTTAATTGCTTTGACTTATTTCAGTAGAATGATTTTGTTCACTATTAAAATACAGTTTATGTGATATTTCTGCACAATCTGCAGCCTTCCCGAGGGTTGGTGCTCCTCAAGTTAAGAAACACTATTCTAGACAATCGAGTTATCTAGAATGATGATGATAATTAACATTCCACCAAAGACAGTAAGCACTGAATATAGAGCAATAAAGATATTCACTGAAAATATCAAAACTCTCCCCCAAAAACAAACTTTTATAAATTTTAAACAATTTTGACTCAATTTCTATATTTCTTCCATAAAATTTATAAATCTGAGAAAATCCAGAAATGATCTGCAAAAATATTTAAACAATTAGATGTTTTAAGGTAACACTTCATTATCTTTTCACCTGTATGTTTCAGTTCAGGATGAATCTCATCATCAAAGTATTTCCCATATATTGAAGCACCTCCTCTACCTATTAAAATTTATATAATTATATTAGTATATAATTTCTTTATATAGTTATATTTTATTTATATATTATATTAATATACAGCATTTTAAAAATGAAATTCAACCCATTATATTTTTCTTTCTTTCTGTTTTAGATCAATAAGTACAAAATTTATTCAAAAGGGTAATTACAGTAGAAATGAGAGTTATAATGCCATAATTGATTATTTCAATTATGGCATTATCATAACCCATTATATGCAAATCAATCGATTTTCATATAATCAAATGATATATATATATATATATATATATATATATATATACACCACTGCTCAAATGATAGCAGCATTTTACTTTTGATAACATTTCATCAAATCCTTCACTGTTGTTTTGTTTTTCTTCCTCTCCTTTACAATTTCAAAATTGAATGATTTGCATTTAATCAATAATGACCATCACTAAGGAATAGCAACCCCAAAATAACTTACACACTTGGTGGGGTTAAGCTAAAAACAGTAGAGGAAGAAAAGGATTTGGGAGTTACCATACAGTTGGTTGCAAGGGTCTGCAAGCAGCATAGACAAGCAGCACAGATGGCCCATGTGCTGTTGATGATTTAACATTTCCTTGCAGAGATAGGGAGCTCACAATCCCACTGTATAAGACAGCGTTTCCCAAACTTTTTTTGTCACGGAACACTTTTCATTTCACAACATATTCACGGAACACTTATGAAACACAAGTTTAGCAAGAGCCAAAGAACTGTTGCTAATATTTTATTACATATGGCACACTGTGTATCAGGAGCATCTTCATTTCCAACACATGTAAAGAAGAAATTCAAATAACTGTCATTATACTTTCGTTTTGGTCTTTTATTAGTTACTGTTTTTTTCACTTCAGATTTCTGGGGAACAAAAGGCTACGATCGTTCATCCTCACTTTAAAGTGTGACAATATTGTGTTTGTTTTCATCGAGCAAGTTACACTACTAGAAGTACTTTGCTTCTCATTTTAAAGTTCCTTTTTTCAACCACAAATCTATGGTCATTTTTTCTAGTAATAATATAGGTAATTATATTATCCTCCTAGGTAATTATCCAGCTGACCTTTGAATTTTCCTAAACTGTCAGCCTCTACCGCTCATGTAGGTAACTTATATTCCAGTAATTTATAACTCGCTAGCTAAAATAAAACTTCCTGCAATACAGTCTAAACATCTCCCCCCACAGCTTGATATTATGGCCCCTAGTTCTATAATCATTTATAATCTTGAAAATTTCATTCTCATTCATTTTATTTATGCCTCTCAGAGCCTTAAACACCTCAATCAAGTATCCTATAAGGTGCCTAGTTTCCAAGCTCTGCAAACCACATATTCAAAGTCTTTCCTCGTATGGATGCCATTTTGCCAATCTCACTAGGCGAGTTAACCGTCTTTGGACCCTTTCAAGGAGCACAATGTCTTTCTTTAGGTGCGGTCTCCATACTTGAACACTGTATTCCAAGGTTCGGTCTAACAATAGCCTTATATAATGGGATTATGACATCCTTATCTCTACTAGCAATTGTTCGATAAATCATCGATAAGACACCATGGGCCTTCCTTGCAACCTGTCTACAATGCTCTGAGACCTTCATGTCTGACCATATCATAACAGCCAAGTCCCTTTCCTCCACTACTGGCTTTAGTTCAACTGCATCAAGTGTATAAGTTATTTTGGGGGTTACTGTTACCCAGGTGTAATACCTTACACTTTGCTGGAATAAAGCATAGCTGCCGTTTCTCTGACAATCCCTGAAATCTATCTAGGTCACTCTGAAGTGATCATTAACTACTCTACCAATCTTTATATCATCTGCAAATTTAGACATCATGCCCTCTATCCCTTCATCGATGTCATTTATGAAAATCAAAAATAACAGTGGTCCTAATACTGATCCTTGGGGAACCCCACTTCTTACATCAACCCAATCTGAGGAATAACCATTTATCTTTTTATTGGTTGACTGTTGGAACAGGCTTCCATCTGTTGTGGAAGTGGATGGGTTGAATAAATGAATAAATTCAAGGGAGAACTAGACAAATTCTTGGAGGTACCCTCCAAGTGAACTGTTTACGGATGAGTGAACTGTTTTTTTTTGCTGATGCTATATAAGCTTGCTTTCTTGCATAATTTGCCATTACTACCACTACAATTTGTTCTTTGACTTCTCAGTGGCTTGCATCATCATTTACTTCTCCAGTAAGTTGTATTTAAAGAGAATAAAAAAAAGAGACAAGGTAAGATTTTTGAAATATTCTAATGCCTCTGTTTCACTCACCAGTTATTAAAACTGAAAATTACAACTTAAACCGCATTCAAAGGTGAATCACATCAAAAACATTAATGCCAAAGCAGTTTCACATCTATTACCTTTAAATAAGAAAAATTTTCAAGCTTTAACTGTACTGCTTTGAACTTTGAATATTAACTGTGAATAGCTAATTTGAAAGTTAAAAGTTAAGTTGAAAGAGAATTTCTGAAGTTGTGTTTAATATATTAAATCTAGACACAGAAATGGTGGCCACAATTTTAATTCTACCTAAAGATTCTAAAGTTTAGTTCTGTGTTGATATGGCATGTTAATAAAGGATTATTATTATTTTCAAAGAGGATATCATATGACAGTTATGGTTACAGTAGCCAGAAAATTCACTGAAAACAGTTCACCAAATATCAATTTACCGAAAACACAGTTCACTGACAAATAAATGACACAGTAATAATGTTTATTTTTTGTCTTTCACTATACTTTCACTACAACTTTAATTAAAATTTAATACCTAATGATTTAATTTATGAGCAATTCCTCTTAGGTAGGTTATCACATTATTTCCTGGCTGAAATGTTGTCTACAATCTTTGTATTTTCTTATTTTAACAGGAGGATCACATCCACGTATATATTGTTCAATAATTAAAGTGCTTTAAAGGCTGTTCTCTTTTAAGAGTTTCTATAAATTTCCATATAGTTGGATGACTGACAGATATTTTTTGCTCAAAACAGTGATGCCAAACTTCAACAGAGTTATTGCTTTTCGGTAAATTTCCTTGCACCCTTTCGTAACAATTCCACATTTGTTGAGGGAAATGTGGTGGCCATCAGCAATTCCAACAATCTGGACAGGGGATAACAGTCATTCACACAAATAAATGTGTCATGAAAGGTCACGTGACTACTGAACGGTTAAATAATTTTATTACTTTTGCAGAAAAAGTTAACAGGTGTAGGTTTGGTTTTTCTGTTTTATGCAGTTCGTAACAACAAAAATTCCATAAAACTGCAGGCCATATTGAAAGACTTGCCTTTTAAAATACTACCTTGTATTTTCAATGTGAAGAATATTTATACAAGTATTATATATTTCAATAAAATTTATTTTTCTGTCATTTAAGGGAATTGAACATAACAGACACTAGAGTAAAAACAAACATCATTACTTATTCTAATTTATTTATCGATGAATTGATATTTGGTGACTTGTCGATGGGGGAATTCGAATAAAGAAGAAATAATGAGAAAAATTTTACCAGATGTAAGAAAGAATATAAGTTGTAAATGGTTTCAGACAGACTTGTATAGTTTGTTTCTCGTGATAGGTCATGGATCTTTCTTTGAAAGGTTGTATTTGGAGCAGTTTGGAGAATTAGATGTGTTTGTGGGGGGGGGTGGAAACATGGGAGCATGTTTTATACGATTGTGGAGAGTATGTGGACTTGAGGATTGAGTTGAAATGTAGCACTCCAAGTATGAATAACAATATGAGTAGAGGTTCTGAGGTTCAAATTTTTAGTTAAAACAAAGGAGTACTTTGTGATGTTTAAAGAATTTGCAACACAAATTTTTAAAAGAAGAAAGGTAATGAGCAACAAGATGGATGAAATATATAAATGGAATGGAAAAGAAAATAGAACAAAAAATAACAGAGAAAGTATAGGATGAGAGGTAACTTCGTTCTGTAACTGGTGGGAACTTATCCTGGAACAGGGTACTCATCACTCGCTGCATTTTGTATGATATTTGAAATTGTAAATCATATCAATCCAGGATTTCATTTGGTATTGTACCTCCTAATGTAGCCAAGTGGTCAGGAGTGAGAGTGCAATAGCACACGCTCTTTGAGTAGACCAAGGTTCAAGCCTGTGACTACTAAATACGATTAATGTTTGTACTGATGATTTATTGTAAACTCCACTGACCTGGTGGTCATGCTGGAGTAAAAACAAGAACTTTGCATTTTGTATGATATTTGAAATTGTAAGTTGTATCAATCCTGGATGTTCATTTTGTAATATATTGCATTTCACTTTGCATTTTGTATGACATTGTAAATTGTATCATAATATCTGTGTATGAAGCTGTAAACTATTGTTTGGTGGGGTTGCCAAATGTTGGCAGGGACCATATAATTAAATAAATAAATAAAAAAAATGTACCTAGTGATGAATGTGCATTAAAAATTAAAAAGAGAAGACAAATGATATCTACAGAGTAGCACAGGCATATAAAATTAGTTTAGTGCATATGGGCTTCTTGCCTAGGTGGCACGTCATGGTGAAATAATAATACCATTAGTTTTGCAATATCGAATCAGCTGTTTTAATCGAGTTTTATTTTTTTCACAGGAGTGTTATTTGCAAGAATAAAAACAGTGGAAATGATTATCTCTAGTGAAAGGTCTGCAACATCTGAATTTTGAAAATAGTGGCCAAGTTTATCAGTATATCTGAAACAGGCTTCTTTAATTTTTTCAGTAATTTTGTTATCACTAAGATGCATGATTAAAGACACTGGGTACCAGTTACACATAACGTTGAAAAGATTTATGTTAATAATGCTAATGCTGTGGATAGTATGCATGTTATTCATAAGTGTGTAAATTTAATTTGCGATGGCCACCAGCAGCATTGTAAGTCTAATATTACTATTGCAAAAATGTGTCATTTCTGTAAAATTTCACAATCCTAATCAGAAACTAAAATTAACTATGAGCATTTATTTGTGTGTTATTTCTTTTGTTCCAATTACACTTTTAGTTGCAAGTTCGAGTCACAAGGAATTTAGAAATTACATTGGGGGTACCATTATAACAAATAAATATGCTCATCCCAGTCTTAAAGTGGGAGGGCGCAGTATACTGTATACAACTTGTGTGAATTTGAATACTGTGTCCTGCACAGGTGCATTGCGGATCCCCTTGTTTTCTAGTTGTGTTTGCTAATCAGCTTAATTTGTCTGGATCATCTTTGTCTTTCACTGCTGATACACTATATCTCTGTCTAAGTACAGTTTGCTCAGCTCTTGTTGTGGGTTACAATTTTAACAGGTATGAAAACAACATGTCATGCCTATGTTAAACATGCATGTGGCAATACTGTGATCATATGAGAACACAGACAATTTACATGTTCTCTTTATCTGGTCTTCTTGTCTACTATTCTTGTCTATCTGGTCTACTTGTGAAATGCAATTTTTTCACATATGACAAGCTGTTACCCTTATTTTTTGAAAAGGTCTCATATCAGAAATTATACTACTACTTTCATTGTATGGAAAGTCTGCAGACCTACAGTATACATCATTCCTTAGTTTTTAGAATTACAAATAACAATATACACTGTTCTGATAGCCTATGACAATACAATGCTTTCCAGCTATGGAGAATGTTATGACATGAGTTGTTTGAAATCTACACTTAATGTAGGTATATTTACTGCATACCTATTACTACTGGCTCACCACCTCAAATAATAGGAATAATTGATGATGAAACTTAATACTTTTATAATCCTCACTTTGTAAGTTCTGCAAAACTTCTATGGATATCTGGGTTTGACATATATTTTTAGTACAGCTCAACAGATTATCTGGAACTTGCAACTTTAATTGCAAAAAGTGAAATTACATTATGCCTTTACAAAGATGCAGTTTTTTTTTTTTAAAGTGTAATGTATTAATATGCTTAGGACAATGTCAGATAGTTTAAAAACTGTGTTTAATATTACTGTATTTGCCACATACCTGTTGCTGTTGGATCACCTCCTTGAATCATAAAATCAGGAATAATACGATGAAACTTAACACTGTTATAATATCCTCGCTTTGCAAGTTCTGCAAAATTGCGGCATGTGTTTGGTGCATGTTTCCAGTACAGCTCAACAGTTATTGTCCCCATTCTAAATTTAAAAAAAATAAAAAGTCTTTATTATAGATTCAAAAAATAACTACTTGTGTATATGTATTTTGTGCATACATGGTATATATATTATTTCGAAGGTTTAGTGTCAGACAATGTTAACTACAAAATCATTTTGTAGTAAATGTTTTTGTAATTAACCAAGAAAAAGTCATTTGGCATTTTCTTGGTTTAATGGAAATATGCTTATAGCCCAAGCTAAGTTGTAAACTATTAGAGAAATACATTCCTATGACATGATATGCGTAACCCCAGGGACTCACATCTGGCAAGTATGGGCTCGGCACACCCAGGGTCCTGAGTTGAATATCATCATTCTTCTCTTTCTTGGTGATTTCCTTCTACTTCTCTCTCTCTCTCTCTCTCTCTCTCACGGTAACTCAGAAATTTTTTTTGGCTGGTGCAGCCAAAATTTCTCTCTAAATTTCTCTGCAGCATAAGCCTCGGGCTTCCTTGCATTATATGGCTAATAATAATAACTGTTATTTGTATAAAGTTAAACTAAAGTTGTCTCAAAACAAAAACACAATTTTGTAGTTAACGTTGTCAAGCCCTCGATCTAACTCCCTTTACTGACCATCTGCATCTGTTATAAGCAGAAGCTGCCTTTCAGCAGTGGTGTTGAACTCAGTCTAAGTGGTACATCATCTTTTAAGAGAATCTTCTAAACAGCAGTCCACTGTTGAAAGACATTGCTCCAATACTTTTGAGTCCACATGCAAAAATGTATGCTGTCTTCAGTCTCCATAACTGACATCCATGTAAATATTAAGCACAATAAAATCACCACTGCGCAATTAAGATTTTTGCACACTGCAATAAGGACACGATGCCTGCTACTTGTATATTAAGAAAAAAAATAATAATAATACACAAACTTCCTAATAAAAGCATACTTAAAATACCAAAATAAACAAGAAACAAATAAGGACCTGCACTCACTCAAAGAAATGATAGCGACTCAACATCCCGTATATCATGACACCCATGTATTTCCATGAATAGCATTAGTAGAGGCATATGATGCAAGAAAGCAAGTTTATGCAGCATCAGCCAAAAAAAAAATAAAAAAAAAAACCCTTCCATTTCTTCCATCCGTTTATTTAGGCTATTAACTTCCACAACAAGGGATGGAAGTCTGTTCCACCAACCAACTACCAGCTGGCTAAAGGCAAATTTCCGCACATCTATCCTACATCTGTCTTTCCTCAATTTGAATTGATGCCCTCTCAGGTGATTATTCTGAGTAAGAGGAAGAATCCCATCGGCATTGAGCATGCTCAAACCATTCAAGGCTTTATACACCTCTATCAGATCACCTCGCCGGTGCCTAGTCTCCAGACACTGTAATTTGCAAGACCAACCCTTTGTTCCATTCACTAATCTTGTTGCCCTTCTCTGTACTCGTTCCAGCAGCTCTACATCATTCTTGAAATGAGGCCTCCAGACCTGTATACAGTACACAAGGTGTGGCCTGACCATTGCCTTATACAAAGGAATAATCACCTCCTTATCCCTGCTAGAAAAATTCCTGTATATCATTGATAAGACACCATGAGCTACTCTTGCAGCCCGTCTGCACTGCTCAGACATATTCATATCTGCCTGCAAAATAACCCCCAGGTCCTTTTCATTCTCTACCACTATCAGTGTAGTACCACAGAGTTGATACGTTGCTCTGGGGTTGCTGTTTCCTATATGTAGTACTTTACATTTGTCAATGTTAAAACTTCATTTGCCACCTCTCAGCCCATCTGCTCAACCTTTCCAGATCCTGTTGCAGCAGCATAGTGTCAGCAGTGTCCTTAACAACCCTGCCAACCTTTGTATCTTCTGCAAACTTGGACATTAAGCTTGATATACCATCATCAATATCATTTATAAATACAGAAAACAACAATGGACCCAGTACTGGACCCTGTGGGATTCCACTAATAACATTAGTCCACGATGAGCAGTGTCCATTGATTACCACTCTCTGTCTTCTCCCCCTCAACCACCCCTTTATCTATAGCAGCAATTTGCCTCCAATGCCACACTGCTCCAATTTGTGCAGCAGTCTTCCATGTGCAACAGTATCAGAAGCTTTTCTAGAATCCAAGTATATAATATCAAAGTTATTTCCTGCATCCAGTTCTTTTGTGACTGCATCATAGTATCCAATCAAATTGGTCAGGCAAGACTTTCCCTTAACAAAACCATGCTGTGTCTGAGTTACACTGAAGTCTTGTCTAGATGATCCTGAAGTGCTGCTTTAACCACTGCCTCCATTAATTTTCCTGGAAGAGAAGTTAAACTAGGAAGTTCTCATAATTATGGCTAAGGGCTTGCTTACTTCCTTTGCTGCCTCCTTTAGTATAACTGGATATATCCCATCCACCCCAGGTGCCTTTCTTGTGTTTATCTCCAACAAGTTCTCCTCCACTTTACTCTCAGTTATTACAAGATTATCTAGCTTATTGCCAGAGTTGAATACACCTCTGGCATTCCCCTCGCTGAATAACTCCTCATGTGTGAATGTCGATGCAAAATATTCATTTAGTTTGTTAGCTACCTGAGCAGGATCATCAACAGTTGAAACATCGATATCAAGTGGACCAATCTGATTCATTCCCTTCCTTCTAGAGTTTACATAAGTAAAGAACTCTTTGCTGTTTTTCTTTGCATCCTTTGCCAAAGATCTCTCGTAATCTGCCTTCACCTGCCTAACCTCCTTTGTAACTTGGTTACAGATCAACTTATATCTATCATAGGCTTCTGTGTCACATGTTAATTTATACGTATCTCATGCATTTTTCTTCTCTGCCATATGTCTCATTAGTTCATCTGACATCCATTTAGGCCTAAACCTTGAATAATATTTCTTCGTTGCTATGTAAAACATAGTAGCTTCCAAGATAAGTTCTTTGAATGCTTCCCATTTTGAGTTTGCTGTTGGTAACATCATCAGTTGGTCCCACTATATAGAATTTAAATACTGTCTCAGACCATCGTAGTCGCCTTTACGAAAGCAAAAACCCTTCCCTTTACCCCTGATGGTAGTTACCTCTCTGAGTAAATCCCACTTCAGCACACTGTGATCACTGCCACCTAGTGGTTCCGTTATCAGCAGATTCTTAATGCATGAAGAATCACTACTGATAATCAAATCAAGAGTATTACTCCCTCTAGTTGCCTCCTGAACATGCTGATTTAGATAACAATTATCCAATAAATCCACAAAAGCCTTGCTAGTGTGTGAGTAACCAACCCACAAATTCCAGTCAATATCTGGGAAATTAAAATCCCCCATTATAAGACTCTCTGATTTACTGGTCCACTATTTCCCTGTACAGTGTCTTATTATACTCATCAGAGTCATTAGGCCTATAGCACACTCCTACTCTCAATTTTGATCTCCCAATGCTTATGTCACACCAAACTGACTCAACACAGCACTGTCCGGCATTGTCGACTGGCTTCACTTACTTGGATTTTGTGTTTCTTAACTAATAACATAACCCCTCCTCCCTTCCTATCCTGTCTATCCTTTCTGTACACATTGTACTCCCCAAATTCCAGTTCTGTATTCCTTATAACTGTGTGACACCACGTCTCTGATATCCCAACAATATCTGCCTTTGATGTTTTGAGCAATACCTCAAATTCATCAAATTTATTTACCTAGCACTGGTGTACACGCAAGTATACATGCACTGTTCCTATTCTTAGCTACCCTAACACAACCCATGTGTTTACTTGTACCGCAATGACTCCCAGCAGTCTCTGAAATATCCTGCATCTTGTTTTCCAGGCTTCTGTTCATTCCAATAGAAGCAGTGCAAGAATCATTTTCACCTCTTCCAGTGGCTACTGTTAATCTATTAGTCCTTGTATCCCCCCCCCCACGCTAGCAGTTTTCCGACCCACCTAACACTGCCTCGATAGCATCAGCAAATATTCTTGCACCCTTTCTATTTAAGTGTGTCCCATCCCTGTAAAAGCAGTCTCTCCTGTTAACAAGTACAGATCAGGCTGAAAACAATTCTACCCCTTGAGCCCTGCACAATCTTTCCAGGGCTGAATTGATCGACAAGGCTCTCATCATATACTCCCTCCTATCGTGTCTGGGCAGAATTGCAGACACTTTTCAAATGCAACCCTAATTCACGGCTTTTAAATAAATATAAACTAAGAAATGAGAATGACCTTTTATAATAATAGCCTCCTAATTTTTTTAAAATAAATCAGGAGATACTGTTTCAGTTTACAAACTTTCAATCTTACAAATAACATAACTTTGTTTTAATGCCACAAACCTGATTTATGAACTCAAAGCCTAACCTTATGAACTTCTGCTCAACTTTAGCAAATGTTGTTTTTGTTGTTCTTTGAGAATTTTACTATACGGAAGCTAAGGGGTGGTTGTGCAGGCAGATATGAAGTTCTCTGAGTAGTGCAGACGGGCTGCAAGAGTAGCTCATGGTGTATTGTCAATGATATATAGGAATTTTTCTAGCAGGGATAAGGAGGTGATTATTCCCTTGTATAAGGCAATGGTCAGGCCACACCTAGAGTACTGTATACTGGCCTGGAGGCCTCATTTCAAGAAGGATGTAGAGCTGCTGGAACGAGTACAGAGAAGGGCAACAAGATTGGTGAATGGGACAAAGGGGTGCTCTTACGAAGAAAGGCTTAAGTTTTGCGAATTACAGTGTCTGGAAACTAGGCACCAGCGAGGTGATCTGATAGAGGTGTACAAAGCCTTGAATGGTTTGAGCATGCTCAATGCTGATGGGATTCTTCCTCTTGCTCAGAATAATCACCTGAGAGGGCATAAATTCAAATTGAGGAAAGACAGATGTAGGATAGATGTGCGGAAATTTGCCTTTAGCCAGCGGGTGGTTGGTAGGTGGAACAGACTTCCATCCCTTGTCGTGGAAGTTGATAGCCTAAATAAGTTTAAGGCTCAGCTGGACAGGTATTTCGAACGAACAGAGGGGTGAAGTGGAAGTGGTTATTTTTTATTTATTTATGTTACTTTTTTTTTTTTTTTTTTTTGGCTGATGCTGCATAAGCTTGCTTTCTTGCATCAAATGCCTCTACTAATGCTAATGCTAAGGCCATGAGGCATTAGTATATTGTATCTGTAACAAAGTGTATTCTGTTGTTAGCTGCTTGTTTTGAAGAATGAAAAATCCAAGTTTTCAAGAGAAAAAACTTGTAACCCTTGCTCAAGACTGACTAAATTGGATATGGTGGTGGAAAAAAGCACATAAAAGTTCCTCCCATCTAGAAATACTGGATCCCCTATGCTAGTCACAAGGTCATCCCGTATATCATGACACCCATGTATTTAGGTATATGGGTGTCATGATATCAATATATAGCAATATCATGATATATATCATAATCTTTTGAAATTAAAATGTATGAATATATAAGGATGAAATACTTTCAAAACCGTATATTTAAGATGTGTACACACATATATTTATTATTATATTTTTTTTGCTATTACAGTATTATGATTTATTTCATTTTATGATTTATGATGTTATTTAGCATTAGCAATGGCACATGATGCAAGAGAGCAAGTTTATATAGTATTAGCCAAAAAAAATAACACACACACACACACACCCTTCTCATTTCACCCATCCACTTGCTCCAAATGTTTGTCTAGGTCTGCCTTGAACTAGACAAACATTTGGAGCATTTTATTTACTATACAACACAGTACATCATTATTAAAACAGGTTGAAAACTATTTCAAATTACCTCTCAGGAATGAAAGGAGTTTGTAAATCAGAAGATTAGTACAACAAAGTGATTTAGATACGGAGGTTAAGAATACTATAATAATTAAGTGGTTTAGGAGCTTGATCTCTACACTTGCCTATTTTTAGTTCATCATTAATAATTTCAAAAAAACAGAACGCAACAGAACTGAATTTTTTTTTTCATGTGTTTTTACTGTGGAATAAACAGTTTCCTGTAAGATTACAAAACATTTGGATCTACAAATGAATTTCCAACACTCAGGGAAAAAAAGAAAAGTTACTGATCCTAGCAATCCTATCATTATATATTCAGTAAAGGGGTGCAGTTTCCAACAAAGTAAAAAATTGAGAGGGAGCACATGGATGAAGCACCTATTTGCAACGTGGATCAAACACATCAGGTTTGCATTAATAGTAGCAAATGATACAAGGAAAAAAAACAAACTAATATCTGCCCACCCCTCTAACAATTTGTCTGATCATTACTTAGAAAGTTTTCATAAATCTATCCTGCAACCATCCTTTCACAATTTAAAATTATGTCCCTTTATATGTGGCATCCAAGAATGAATAAGGATGCCATCAATCAGTATTTAATTTATTTAATCCATTTAAAGCCTTAAACATTTCAGTTAGGTCTCTTTGCAGATGACTAGTTTCTAGATGCTGCAATTTGCACAACTGAAGTCTTCCTTGGAAAGAGTACCCTCCTGCCTAATTTGTTGTATTTCTCTGCACCCATTCCAACAGACCTACATCCTTCCTCAAATGAGGTTGAATAATCCAGAAGTTTAACATTTACAAATGCAAACTACTCCATACAGGTAACAGTAACTCCAGAGTAATGTACCAACTGGGCAGTACTACACTCGGATAGTGGAGAATCAAAAAGACCTGGGGGGGGGGGGTAATTGCAGTGCAGACAGGCGGCCAGAGCAGCTCATGAAGTTTTGTCAATGTTATACAGAAACTTTGCTAGCAAGAATAAGGTGATTATCCCTCTGGAGGCCTCATGTTAGGAAAGATGTAGAGCTACTGGAACAAGTACAGAGAAAGGCAATTAATAAATAAATAATAAATAAATTTTCTGTTTATACTCCGGGACGACCAAACGGTCAGAGGAGTTCACAAGATAGACAGATTACAAGAAACAGCACCATATTCAGCAGTCACGGGCTTGAACCCCGGTCACTCAAGGCACGCGTACTTATGCACCCGCGCGCCTGACCACTAGGCTACGGCGGCCTTATTTGTGCAGGGAACAAAGGGGTGCTCTAACCAAGAAAGGCTTAAGTTCTGCAAATTGCAGCATCTAGAAACTAGGCAAGTGAATGGTGATCTGATTGAGGTATCTAAGGCATTGAATGGTTTGAGCAAGCTCAATGTTGATGGGATTCTCCTTCTTGCTCAGATTACGCACTTGAGGGGACACATTGGGAAAAATGGTTGCAGAATAGATGTGTGGGAATTTGCCTTTAGCCAGCGAATGGTTGATTGCTGGAACAAACTTCCATCTGTCAATGTGGAAATAAATTATTATTATCAGTCATATAGTACATGGAGGCCTGAGGCTTATGCTGTACCGGGCAAGAGAAAGAGAGAGAGAGAGAGAGAGAGAGAAGTAAAAGGGAACCACCAAGAAAGAGAAGAATGATGATATCCAGCTCAGGATCCTGGTTGCCAAGCCCATACTCACCAGATGTGAGCCCCTGGGATTCAAGAAAGAACTAGACAAATTTTTGAAATGAATGGATAGGTCCAAAACTAATAACAATTCATAACCACCGAAGTCCGGACAATTAAGACGATCTTTTTCCATCTTTTCCCGCCTGTTTTAACTTTTCGTTCTTTCCACAAAACAAAAAAAAAAAAAAAATACATATATATATATATATATACCCTTCACTCTTTCTACATTCAGTTTAATTAAATCTCTTTTTCTTTCTTTTTACTGCCCAGCAAAACAATTTAAATTTATACACGAGCAGCTTACTTACGTTGTTTCTAATATAACGAATTGTGGCTGCCATGATTTGTCAGGGATCCCAGCCATTCTTTCTGCTTCAGTCTTCAGAAAAAAAATTAAAAAATAAATAAAAAAAAAAAACTTCACAAAAAAATCCAAACAATAATTTAAACGAATCCACACTTTTTACTTGTGAGTAAACACAACAAAATGGCATGAGCGCCCTCATAGATAAAAAATCTACAATCATCCCAATCTGTTATTCTTGTTATACTGTAAGCCACAGAGTACTAGGTTAGGCAAGGGAAGGCAGATTACGAAAAATCTTTGGAAAAGGATGCTAAGAAAAACAGAAAGGACTTCTTTACTTATATAAACTCTAGAACGAAGGGGATGAAACAGATTGGTCTACTTTAGCATTAGCATTAGTAGAGGCATTTGATGCAAGAAAGCAAGCTTATGCAGCATCAGCCAAAAAAAAAAAATAAAATAAAATAAAGTAAAATAAATAAATAAAAAATAACCACTTCACCCCTCTGTTCGTTCAAAATACCTGTCCAGCTGAGCCTTAAACTTATTTAGGCTATCAACTTCCACGACAAGGGATGGAAGTCTGTTCCACCAACCAACCACCCGCTGGCTAAAGGCAAATTTCCGCACATCTATCCTACATCTGTCTTTCCTCAATTTGAATTTATGCCCTCTCAGGTGATTATTCTGAGTAAGAGGAAGAATCCCATCAGCATTGAGCATGCTCAAACCATTCAAGGCTTTGTACACCTCTATCAGATCACCTCGCTGGTGCCTAGTCTCCAGACACTGTAATTCGCAAAACTTAAGCCTTTCTTCGTTAGAGCACCCCTTTGTCCCATTCACCAATCTTGTTGCCCTTCTCTGTACTCGTTCCAGCAGCTCTACATCCTTCTTGAAATGAAACCTCCAGGCCTGTATACAGTACTCCAGGTGTGGCCTGACCATTGCCTTATACAAGGGAATAATCACCTCCTTATCCCTGCTAGAAAAATTCCTATATATCATTGACAATACACCATGAGCTACTCTTGCAGCCCGTCTGCACTGCTCAGAGAACTTCATATCTGCCTGCACAACCACCCCCAGGTCCCTTTCATTCTCTACCACTGTCAGTGTAGTACCACAGAGTTGATACGTTGCTCTGGGGTTGTTGTTTCCCATATGTAGTACTTTACATTTGTCAATGTTAAACTTCATTTGCCAACTCTCAGCCCATCTGCCCAACTCTCAGCACGATGGATCATACAATGAATACCTTTCACTTTTGGAACGAGTTAGTGTGAAAAAGCGAGCAACTCCAAAAGTTGCTCGCTTTTTCACACTAATTTGAAATCCAGATTTTGTCCCCAACGTAGCTGGTTCTCCATCTGTACAGCACACACACAGACATTATCCCACAAAAGATTTTCTGATTCAAAGAAATATGAAACCTTTTCCAAAATATCTGAGGCCTTGGTTATTGTTTCAAGAGAACAAAAGTGAAACTGCTCTTTACATGGACCTGAGTGAACATACCTTTGCAAACACCAGCAACTTTGAGCATGATGCCACACAAGTCCATTCATCGAGTTGAATTGAAAATAAGCCAAATGCTGCAGACTTAGCGTTAGCATTAGTAGAGGCACACGATGCAAGAAAGCAAGCTTATGCAGCATCAGCAAAAAAAAAAAAATAAATAAATAAAAAATAAAAAAAAAACTCATCCATTTCACCCTCTCCGTTCATTCCAAATACCTGTCCAACCCAGCCTTAAATTTATTTAGGCTATCAACTTCCACAACAAAGGATGGAAGTCTGTTCCACCAACCAACTACTCGCTGGCTAAAGAGAAACTTTCGCACATCTATCCTACATCTGTCTTTCCTCAATTTCAATTTATATCCTCTCAGATGATTTTTCTAAGCAAGAGGAAGAATCCCATCAGCATTGAGCATGCTCAAACCATTCAAGGCTTTATACACTTCAATCAGATCACTTCGCAGTTGCCTAGTCTCGAGACACTGTAATTTGCAAAACTTGCTTTCCTTCGTAAGAGCAACCCCGTTGTTCCATTCACTAATGTTGTTGCCCTTCTCTGTACTCGTTCTAGCAGCTCTGCATCCTTCTTAAAATGAGGCCTCCAGACCTGTATAAAGTACTCAAGGTGTGGCCTGACCATTGCCTTATACAAGGGGATAATCACCTCCTTATCCCTGCTAGAAAAATTCCTGTATATCATTGACAAGACACCATGAGCTACTCTTGCAGCTCGTCTGCACTGCTCAGAGATCTTCATATCTGAGTGCACAATTACCCCATGTCCTTTTCATTCTCTACTACTGTCAGTGTGGTACCACAGAGTTCATGTTCCTCTGGGATTACTGCTTTCCATATGTAGTACTTTACATTTGTCAATGTTAAACTTTATTTTCCACCTCTCAGCCCATCTGTTCTACTTTTATAGATCCTGTTGCAGCAGCGTACTGTCATTAGTGTCCTTAACAACCCTGCGAACCTTCGTATCGTCCACAAACTTGGACATTAAGCTTGACATACAATCATCAATATCATTCATAAATACTGAAAACGACAATGGACCCAACACTGTGTTGTGAGGTCTAATCCCCTGGCTTTATAATAACAACATTAAATGGAATCTTTAGCTAATGCTGACTTGGCGATTAAACCTCCAACTGGGGACTAGTGGTTTTCAACTCAAAGAAGAGTCTAGGACGAATCCGCCCCCCATCGTGAAAAGGGTTTATTTTCACTTGCAGGGTCAGACCTTTAGAGTGCGTTGTGTGATACCCTAGGTTTTCCAGGTTGGGTCTTCCTTTCCAACCTAGAGCCGCAATAACCCGTATTAAAATGATATTACTTAGCTGATTTATTCCCACCTTTATGCTTGTTGTCGGTTGTGTTTTATCTAGAGACTTCTTGCTCTAACTAGATTTCTCTCTCTATATATATATATATATATATATATTCACTTATCTATTTATATATGTCTCTTAGTTCAGTTTATGCCCCCAAGTAAATAAAAGGACCATGGACACATTTATGGACTAATAGATAAACATTTTAATAAACAACAGGATTATTAACAATACAACTATTCCACATATGGTGGTTATGGGCAAGAGTCAAGACACCAGAGTTATTGGCCATACACCTTACAATTACCTCTTTAGAGTGGGCACCTAGACAACTGAGTAGTGGTACAATATCTTATTAGCTTTACTTAGTTGATTCAATGATCAATATCACGCCATTTAATGATTCATGACATTACATAATTCTTTAACCCTAGCATTGTTGGAATTCGGTTCGGGAGCTGTCTACCTAAGAGGGATGTACTGATCTGTGTGGAGTGGGTATGTGTGCGTGTGGGGCGGTGTCACGAGTCCGGGGTGCCTAAATAAGCAAACACTTGGAAGAAGGAGCACTTACCGATCAACTTCACGGACTTTTGTGTACTTCAACGTCAGTAATTTCTAAGGAGAACTGGGGAGAATGCTGATGCAGGCGAATTTTGAGGACTCGTGTCCACCGTGGACGTGGCGACCGCACTACGGGTAGGGGGGTGAGACGTTCACTTCTGGTCTACGTTAACGACCTGGCTTCTTCTCCTTCCAGCTCCGCGCCTTCCCTTTTTACATCACTTCACAAACATTAAGGAGTTTCGGATTGGACACTAAATTCCTGGGGCGACCTTGTCGTCCAATAAGAATTATGGCCTAGAGACGATTTCAACAGCCCACTGGTGGGACCTTTCCAGGTCTTGGTGCACGCACCTACGCACATGCTGGCTGGGCATCTGCTTCCGTCCTGTTGACTTGCAGGCCAACTATAGCTGCACCCTTGTGTAAATGCTGTGCCCATAAACTCGATTTCCTTTCTCGCTTACCACTGCAGCATTCACCATCTGGTACTGTTGATAACATTATCTTTGACAGGAACCAGGATGTGGGCGAGACTGGCGACTTAACTTTCTTTTCGTGTTCTTCTTCTTTTCATATTCAATGAATGTATTTAACTAATATAGACTTGCCTTTACTTTTGTAGCAAAGCTTTTTCTGTCTAATGAAATTCTTGAATAAAACAGTTAACGCATAATGCCTTTAGACTCTCCTGTAATTAAATCCCCAACTAATAAAATATTAATTCGCTCCCTTTTTGAGAGTTCGATCCATATACGTTCCCCTTCTTTGTCAAACCGATCACCATTCTTAATGTGATTCCCTGATGCATAAACAACATTTAGTTATGTTACAGACTTGGTAATGACCAGAAATTACTGGGTGTCTCCTTGACTCTAATACTAAGGAAAGTATAGACTTAGGGCGAATTTAATGTCTCTGAAAAAGATTAACTTCCGTAGCAGGAAACACAAAACTTGCACTTGGAAAATGTTGATTCACACAGAATCTGTTTTGTCTTGAACAGATTCGGAATATGTTTGTGATTTGAATAATGTCAATTATTAATAGACAGCTGCTGTAGTAACTATATTTTGGAACGAAAGAGACTGGGGGGGGGACTGACTGGTTGCCTTGGCAACATTCCTCCATTCACCAACTGTGAAGACCAAGGATTGGTCTAGAACACTCTCCCTCCCCGGAGTAGAACCAAATGTAAGCTGATAAACTTTACCATTTATTTACTAATAGTATTGTTATTCCTCTTATTCTATTTATTGCTTTATTTTTATTCATTATTATCATTATTATTAAAAAGGTACGTGATGTGAGTGCGCTCTTTTGTGTGGTAGGAGTTCTCCTCAGTAAAAGTTCAGTGCGACTGACTGAAGAAGTTGCAGGGTGCCGTTAGGAGCCGCAGGCCCTTTCCACCCTTTCTAATTTACGGTATGCTATCAGGAAAGAGTAATAACTGAGCTTAAAATTGTGAAACGCGAATCTTCTAAGTATGTGTCTCGTTTGCGCTTAAAGTTTGCTAAGTTATCACCGAACCTCGAATACAAGAAGAGAGTATAACGACTCCAGATCGACACTTCCCTTTTTTTTTTAAAGTTAATTTCCGCAGTTATACCTCTAACTTGTGAGAAATTTACATTGATCATTGATCCAATTTCTTTACCAAACTTCATATTAATTTATCAAAACAAAATTTAACAACAATAGATCACCAGAGTTGGTGAACAAATCTTCATTGTGGTATCACACACACTTCTGGAACAGTTCGTTGGCACTTGAGGAAGGTGGAACTAAAAGTCTAATTTGGAAAGTTCAACAACAGCTTTCGGCGAAAATCTTGTAGGAAACACAAATAGCCTTACTTAACCGATTCACTTCTGGAACGACAGCGTCGCTGTGGAGAGCATGTCCTTATTTGAACAAAGTTCTAGTCTGTCTGAAGAAGAACGGAATAGGATGTTGGTGTGTTTGAGTCCTAGGGAGTTACATAGATCTATATTTCTCTTCTTTAAATGGCACTTACATTAAGACAAGTCCTAATACATTGAGAAACACTAAGAAAACATCGGCCCAACCTTGATGATGGCACATCTCTCTTGTCATCACTCATTGCCCATTTACATGAAAGAAAAAGAACAAAACGTAATATCAGTATTACAAATCAGCTCATAGTATGATATATTAGGTCATTTTACAATTGACTATTAGTATCCATTTCAATCAATGTTATATTTCTTGATTTAACACTATATCTTAGTTATACATATCACTATAGTAAATAGATAAATACAGTACCTTAAACATCAAATGATAAAATTAAATGTTAAATGGTTAAATCAACTTCTTAAACTTCCAAAATACATTTCTGGGTGGCTTTTCGTTTGATATATCCGAAACCATCCCAGTTCAAATAAACTACATATATATTTGATATATATATATATATATATATTTTTTTTTTAATAGTTAATGTCCGTATGGGATATACTATAATACGATACAATACGTTAGGTTACCTAATCTCTTGAGATAACATACTCATAGTGAGATATAATAATATCATATGATATAAGAATATGAATATAGTAATATGACATGACCATAAACTAACCATTTCAATTCAAGTTACATAGAATTAACAATACTCATTAAGAAGCTTATTACAATACATTTTTTTTTTCTTTCAACATCCTTCCTCTCAATTTCAGAAATTACACCAAAGAAGTTTAAATCATTACATATAAGTATGCATTGAGAATATTACTTATCATCTTTCAGCAACCTTTTCATCTAAGTAACAGTTAATCACAGATTTTTTGTAATGTGAATACTTTAAAAAGGGATAGAGTGCATAGTTAATATACCAATTGAGTTAACATTGTGTCTTAACATAGTTTACCTACCAATGGATTACCAAAATAATACTTGGAGCTTACCTTTCCAAGAAGGTTTTTTTTTTTTTTTTTTTTTTTAAACTCTGGCAAAAAAAAAAAACAGTTTTGGATTTCATTCTCCTTCTGATAGTTCTACATTTACATATTCAGACAATCTCTTCTCTACAGCGTCGTGACTTCAATGTCTGGTATCTGTTGATGATCCTCTTGGTGTGTCGTCAAGCATGACAGGGCTTTAGATTCAGCTGGAACAATCTTAGCACTTTCTTCCTCGAGGTCAACGAAGGAAGGGTTACTCTCAATTATCGCTTTTCTTTCTAATCCGGTTTCCGTAGTGGCAGCCTTTATGAGTATTGACCGGAGAGTTTGTCTAAATTGAAGAAAGTTCCATCGGCTAACTTGCTTTGCTAGATTTCGTTCTATTTCAAGTGGGTCTTCAATGGCTAGTGGGGAATTCCATTCCCACTCATCCCTTCGGAAGCACATTCTTCCACGTGTGATCGATATGATTACGCTCTGGTAATCAAATTCGTCGCTGTAAAAGAGTAACATACGTAACCAAAGTTCTCCAACTTGATCTTGATTCCTCTTCCATAGGGGCCAAGTGTTGATTATTTCTCCTAGGGTATTCTGAAAAGATATAGGCTGTCGCTCTATCCACCAGTTTTTTGTCATTCCAGGTATCTCCTGCAACACTGGGAGGACGGGTGGACGAACCTGTTGTAGGTAATAAATGACCATCAAGGATAGTCCGTAGGAGGATAGGCCACTTTTTCCAACCTTTTCCTTGTGAAGTTTCTTGGTGATATTCTTCAGACTCCCTACGAGGATCTTTACCCTTACATCTAATCTTGCGTAAGTCTGGAGAAGGTAGCTACTAGCTTCAGTAAGTGAATTGTTCAGACAAATTGTAACTCTTAGTTTTTCTCGTCGAGGCCCACGACTCTTAAAACCTAACTTCGCAACTGGTGTTCGTGCATGAACAATCGCGTCTGCTTGTATGCACAGTGTGTGGAGTTTCAAACCTGCACATATTTCCTCGATGGTTCTCTCCATCAAAACTCTTTTCTCTTCAGATTCGAGGATTGGAATATTGGCATTAATATCTAAAGCTGAGTACCAGGCCTCAAGTCGTGTAATTGAAGAACTAATAACAGATATACTGGATCCAGGGTATGTCTTACAGATGTATCCTTGAACGTACGCAAATAATGTTTCCTTCTCCTTCCATTCGCTTCTGGTAGGGTTATTTTTGAAGGTATGGCGATTACATGATGTAGTCAGAGCTTGTAATCGTAGTGGACTGGTCAGTGCTTGTATCACCCATTTTTGACTTGTCATATTGCGTGTCGGCAGAAAGTTGTGAGCGTGGGCAACATTCCTCAGTTTGCGGGTCTTCTATTTTCCAAATGGTCAACTCCCGTTCGAGTTCTTCTACTGACTCAACTCCTCCAATTGCCATAATTGATCTCTTTTTGTCCACTTGATGAATTTATTCGCCTGTAAAATGATGAATTTTCCTTAATTTCCTGTAAGATGATGAATTTTCCTTAAGTGTGGAGTGTTAGTGTGGTTACTAATAATGATTTAGGAGAACAACTTTCTTGTCTTTATTCAGTTTCCTAACTACTTCCTTCTTCTATCTATATATATGTATATATTTGAGATAGGTATATACATTACATAGGTTATATGCTGTTTATTTTCTACAAACTATAGGTGGTGATTATTTAATACTTAGCAAAACCACTTGATATCTGAATCGAATCTGATGATTATCATGTAACAATAGTATAACAGTAGTTCTCAAATAGCTGACAACTCTCAAAACTACTTAAATGTTTTTTTTTTTTTTTTGATTGTGGTAATATATATCACATAGGTTATGTGTTGTTCTGCATCTTATTTTTAATTTCTGAGAAGACATAAAAGTGGTAAAGGAGGAAGGGCTT
This sequence comes from Mastigoproctus giganteus, assembly GCF_048544385.1. Classification (NCBI taxonomy): domain Eukaryota; kingdom Metazoa; phylum Arthropoda; class Arachnida; order Uropygi; family Thelyphonidae; genus Mastigoproctus; species Mastigoproctus giganteus. The sequence goes on from NC_143576.1 coordinate 222,625,870, forward strand.
CTTCATCATAGATCCAATCTGCACTATCCGGTTGTTTCGAGTTTTCAGTGGTACTTGAATTGTTGGCTACATGTTTAGACTTCATAACGTTACTCTCTACGATGCTGATGACTGTTTGTGTTGATACATTTCTCATTATAGGATAAGTGTCTATTCTTTGTTGGCAGTATTTCTTCCAGACATGTAAGAATGGACTGTGAATCTGGTCAACTTGGCTAACGAACTCCATGGCACCTTGCTTCACGTTTCGATTACGTTTACGGACTCTTCTACACATCTCACAGTGAGTTTCTTCTGTTGAGTCCATTGCATAGCGAGTGAGAGATTGGCCTTTTAAATCTGAAACTGTAGAACATCCTGTGTGTGGTTCGCCCGCTGTGGGGGAAGTGTACTTACAAACGATACGACCTCTACTACTCTGAAAACTTCTCCACCGACTCATTCTCATTCAGAACCTGCTATAAATATGCACATTGGGCTTTGAACAGACAATTGCAAAAGTGGGCATGCAAGATGACATGTTCAACAGAATTTATCACCTCAACAAATGCTAGACGCTGATTAACATGGTGTAAGGAGCGCGAATCCTGAACAGTAGAGCAGTGGAAAAGTCCTATGGACAGACGAGTTGAGGTTCGCACTCTACCAGTCTGATGGCCATTCCTGGATGTGGTGAATGCCTGAGGAACAGTTCCTTCCTGATGTATCCTCCCAAAAATGAAGTTTGGTGGAGGCAGTGTCATGGTATGGGGCTCCTTTCGTGGTTTGGCTTGGGCCCATTAGTCGTTATTGACAAAATCATGAATGCTGTGTAATACCAGGACAGCCTGGACAATTATGCACTTCCAAGATTATGGGGCTACACGCCAAGTTGTTGGAATATTACATGGTTGAGTGGATTTGAGATTTGTACAGAATGAGTAGCTGTTTACAAGGAAAGTAATGCCGAGAATTAACCTGTTTTTTAGATGCAGAGAAAGCAATACTTGTGATGTGCTTATGCACAAGTGAGATTAGAAGTCATTGCACTCCTACAAGAGATATGAGATTTTGCCTAGAAATCTGAGTGTCATCAAAAATAAGCATAGGAGCAGAAGAATCCTTCTTGCGAGATGTGACAAGACTGAGTTTTATAAGGATTGAAATTAATTAAGTGATCTTTGCCCATTGAAAATTACCTGGAGTTTGGCATTTAAGGAATTGGTAATTGAATCCTTTGTGCAAGGCAATATTTCTCAAACTGGAAGGTAGAATGCAATGCACTATCATCAGCAAAACTATGGATAGCATTTCCAGTCAGTGAAAGGTCAATAACACGAGGAAGAGTGTGAGAAAGAACAAAAGATTGGGGGAACACCAGCATTAGTGAAGTTGAAGACAGAGACATTTACCATCACCTACAGTGAGTTGCCATGAGAAAACCGGATATACAATTAAAATCCAGTTAGAAAACCATAAGATGGAAGCTTATGCAAAATAAAGAGTAATTGCTTGAGTTTTACCAAATTTTTCCGTTGCATGTCCATATATGGGTAATATAAGCCAGTATATCATGAGTGGATTGACACTGATAGAATCCATACCAGCAATCTTTGATCAGATGGAAGGCTATTAGACAGTTTAGGAATTGGTGTTTAAAGGATTCCTCCATTATTTTAGAGAGTAGAAATAAGTGCAATAGGTCAACAGCTGAATGGGAGGGATTTGTCACCCTTTTTAGGAACTGGATGAAATCAGCAAATTTCCAAGCAGAAGGGAAAACACCTGTGGAATAAGAAAGCAAAAAAAAAGGCAACACCAGAATAAGTTCAGGAGCAAAAGGTTTGAAGAACAAGTGGAGAAATACCATCAGGACCTGGCACTTTCTTGGCATCAAGGCTGTTCAAAATTCTGACATCCTTTTTACAGACCACAGGAGGTATTGAATAGATGGGAAACGTAATCATTAATACATGAGTTAGAAGAAAATTAGGATGTAAACAGGTCGGCTTTATATTTAGCATGGTTTGTTTGTTTGTTATTTGGTTTTTAGGAGCATTAGCAACTAAGGCCATATTGCTCCAGGAATATGCGGTGGTCATTCCCTTGACCTTTCTGCATCCTCCGTATTTGGTGGTGATGGGCTCGAACCCCGGTCTAATCAAGAAGCATATGCTACGCACTGCTGCTCCTTCCCACCTGGCTACGGAGTTGGCGATATTTAGCATGGATGACCATAGTTGAGTTGGGCAAAAGTTTCAGCCAATAGCTTTGGCAAGAGACCAGAATTCTCTACTACCATTTGGACAAGAAGCTAGTTTTCTACTCTTAGTCTGTTCAAAATGTAGTTTGCACTGAGTAATAACTGCTTTATGCAAGCTTTGGTGTAGGCAGAAAATGAACCTGGATATTTGGATTCGAGCCAAATTTGGTCCTTGAGGGTGTATCAGACATTCTGATAAGGCAAACTGTGCTTTCTATCTTGGAGTCTAAGAGTCTAAAATGCTTTTGGAACTGATATTTAGGTGACACTCATGTCAAGTGGACTTAATTTCGGCGAAGTCCAGTCAGTCTGACAGCCAAATCCTCTGCCTGCACCTTGACGATAGTGACACTGTTAGTAATTCTAGGTATAGCCCCCACATGTGCAAGTTATGAAATACGGTTCCTAGCACACTGTGGGTGACCAGCAACGTGATGTTCAAGGTGTGCCACCTACACCACATGGAGGAATGCTGCCCCTGTGTTACTAGGTAATACTAGGTGGTAGATGACTCTTATCAACTGGCAATACCATCACTGCTTATTGGAGGCTCGAAGTGGTGGAGCTGACATTTAGTCTCCAGAGCAAAGCACCGGTAAACCTGCCCCATCTCATCCATCATGCAGAATGAGTGATGTCTTTTGAGGTTACGATGGACATCATGACGAGAACATTTCAAGGGTACAGCTCTAAAACGTCACTGGCTGGCCGCTAGTTAATACACTGGACCGAACCTATTGGTAACTCTCTAGGAGGCTTCCGGATCAGCTAGTGTACAATCTCGCTGCCTCTACTCTACCAGATAGTGAATTGAGGAAGTCTGAATATCACAATCATCTTTGAAGCAAAAGGAATCATACAGTGAATTATGAGTACAATTGAGTTGAACAGTGGCTGAACGAACTGATAATTGGGACTCGGTCAGAAAAAATAAGTGGTACTTGGCAGACTGTAAGTGGAAATGGACATCATTGAGATTGGCGAGACTATGTGTATTTGCGTGATGAACCAGGGAGGATATCTTTTTCAGATAAATTTTTTCTATTAGTCGGGACTATTCATTATGCATTCAGTAGTAAAAAACGTGGGATGAGGTCATGTTTGCAAAGTAATTAAACTTTTGGATATGATGTACACTCGCAGCGAGAATATACCCAACTCCTTAAAATGAAGTGGCATCGACAATGCTCCCCTCCCTCTCCGCATACACACTACTCAGACTCATTCACTACCTGGTGGAGTAAAGGCAGTGAGATTATGGATTAGTTGATATCAATGCATCCTAGAATTACCAAAATGTTTTGTCTGAATGACCATCTAGTAGTCAGCCTGTGAACACCGTTTTAGAGTTGCACCCTTGAAATGTAAGGAAGGCTAGATCTCAGCATGATGCCCATCATAACCTTAAAAGGCATCAATCATACTGCATTATGGAGAGATGCTGGATTGATTTATTAAATTCTCACCTGTTTCCAGTTGGTGAACACTGTCAGGGTAAACTTATGCATAAAGAGGTGAAGCAATAAGTCAAAATTTAAGACAAAAACAAGAAGGAAAGTTACCTGAATTTCACATTTTCCCCAAGCATAATCACCAAAAATTTAAACCCTAATCCTATTGCTTTATCAAATTCTGAAAATATGCAATAAGATCTTAGTTGCTGTCATAACTGTGGTCAAGAATGATAGTTTGTCGAAGTTAAAAGCAGAATTGAAAAGCTACTTTTTTGGCAATAGGGAAGGTATAAGGAGATTTTTTTTGGCAAATGCAGTACAAGTTTCCTTGCATCACTTAGCTGTTATAATACTTCAACCTCTGCATCATTTGAAAAGTTTGCTAACTGTTGTTCAAGCATACCATCAAATGGTTGTTGTTAAGAATAAGGTGTGCTGTAGGGAGAATGATCGATCAGTTTCTATCTCCAAATCATGTAATGTCTTAACAATCCAGAATTTCTGAGAATTGAGCCACTAAATTCTTTCAGAAGTATGCCTCAGAATGCAATATTCAAAAACAGGAGAAGGAAACAATGCAGCAGGCACAGAATCTCCAGACTTTGGCAAATGCATCTTTGATGGCACATCCATATATTTCTTTATCAGAGTGAACCCAACATGGCGTTTCCATTACATCAATCAAGTTTACACTAAAAGGACAGAATTCATGGGATACCTGGTTCCTGGGTGACACAACGCTCTCACTCATCTCGTTAGTTGACGAACCCACCACTTGACACTGCATCCACTTAGAGGGTAATTCGATGTCAGTATGGATAAACTTCGTGAGTTACCAGACTTTGAAAGAGGGATGATAGTGGGGTATATGGGTCACTCCATCGCAGAGGTGGTACAGAAATTGCACCACCCCCATTTGACAGTATCAGTGTATCGGGAATACGCCATTTCAGAAATAACATCTTTGTGGACAGCACCGTGAGCGGAGAAAGATGGTGGAGTCATTTCTGGCACCTCCTTCCTTGAAGTCTGCAGTGATTTGTGCCCTCTCACTCCAGCCACCTGGAGTGAGAGGGCACAAATCACTGCAGACTTCAAGGAAGGAGGTGCCAGAAATGACTCCACCAAGACAATCATTAGTTGCAATAAGTTATGGGAGCACCAACCTGCCAAAGTCCCATTGCTAACCATGACAACTCAACTGGGAGAAAGAACATCGGCACTGGAGCTTGCCCAGAGATGAGTCTCCTGATCTGATGAGCCCCATTTCCAGTTATGTGAGCAGATGGGAGGGTGCGCATCGAGTGGAAACTGCACTAAGCTATGCACTTGTCATGTCAACAAGGAACTGTTCAGGCAGGTGCATGGCCAGTAATGGTCTGGCACACGTTGGGACCTCTGATATGTCTAGACACATCTCTGAACAGTCCAGGTTTTATGTGCTCATTGTTGCAGACCATCTCAATCCCTTCATGGTCGTCGTGCACTCACAGGGCAATGAACTCTTCCAGCAGGACAATGCACCTCCCCACAGAGCCGTGGTGACTAGAACATGGTTCAAAGAGCATTTCACAGATTTTTCCACCCTGGAATGGGTTTCCTGTTCTCCAGACACGAACCCTGTGGAAAGATCCGTTTGAGCTTTGGATCCTCCAACCAGGAATGCGACAGAATTATGGGAAGCGATGCAGCAAGCTTGGATGGAAATACCTGTGGAATGCTTTTGTGAACTAGTGGACTCAATGCCTCGCCATGTGACTGCCCTTATCCAGGCAAAAGGTGGGCCTACCCATTACTAGGTAGATATCCCACGATCTGTCCACTCAGTGTATATTCAAGTTGATAGTGGAGGCCCCACAATTCATCACTGGTGATAATCCTGTGCCATCTTCTAGCACCTTGTAACAATAGGTGTTCCAACAGAACTCCCACATGGTGCATTTTGTGTTCAGGCTTCGGTTGTCTGGGTATCCACTGCATGCCCACTTTTCTAAACTTCGGTTGATCATGTATTATGCTATAGATTAAACAATAGGTCCTTGAGGTTGTCACAGATATTCTCTCAGATATGCCAGACAACCTGTACTTGCTACCTGAGAATCTAAAATGCTGATGGAACTGATATTTGGGTGACACTCGAGTCAAGTGGACCCAATTTCGGCGAAGTCCGGATGGTCTGTGACAGCCAAATCTTCTGCTTGCACCTTAATGATGGCGGGACTGTTAGTAATCCTGGGTATAAACTCCATGCACAAGCACACTGTGGGTGACCACCAGTTGTGAACCAACGAAAGCAGAAGTTGAGTTGTGGCACCCACACCCATGGAGGAATGCTGCCCCTCTGTTACCAGGCAGTACTAGGTGATAGAAGACATCCAACAGTATGATTGATGACTTTTGAGGTTATGATGAAGATCGTGGCGAGATCCAACCTTCCTTACATTTCAAGGGTACAGCTCTAAACTGGTGTTCGTAGGCCGGCCGCTAGTTAGTACACCGAACCTATTGGTAACTCTCTAGGAGTCTTCCAGATCAGCTAGTGTATAATCTTGCTACCTCTACTCTGCCAGATAATAACTGGTGGGAGTGCGAGTAGTGTGCATGCGGAGGGCATTGACGAGGCCGCGTTATGTCAAGGATCTGGGTATATTCTTACCATGTGTATGCCAAATCCAAAAATTTCATTGTCACACAGCATGTCCCAACCACTCTTTCTTACTATTGAATAAACAATGAATTGTCAAACTAATAGAGTAAGCTTATCTGCAAAAAGACCCAAACCTCCCAAACATTTCCTAATTCATTTCGCAAATATACGTGGTCTCAATTCTAATCTCAACGATGTCCATTTCCACTTGCAGTCTGCCAAATCCCAGGTACTTTTTCGGACAGAATCTCAGTTATCGGTTGATTCAACTACTGCTCATCTGAATTGCCCAAATTATTTGCTGTATGATTCCTTTCACCTCAAAAGTGGCACTTGTGCATATGTCCATTCTGATATTCCCTGTCAGAGACTTAGTAATTTGGAATCTCCTCTTTTCGATCTTCTCTGGCTTAAAATCTCTCTACCTCATTGTGTCAAATTCCTCTGTTGTCTCTACCATTCTCCCAACTCCACAAATCACTTAGGTCTTTGACTTCCCTTCTTTGCAACTTGACTTTCTCCAGTCCAACTTTCCTAACAGTGCGGTAATTTTAATGTTCACAACTCCAGCTGGTTCCTGTTTCTAGTCACACAGACCCAGCTGGTCAAGATGCTGAGGCTTTTGCAATTGCTAATGACCTTGCACAGATTGTTCATTTACCAACAAGAATACTGGACAATCCTACTCATTCAACCAACACGCTTGATCTTTTTCTCACAAACAACCCTTCTAAGTACACGGGTGAAGTGAGAGGTCCTTTAGGCACCTCAGATCACTTTGTGATTGTCTCTTCTCCAATGGAGCCTTTATCTCATGGCTACTCCCAATCCCAACCTTGTATTGTTTGGCATTACAAGAATGCAAAATTGGATGACCTGCAAGACTTTTCTTCTTTCCTTGGTCGGATTACTGTTTCAAAACTTCTGATGTCAACGTTTGCTCAGATCGTGTCAGTGAGGGAAATTATTCTTTCAAGAATGGAATCCTTTATCCCACACTCCACTTTAAAATCTCGTCCTTCATCTAATCTTGGTTTTCCAATAAATGAGCTAAGGCTGTTCAAGAGAAGAACGTTGCATATCGTAAGTGGCTTGTTCCTAATTCTTCAGTTTCATTTTCTGTCAACACCAAAGCTCGCAACAATTGTAAAGCAGTTATTAATCAGTCCAAACTAGATTTTGAACAGGCTAAAGAGTAGAAAACTTGCTTCTTGCCCTAATGGTAGCCGAGCATTCTGGTATCTTGCCAAAGCTATTGGCTACAGCTTTTGCCCATCTCTGCTCCCACCTGTCCAAACCAGACGGTTCTGTTGTCACTTCAGCTAAGGATAAAGCTGACCTGCTAGCATCCCATTTTTCTTCCAACTCATGTATTAATGATCTTGGTAAAACACCTTCCACCATTCCCAACACTCTCCATTCAATGCCTTCTGTGGTTTTCCGTCAAAAGAATTTTGACGATCTTGATGCTAAGAAAGCTGCAGGTCCTGATGGTATTTCTCCACATGTTCTCAAAACTCGTGCTCCTGAACTTATTACTGTTCTTTGCCGCCTTTTTTCATTTTCTTATTCAAAAGGTGTTTTTTTCTTCTGCTTGGAAATTTGCTCATATCCAGCCAGTTCCTAAAAATAGTGACAAATCCCTCCCATTGCAATTACTTTTACTCTTTCTAAAGTAATGGAGAAATCAGTTAACCGCAAACTCTTAAACTACCTAGAAACCTTCCGTCTGATCAACGATCGCCAGCATGGATTCCATCAGTGTCGATCCACTGGTGATATTCTGACTTATGTGTTACCCAGTTATGGACTAATTCAATGGAAAAATTCGGTGAAACACAAGCAGTTGCTCTTGACATCTCAAAGATTTTCGATCGTGTTTGGCATAAAGGTCTTCTGAACAAGCATCCATCTTATGGTTTGCCAACTGTGTTTTGTAATTTGTTATCCAGGTTTCTCTCTGATCGCTCACTGAAGGTGATGGTAGATAGTTCTGTCTTCTAACTTCTCCACTAATGCCGATGTCCCCCAAGGTTCTTTCCTCCACTCTTTTACTCTTGTATATTAATGACCTTCATCCATAGACTGGAAATCCTATCCATAGTTTTGCAGTTTTGCCAATGATAGCACATTGCCTTCCACTTTCCATTATGAGAAAACCTTGCCCTTCTCAATCAGCTTCAACTTCTCGAAAATCTGCTACAAGTTCTTTAAATGCCGATCTCCAGTGGGGCAAAGACAACTTAGTTGATTTCAATCCTTCTAAAACTCAGTCTTGTCTTATATCTCACAAAAAGGATTCTTCTGCTCCTATGCTTATCTTTAGTGACACTCCGATTTCTAGGCAAAATGATATATCTCTTTTGGAGATTACCCTGACTTCTAATCTCTCTTGGCACAAGCACATTACAAATATTGCGTCCTCTGCATCTAAAAAACTTGGTTTTCTCTTTCACTATCGGCATTACTTTTCTTCCAAACAGCTGTTTAATCTGCAAAAATCGCAATCCGCCCTACCATGGAATATTGTTCCCATATCTGGGGTTGTGCCCCCATAAACCTCTCTCAGGCTTCTTAATTCTGTTGAGAAGAGGGCAGTTAGGTTAATTTAGGATTCATCTCTAACAGAGTCTCTCCACTCGCTGTCTCATTGACGTACTGTTTCTACTGCATGCTTCTTCTACAGATGTGTCCATGGGCACTGTTCTTCTGAATTGGTTTCTATAATTCCTGCTCTCTCTTTCAAAACAGTCAGGACACATGCTGTCACCAGCCAACATCCATTTACTTACAGAAACAACTTTTCATCTTCCTCGTTTATTCATTCAACTGCCGTTTTCTGAAACAACCTTCCTTTATACATATTTTCTGAAAATTATGTCTACAAAAGTTCAAGTCCAATGTCAATAAATATCTTCTTTCATCTTCTCAACCTCCAAGCCAAGCATGGTACTACGTACTATAGGTTCTAATACCTCTCGTGTTTGGGGTTTACATAAAGAAAAAAAAAGGAAAATTTCAGAGTATTTTGCTACATCAACCCTTACCTGTCTCTCAGCTCATATATCATTGATTCTACCAGGACTGCACGTCTCTTGCAATTTCAAACACACAACTTGACCTGGCATTGTCCTTACCTATCAAATGTCCTTAAGAAAATTGTTCAACCCTTAGAAAAATTTCCATAGGGTATTCAGGCTGCATTTGTTTGTGATCTGTCCCATCTATACACTAATATGGTAATAGGTAAACAAAAGGTAAACAAATATGGTAAACAACCTATGCATTTAAACAGTTTTCATCACATACTGAAAGAAATTTTGTAAATATACCTGGCTGTGTCTACTGACATGTAGAAATTACACAACAGCATGATGTTCTTCAACTCCACAATCCTGCAGAATAGGTGCCATCTTTCACCATGCAAGACTATTAACCAACACATTCTGCAACCCTGTATAAAGTATTGTGTTTTACAACTGCAAAACACTTTATACAGCACTGCAGAATGTTTCTGCTACCTACTAAGAAAAACTCAATTGTCCATTTAGTAATTGTCAAATTGCATTTGTTTGCAACTCAGTGATTCATGCCACCTCAAGTATTTAATAGGGTAAAATTTTAAAAACATCACTGCAGTGTAATTCAACCAGAAAACAACCTGAATATAAAACAACATTGTTTTACAGCTGTGTTACATAAGACTGGGAATGTTACCAGGCACTGATACATTATATTTTCTAGCATTATAAAGCATTGGGCAACTGCTGACTACTATAATAAGGTTAAATAGAAAACAAATATCCAAGAAAATGCTAAAAAACTGACAATAGCAAATTGGTTATTCTAGGGTGAGAAATTTAGTAAGGAAACACTGACGTGATAGTTCATTGAAACTCAGCAAGATTATTGTCAAAGGATAAGTCAAAAAAATATTTGGGTAAAAAAGTATAATCGCCATTTTAATTTTGTCTCTGCAGTGTCCTTCAGATCTCTTTACAGAACCCTAGGGTTCTGCAGGATACTGAATGAGAAAAATGCCCCTTTATATTTTCATTAATGAAAATGTTTCTTCCTAAAATGTCTTTTCTTCAAAATTTTTGTTTTCTCAATTATAAATTGAAAGATTTTTCCAATCAACCAGTTACACTTAGAACTGAATTTACCATTAAGTGAATCTGTTCTCAGAAGAGCATGCCATAAGATAACAGCAACTGTGAATTAATCAAAATCATCGCATTAAGGCCATTTATCCTTATTTGAAGTAAAACCTTTAACATTCTTTTCCTCTATGCTAGGATCCATTTAAGAAATGAACTGGTAATAAAGAATCCTATTATCAATTCTAAGACTTCCAATTGTCTGAGAAAGATTTTATGGTTGCTGTCCCCATGATGTGACAGCAACTTTCATCCAGGTCTAACTGGCAAAATTATTATAAAACTGTCAACTCTAAATTTATAAACTATTATAAATCTTACTGCACTACCTTTTTAGACTAATCATTAAATTCTGGCAATGCTTCGCACAGTATATTATTTAATTTCTGTACTCAACATACATATTGTTAGATTTTAATTCATAAATATGTATTCAAATTCTGTAAAAGAATAAGAGAAGATTACCTCAATATGATATGTACGCCATATTGAGGTAATCTTCTCTTATTCTTTTACAATTATTGGAATCAACTTAGAATGTATTGAGCATCACAGCTCTGGTTTATACTATCATATTCAAATTCTGTACTAATATACACTCAGTGATCACTGAATTACAACCACCTACCTAAAGCAGTGTTGGGACACCATCTGCAAGGATAACAGCTGCTATTTTTCTAGGCACTGACTTCACTAGATGTCAGTGCCTAGAAAATAGAGAGATATATACTTAGGGATCTGCAGCCATGCTGTTGCCAAGGCTTTCCAGTGTTGGAACAGATGACGGTTGCATGTCCATATGCTTCACTTCCTGTTCCAAAAACATTAAAATTGGCATATGATGCAAGAAAGCAACCTTATGAAGCATCAGCCAAAAAAAAAAAAAAAAACCCCTTCCACTTCACCCATCCGTTCGTTCGAAACACCTGTCCAGCTGAGCCTTAAATTTATTTAGGCTATCAACTTCCACAACAATGGATGGAAGTCTGTTCCACCAACCAACTACCCGCTGGCTAAAGGCAAATTTCCACACATCTATCCTACATCTGTCTTTCCTCAATTTGAATTTATGCCCTCTCAGGTGATTATTCTGAGCAAGAGGGAGGCAGTATCCCATCAGCATTGAGCATGCTCAAACCATTCAAGGCTTTGTACACTTCTATCAGATCACCTCGCCGGTGCCTAGTCTCCAGACACTGTAATTTGCAAAACTTAAGCCTTTCTTCGTAAGAGCAACTCTTCATTCCGTTCATTAACCTTGTTGCCCTTCTCTGTACTCGTTCCAGCAGCTCTACATCCTTCTTGATATGAGGCCTCTAGACCTGTATACAGTACTGAAGGTGCGGCCTGACCATTGCCTTATACAAGGGAATAATCACCTCCCTATCCCTGCTAGAAAAATTCCTGTATATCATTGATAAGACACCATGAGCTACTCTTGCAGCCCGTCTGCACTGCTCAGAGAACTTCATATCTGCCTGCACAATTACCCCCAGAGCAATGTTTTCATTCTCTACTACTGTCAGTAGTAGAGAATGAAAACATTGCTCTGGGGTTGCTGTTTCCCATATGTAGTACTTTACATTTGTCAATGTTAAACTTCATTTGCCACCTCTCAGCCCATCTGCTCAACCTTTCCAGATCCTGTTGCAGCAGCATAGCGTCAGTAGCATCCTTAACAACCCTGCCAACCTTTGTATCGTCTGCAAACTCGGACATTAAGCTTGATATACCATCATCAATATTATTTATAAATACAGAAAACAACAATGGATCCAACACTGAACCTTGAGGGACTCCACTAATAACATTAGTCCACGATGAGCAGTGTTCATTAATTACCATCACATACCATCCATTAATTACCATGACATCACATAGGTGCTCAATTGGATTGAGATTAGGCAAATCTGGAGGCCAATCAAGATGGGTGATATCTTCACTGTTTTTCTCTAACCACTTGTGTGCATGGTGCAGGCAAGATGACATGGCACATTATAGTCTTGGATGATCCCATTTCTGTTCAGAAAAAAATGCAACATGGCAGTGTACCCATGGTCTCCTAAGAGCTACTAGTAGACTTTGCCAGTGAGTGAAATGTTGGTCCATATGCATCAGGAGTCCTAATTCTTGCCAGCAAAACATGCCCCGTATTAAACAACAACCATTACCTGCCTTGATAATTAGCACCAGCATGATGGATCTGACTGATGTGCTTGCACCATAACAGAAGTGCCTGTTGGCATGTCGCACCAGGTATTTGGATTTGTCTGACCAGCACGCCCGTTTCCAGTCCTCCAGTGTCCAAACAGTTGTTGACACCACAGCATTTGCCATCAATGATGATCAGCAGTGAGAAGGTGTCTCTTGGGACATCTGCTGTGGAACCCCACACGTCTGAGTATGCAACACATCATTTGGGATAATGCATTCCCATATTGTATACCAATCCCAACACATCATTTGGGATTCTTGCATTCCCATATTGTATTGCAATGTCAACTGTCTCACAGTGACCTGCCATTGAGTCCATACAATGCACTGCACCCTTCACTTACCACGAACATCCACTTTACATAATCCTATACAGTTCAGTCAGCAGGAGGTGGTTTGACCCATTCAACATGCTGTTTTTAATATGGAAGCACCCAATGCAAGAGCTCCCACAATTATGTCCTTTTGGAACTCTGTGATATCTTTGCTACATTTCATATTCATAACTGCTACTTCATGACTTTGACTTGCATGACCAGATGCAAATTATCACTGCTCTAGTGTATGAAGCTGTTCAACTTTTTATATTGCGAGCTATGTGGCATAGTCCATTACAGATGGGGTGGTCATAATTCAGTGATCACTGAGTGTATTGACCTGTAGGTTATTTTGTATATTCAGGTGATTTAACGTAATTAGCCTATATTTATTGCAGAATGATATGAAACTTGATTTACAGTTAAAGTTTCTAAATCTAGCAAGCTTTGGACTTGATCCTTGCTGGATTTCAGATTATCACATTATAGTCAAAGGGAAAAAAAATAATTAATGAAAAAAATAAAAACAGTAGATTTATATACTACTGAAACTTATTGTACAAAATACTTTAGAAGTATTCTACATTTTTAACTGTATCCTACATTGAGAGAATAGTAACACATGGTACACAGAAAAGTATTATACTGTACATATAGCAAAAATAAAATAATTTCCCCCTCCAAAATATGGCATACATAGTTGATGGCTCAATGTCAAAAGTTTCACACCATTAAGTTTATAAAATCTCAATTTCATTGTTTATTAACAAATAAATCTCTATCCCACTTACTTCAACCTGATACAACCAAATGCAGATATAGCTACTTTTGTAAAGGAGAATGTTTGTCTGCAGTATCTATCTATACATTAAAAAGGTTTTCCTCCTAGTGATATTTATTCGAGCCAATGGGTGAAGAGGGCGAGGCAATTATTACGTCACTACAAATGTAAATAATTACATAGGTCATTTCCTGGTTAGATTTCATTGAGCGCATTATAATGTTAGTATAATATTTTTATACAACTAATAACAAAACTATACAAATATTTACAAAATACTAAACTATTTACAATCATACCTCTGCTATATCGGGATGATGGGTCCTTTCATCAGCTGACATTAATATACAAAAATTGTTACAATGAAACATCAAATGATGCCAGGCATGGTCATGTGTTAGAAAGTGATGCACGTGCATGAAGTTGGTGAACATTAAATGGAAAGAACACAAATGGGTTACTGGCAGTCATGTAGTCAGGGTAGGGTCAGCAGGTACACTGTACTCCCTGATGCCAAAATCTGGTATTGAGACACCTTTTTTGAAAGAAAATAGCACCTTTTTTGTGAATTGCAATTGGTAAGGCTTTTTTGTGAATGTACCTGCTAAAAAAAAAATCCTGGCTACTGGGCAGAATCAGACACTTGCTGTTGACAATGTAGAGCACGTACATGGAACACATGTCATTGTTTAACGCATTGCAAGATGACTGCCGCCATAACATTCACCAACTTTTGCTTTACTGTCTAATACGTGACCACGCCCGGCATCATTTGATGTTCCATTGTAACTATTTTTGTAAATTAATTCCAGCTGATGAAGGGACCCATCATCCTGATATAGTTTCTATATTTGTATAGTTTATAAATATTTTAGTCTTGCTCTTTCAGATACAACAATATTCCTCATGCATTATGGAACCCGAAGCAAAAGGTCTTTTTCTAAGTGATCTATGTAAACGCAGGTAAATAATTACATAGTGATATTTATTCAACCTTAAGAATGCCATGTGGTGGGGTAGCCAATGGGAGAAGAGGGATGCGGGTCACATGGTACAAGTGAGTGGGGCAATTTGTCACTACAAATGCACAGGAAAATAATTACATAGGTTAGATATTGATCAGTGCGTTTTGACAGGTGTGTCTTCTACTTAGAAAAGATTTGACTTACTCCGTCATACCTCTACATTTTACATAGAAAAGTGTGCACGGGGGTTGGCAAGCAGGGAGCAAAGCCCCCTAGTTTACAATTAAAATAATTCGGCGCAAGTGTTTATCTGTTTTGCCAGATGCAAAATTAAATTTTCCTAATTCTGACATGTACAATATACTTTGTATTTACAATATATTATATGTTTTTGAACCTTCTGTGTCCAGTTTATATTTATGTGCTTCAGAGATCTGATCATTGTAGGGTAGGTATTTGCATAAGTATATCTGAAAAAAAAATATATATATATATAATCCTGCTTACAAGTATGTTCTTAAGATATAATACAACTCTTCCACAATTTGAAGTTGGACAGCCCTAGCCTACACTTTATGATTCTGCTTATGTGTACATGTACACAGCAATTTTGCTACTACCTTTGAAACAACCCTTGTACAATAAGTAAATTGCTGCTAAATCTCAATAGTGTATAGCTTTGTTTATAGCTGAAGCAGTTGGATGCAACTGATACTGTAAAAATATCAGTTGCATCTAACAGATATTTTGATAACACTTTATGATATTTTAGAACAAGACATTAAATTTTAAAAAATGGTTAGAACAAAGTTCTATAGGTAGCTCATTTTAATTTCTCATTCATTTCTTTTTATTGTTCATATTTATGTAGCCAGATTCTTCTAGAAATGAAGTTAAAGGTTTATCATAACCCATCATATGTTTATAAATTTCTGGATTCTCGACCATTCGGGGATCAATCAAAAGATTTTTCCCCTTGGCAATAAATGTTGTAAGGAGACCTGGAACATCAGGGACATGAACATCAGCTGCTGTAAAAGTCAATTTACTTTTTCTATTAAAAAGTGTCAAAGTTTCAGCAGTAAACATTTCTTTACCATGATCAAATCTGAGTTCTGTAACATAATTACGAGCTACCCAGTGAATGAACAGAGGCGTAACAAAGATAAAAATTCCACCAATTATTCCCCCTGCAAGAGCTAACGGAAAATTTACATTCCACAACTGAAATACTAAATAGGGTTGCATAACTAATCCAAAAGCACTGGTACTAAGGGAAAAACCTTTCAGAAATCTTATCATGTTCCTCTGTGATCCAACATATACTATTTCTTGAAATCCAGAGCTCTTTGCATCACTACTATACATTTTCTGATTGCATTCTATGATGAAACTGCAAGACAGGCAATATCTTGATAGTGAAAGCATCTGAAATATGAATAATTGTGTCAATACATGAAATTCAACTAAATATGACAATAAAAAAAAATCAAAAATTTTTTCATCTCCATAATTAATAATTTTGAAACAAATGCTTATATAAATTTCAAATGATCATATCCTTCATTTCAAAATGTCACCAGGCTCTAATGAGATTATAGTTCTAAGAGAAGTATAATTTTGTTTTGGAATATCTCTCAACATCTAAACTTTTTTAAGTAAACATGTTAAAATCTACTATAATAAACAACCAAATTTATTCATGGGCTAATTACCATCCTTCCAAATCAATATCAGCTCTGTTTCAATAATAAAATTATGAAGTTTGGAAGGCTGCATCTACAGACATGACCAAAAAGATGTCACATATATTTTGGGTCATATCTGTAGATGCAACCTTTTAGATAGCTTCACAGCTAGTAATAGCAAGGATTAAATCTCAATTATAAGGTGGCTACTTTGTATCAAAAACTACGCATATGTTTCTTCCACCAAAATGTTCTCTTAGCCTTTAAATACAGCTGTACTAATTTGTGATATTAACAGACTACTTGAACTATTTTCACTTTTATATTTTCTTATATGCTGTACACACAAAGGAGTCTAAAAACTAATAATCTATGTTTACATCCCAACTGCTGAGCAGTACCCTGTATCAGAATATAAACTTACTAAATAGATCATTAACCTGGTAGCAGTCACACAGATGACTGGACCTGACAGGTCCCTCTCAAAAATAACTATTGTGCATTAACCATTAACGACTAAAGAAATTTCCTTTGGCATTTGTAAATTTAGTCAATTTTATTCTAGATGTTTTGGAAATTAAAAATTATTTTTACTTGAAATTGGCCAATTGAAATTGAAAACTGAAGCTGGCTAATTAAAATTAGCCAATGCACCAATTTCACACAACATATGTTAGCAAAGTGTTGTTTATAAAACATTGAAAAGAAAGAAGTTCCTCTTTGTTTTCTTTAATTGTTGTGCACAATGTGCTTTTTGTCTTGATTGCTATTACTATTTAATAAAACACTTAATATATTTGAAACTTATATGCATACATAAGTTTCAAATTTCACACTCTTAATAGTTCTGTGAAGTGGAAAATGAAAGTGTATTTCATGTTCGTATTTTATGACTAGCTTTGTTTTTCCAAATCCAATAAAATTAATTATTTTTTTAAATAATAAGGGCTAAAAAACAAACATTTTTTAAATATTAAATTTATTAAAAATTAAGCAGTTAAATTGAAGTACTGCAATCCATTAAGAAAAGAAATATTGTAATGCAGAAAATAGAATTTAAATTTAAAAAAAAGTAGGGAAACTGTCAGGTTTTGCATGGCTATTTCTGTTACAAAGGTCTGTTTGTAATAAACAGTTAACAAATGCTGAGTTAATATGGTTTATAACAAATTAAATTAGTTTGTTTATAACAAACTAAATTAACCCAGCAGCAGTGATTGCTGTCAGTGTAATTTGGAATCATTTTCAAGGTCATTACAAAAGTATAAGTCACCTTGGATTTTTTAAATACAATTTTTAATTAGAAAAATATAAAAATATGAACCACAAGTTATGTTAGTACTGGAAGTAGTGAGGCAACACATTTGGATTAAGTTTTAAAAATTAAATTTTTTAGTAAAATGAATCGGATAAAAGGGGGATACTCCATAATTATTATATTTATATAATTTATTATGTCCCATAAAAAATCATTTTTGGTTACAGTTGGTCTCATCTCAACTGCAGTCATGATGACTAACAGGGATCATCGGAGTGCATTTCACTACAATTTCAATGATCCTGGGGAAGGAGAGAAGGACCCATCTCTCTCTCTCTCTCTCTCTCTGTCAATATAAAAACAGCAAAAAGATCATGGATTGAGTAGAAATTTGGCACACATGCTACCCATAAGTATATATGCCAAATTTCTAATCTAATCAACCAAGCAGACCAATAAAGGGTTAAAGAAGAAGTGTGACAATTGTTTCATAATAATGAGTCCACTCTTTACAACTTTAGGCTATTCCACTGAACAACAATTTGTGAATTGTTTTAAACTTACATTGGTGGGTTTTTTTTTTTTGTTTTTGCACAAAGGCAACTAAGGCCCTGATGCATACTATATTATGTCTGTAAACTGCTTGTATTTTATGGTTTGTTTACTTGTTTTACTGTAGGAACAAAGCCCAATTTTTCAAGAGAAAAAAAATTAAAACATGAAACTAACAGTCCCAATATGAAAAATTGTATAGAAAAACTCCCCTCCCTACACCCTTTCCACCAATGTAAAAGGATCATAACTGGTATGCTAGCCACAAAGACTATAATGTCTTTAGGATCATGGTCATTGGTTTGATTATAGATATCTTGGGTATATGGCAAGGTCTGGCCATCTCTCTTGTATTCCCTTAACTGAGAGGTGGCATCTGTGACAGGTCGCAACATCTCTAATATTTTGCAATGTTTTTGGTTTTTGAATTCTGTTTAAACAGTGCCAATATTTTATCTTTTCTTAATGGATTGCAGTATTTATTGTATATACTTTTTAAGCTCCAATAAAAAAATTAAAAATTTCAAATTGTGCTGTTTTATACCTTTTATTTAAAAAAAAAAAAAAATGTTTCGACATAAAACAAAGGCTCTCATTCTCTTTTATTTTCCAGTTTTTTTAATGTGCATATTTGAGTTTCTGTAGATTGTAATTTTCAGGAAATATGTATGAAGGCATGTTGCCCCAGAAAACAGAAGTTGAAGGAATAAATAAGGAAGAAGAAAAGTTGGTTCTGTGAGCTTGAAGTTGGAGAGTAAAGGGATGCTGACTGATTGTGGCACGTGTTCGGATGGTTTTAGAAGAGAGCAAGCAGGAATTATAGAAACCAATTCAGAAGAAACAGAACATCTATGAGACAGAATGAGTAGAGACTCTTAAAATCACTGCCCTCTTTTGAATGGCATGTAGAAATCTGAGAGAGGTTTTGAGGACACCACCCCAGATGTGGAAACAATATTCCATGGTAGGGCAGATTTGTGATTTGTACAGAGTAAACAGCTGCTTCAAAGAAAAGTAAAGTTGAGAGCATAAGAGAAAATCTAGTTTTTTTACATGCAGAGGAAGCAATATTTTTGATGTGCTTAAGCCACGAGAGATTAGAAGTCAGGGTAAATCCCCATAGGGGTATGTGACCTTGAGTAGAAATCAGAATGTCATCAAAGATAAGAACAGGAGCAGAACAATCTGTTTTGTGAGACATAAGACAGGACTGAGAATTAGCAATTAGTAGATGCATTTGATGCAAGAAAGCAATCTTATACAGCACGGTTAGACAAACTTTATAAATGGTGGGCCAAATAAAATGTCTATGATACACGCAAGCCAATTTTTTTTTTTTTTTTTTTACCTTTCCACAATTTTTAGAATTATTATAAACAAATGGTGTGTATAATGAAAGAATTGTCATAAGCAGTTCTATGTTATTTATTGTAATATTTATACACACACACATGTACATATAATTAATTTTTTAATAAGAAAACAAAATACAAATTTGTGATAAAATTACAAAAATACACTGGTGTACAAAACTTAAGGACCAGTCATGTTTTCACCTGTAGCTTCTCATAGGAGTGGCCTGGATATGGGGAAAAGCATATCAAAGGAACCTCGTGAGGTACAGAAATTAAAACAACAGAAACAAAACGGTACAGAGGGACTTTATACAAAAATGGCAACATAGCACTGGCTGCCATGATACAGATGCATCACTGCCAAAGATGGAACAAAGGGAAGAGGTGGTTCTCAGTAAGAGATATTAGGCCACTCCTAATGTTGATGCAGGCTTTGCACTGCCTGTCCATATTTAGAACAATGTTGTTGACATGTTCTTGCGGTAACATCGTCCATTCCTCTGTCAGTGCCATCTTCAGCTGGTGAACATTTTCTGGTGGGTGTGGACGTGCCGGTAGGTGTCTCCCCAGAGCTTCCCATATGTGTTAGATGGGATTTAAATCAGCAGAACGGGCAGACCAATCTATACAAACAATGTCCTCACTTTCCAAAAGCATGTTAACAGCTACAGCGTGATGGGGTGTGGCGTTATCCATAAACATGAACTTGGGGCCAATGGCACCTCGGAACAGATGCACATGGGGAAGGATTACCTCAGAACATTAGCGTACTCCAGTTACAGTACCACCTTTCAGTATCTGGAGTTGTGTACATCCATCCAAGATAATGCCTTCCCAGGTGAGAACACCTAGACTGCCATATCGATCCCTTTCAGTGATGTTTGTGGGGTGAACACTGCCAACCTCTCACCAGATTAGTTGACATCCAGAATCACTGCTGAGACTGGACCTACTCTCATCAGTAAAGCGTACCTTACCCCATTGTGCTGCTGTCCAGTCCGATGCACCACTGTAAACGGTGTCTCCAATGGGCAGGTGTTAAAGGGACACAGCGTACTGCCCATCGGGCGAACAGTTCACCTTTGCGGAGACGCCTGGCCACAGTAAACTGCGATATCCTGCATCCTGTGCAGCTGGTTTACAATGGATCCTGCTGTCTGGTATCGATCCCTCTTGGCCTATAGGAGTATACAGCGGTCATCATTGGCATTGTTTTTCATGGACGACCACCACTGGTCCTTCGAACAGCAGTACCTGTTGTTCTGAAGGCCAACCACACACGTGAGACGATGCTATGGGCAATACCGAACTCTGCAACCACATGCCTCACATTTCGAAACTTCCTGGCTTCCCACTTATTCGACCCTGGGTAAAGTCATCCAGATGTTGTCTACTGGCAATTTCATTGTCTGCAGCACTGTATGAAACCAATCAAATGTCTGTAACAATGTAACAATGGTGCTCACCATTCGGTAATTTGCACATAACTGCTGAACTGCTGCTTTTATCTGTTTATGTGAACCCTCTCATCACAATTCAAATTTTTGCATGTGCACCAGCTTTCTACTGAATGGCCAGTTATGCAAATCACCACAGGCTGTTTCATTTGATTTTGTGGTAGTAACCTCAAAATGTCTACGGTACACATTTAAAAAAATGTCTACGGTACACGCAAGCCAATTTTTTTTTTTTTTTTTTACCTTTCCACAATTTTTAGAATTATTATAAACAAATGGTGTGTATAATGAAAGAATTGTCATAAGCAGTTCTATGTTATTTATTGTAATATTTATACACACACAACAGAAAGTGTTGGTCCTTAAGTTTTGCACACCATGAAGCAACAAAAATTGCATAAATATAAAAATTATTTTTAAAATATTAAATGAGAGATTTGAAAATGTTTATTTTTATCAGTGAACTGATATCTGGATCAATATTTGTAATAGCAATGCACAAAGTATTTTCTAAATTTACGTCAGAAATTCCATTAATCCAAAAATATATAAATAAACTACGAGCCATTTATTATATATATTTTGAAAATGACCTGGGCCAGAGATTGCCCACCCCTGTTATACAGCATCAGCCAAAAAAATAAAATAAACTTCCCATTTCACCCATCCATTCGCTCCAAAATATTTATCCAGTTCTTCCTTGAATTCATTTAAACTATCAACTTCCACAACAACACATGGAAGTTTGTTCCAGCAATCAACCACCCACTAGCTAAAAGCAAATTTACACACATCAGTTCTATAACTGCCCCCTGTAAGCTGAGCAAGAGGAAGAATCCCATCAGCATCAGGTTTGCTCAAACCATACAAGGCCTTATATATCTCAATTAGATTACTTCACAGGTGCCTTGTCTCCAGATGCTGCAATTTGCAGACCTTTGTTCTCCTCACCAATCTCGTTGCCGTTCTCCGTACACCTTCCAGCAGTTCTACATCCTTCCTAAAATGAGGCCTCTGCCAGGTTGGTATGCAGTACACAAGGTGTGGCCTGACCATTGCCTTACACAAGGGGATAATCATCTCCTTATCCATGCTAGCAAAATTCCTGTATATCAATGACAAGGTCCTGGTAGGCTGTCTGCACTACTCTGAAGACTTAATATCTGATTGCACAATTACCCTCAGGTCTCTCCATTGCTCTCAGTGTAGTACCGCACAATTGATACATTACTCTGGGGTTACTGCTACCCATATACAGTACTGTACTTTGCACTTATGAATGTTAAACTTCAGGTGCCACCTCTCAGACCATCCACACAACTTTCCTAGATCCTGTTGAGTTAAGCCTGACATGCCTTCATCAGTATTGTTGATAAATACTGAAAATAACAATTGGCCCAACACCGAACCCTGGGGGACTCCATTAATAACATTAGTCAACGAAGAGCAGTGTCCATTGATAACCACTCTGTCTTCTCCCATTCAACCATCCCTTTATCCATAGCAGCAACTCGCCCGTCCTTAATGCCATAATGCTCCAATTTGTACAGCAATCTAACAGGTGCAACAGCATCCATCAAAAGCTTTCCTGAAATCCAAGTATATTATATCATAATTATTTTTTTCATCCTCCTTTGCAACCACATCATAGTATCAAATCAAATTAGTCAGACAACACTTCCTCATGCTGTGTGTGAACTATGACTGTGGTCTTGTCTAGATGATCCAGCAATATTCCTTTAACCAGTGACTCCATTATTTTCAAATAAACAGAAGTTAAACTAACAGGTTTGTAATTGCTTGTATCATCCTTTGATTTCCCATTGAACTGGGATACATTTACACTTCTCCAGTTTGTGGAGAGAGAGAGAGAGAGAGAGAGAGAGAGAGAGAGAGAGAGAGAGAGAGAGAGAGAGAGAGAGAGAATCTTTATTGCAACAACATTTGATTGTACCTCACATGAATCCTAGAATGCTCTCATAATTATGGCTAAGGATTTGCATACATCCTTTTCTACCTCGTTTAATATAACTGGATAGATTCTATACACCCCCAGATGCCTTTCTTATGTTTAACTTCAACAATTTCCCCTCCAATTTCCTCTCAGTTATTAAAAATCATTTAGCTCCCTGTTAGAGTTTGATGAACTTCTGGCCTCCACTTCCCTACAGAATTTCTCATGTGTGAATGTAGATGCAAAATACTCATTCAGTTTGTCAGCTATGAGAAGAGGATCATCAATAGTCAAACCATCGATATCAAGTGGACCAATCTGATTCATCCCTTTCTTCCTAGAGTTTACTTGCTTTGCTCATGTAACCTCCTTTGCACATGATTACAGACTAGTTTATATCTACCATAGGCTTCTGTTTCACCTGATAATTTATATGCATCCCATGCATATTTCTTCTCTCTGCCACAAGTCTAATTAGTTCATCTGAGATTCATTCAGGCCTAAACCCTGAACAGTTTTTTTAGTTGGTTTTTGTGAAAAGCCTAGTAACTTCCAAGATTAATTTCTTGAATGCTTCCCATTCTGAATTTGCTGTTGGTAACATCATCAACAGGACCGACTGTATAGAATTTAAAAACTGTCTGAGACCACTGTAATCACCATTATGAAATGGAAAGCATAAATCCTTCCCTTTACTCCTGATAGTAGTTGCATCTTTAAAAATAGTTTTATATTTTACACCTTTTTGACTTGGCACATTATAGCCTTAGACGCTAATGCACCATAAAATCCTAAAACAAACAAACAAGCATCTTTTAAGTAAATCCCACATCAGCACACTCTGGTCACTGTCACCTAGTGGTTCCTTTATCTGCATATTCTTAACACATGAATAATCACTGCTGATCAATATTATTACTCCCTCTGGTTGCTTGTCACATATGCAGTTGTAGAAAACAGTCATCCAGTTTTTTCAACATTGACATGTACGTGTTAAGTCTGCAGATCTCTTACTCTTAATGTCATTAATGAGAACATGTACAACAATATCATCTTTTGTGCCCTTAAAAGATGATATCTGCATTACAACTGAGTTTTAGAAGGATTAAAATCAACTAGGTTATCTTTGCACCTCTGGAGATCAGCATTTAAATGCTGATCTCCAGAGGTGATGGATATTAGAAAAGTTGAAGCTGTTTGTGTAGGGCAAGGTTTCTCAAACAGGAAGGCAGAAGGTCATTAATATACAAGAGGAAAAGAGTGGGAGAAAGAACTAAACCTCAGGGAACAAGGTTCTGAGTACACTTTCATTTGGTCATCTTTCATCTAAAATCTCTTATAACTAACCATGTGTATACAAATACATTCCACAGCCTGGGACTAACCAAATGACTCCCCCACCTTCAGTTGTAAGCAAACAAAGACGGGACACTACTTTATGACTGCCTAGCTATGACAACCATTATTGCTAAGACTGGTCTAATTCCCACAAAATATGAACATCTCATCAATGAAGAGGAATACTATAAAATGTTCATGCAGTATTCATAAACTGTCTTTGAACCTAGAAGATCCATAGAGAGGAAAGCTCTACAGCCAAAAACAGTTTACGAAAATATACTATCATAAACAGTGTATAGCTGAAAAATTTAATAACACCTTCCTGATATATAATGCCAAGCCAAATATTCCATGACTAATCCATAACTGTGACATTCATATGTGTGAAGGGGTGTATGTCTTTGTGTGTATGGAAGAGTAAGCAACGGTGTACGTGTGTTCATAATACTTGCTCCTTGCTCTTGAGTATGCTTAAAAAAATAAAATAAATGAAATAACTTATTTAAAAAATAAATTATAAAAAAAAATAATAAATAAAATAAAATAAATGTGTACAGTATGTATGGAATGACTGGGTGATTGAGAATGTCAATGGGTGGCTGATCTGACCCCTCCATACATGACTTACAGCTGGGGAACCCCACCTGGACCTGCCTTCATGCTGCCCATCAAGATCTTTAACGGCCTTTGTTGATGACATGCTGATTGCTTTTCTTAGGCAGAATGGTGCAGGAGGCTGACACTGGCTGCAGCTGGTCTGCACCAGTGTGGGATTAAAGAGGACCTCACAAACAACCAAATGCCAGCTGGGCTTGGCAAACCCAGGGTCCTGAGCTGGATATCATCATTCTTTTCTTTCTTGGTGATTCCCTTCTACTCTGACACTCACACTCTCTCTCTCTCTCTCTCTCTCTCTCTCTCTCTCTCTCTCTCTCTCTCTCTCTCTCTCTCTCTCTCTCTCTCTCTCTCTCTCAGGGTAACGTTGGAATTTTTTTTTTTTTTTTTTTGGCTGGTGCTGCATAAGCCTCAGGCTTCCATGCACCATATGGCTAAATGGCATAATAATAAGTCCCTCTCACGTAGGGAGCCCTGTCCTTATGACTAAAACTCCCAAACTACAAAGGCTAATTCCTACTCCACCCCATTCCCTACCCTAAATATTTTTCCTGGTGAACCCTACTACTGCATATGCTATCTGCTGTTCTTATCAGTTCCCTCTGTGGAGGGAGGGTGCCTTCTACTGGGGTGCCCTTCTGTCAAAACTCCTGGTGGATGGGAACGAGAGTAGCCTTGTACAGGTGAAGTTTTTACGGCTCCGGAAAATAGAGAAGTTTTTTCTCTTTTATTAACTTAAATTAGCTTAAATTGGCACATTAAATTATTTTCTAGAGTAGCTTTATATTTACGATACCTAGTTTAAATTTTAACTTAGACAGAGATTTTGTAGGTTATTACTTAGTATTGGTAAGGGTATCCAATTAACGTGTTTTACAAGTTTTGCAGCTCCGGCGAACGATAAGTTTTTTTTACCTATATTTAGCAGCTTTATTGACTAATTGTTATATTAAATTATTTTCTATAAGTAGCTTATAGACCTCGTCAAGATTCTTGGTTTATTCTGAATTGAGACAGCGAGATTTTGGAAATTAATTAATACTTAAGTGTCCGTAGATTTACCGTTCGTAACTTGCTGCCATTGTTATACGATATGACGTTATATCCCGAACTAGATAGCGTTAGTTTAGTATAGTATAGTATAGTACAAAATATTATCAATTAATCAGTAAAATTTATTAATCTTCTTAAACTTCATTGTCAATCAAATTATACTTTTTAACTAAATACATATAACGACTTAGATTTTACAAACTTAACATAATGAATTAATACATAACTTGATACGGAAATTATATAATGGAACTCGGAGATAATGATACTGAAAAAATATATATAGATATAGAGTGTTATAACTGCGTTGGAATACAAGTTTAGGGTTATAATTTTGTACTGGAATTGAAATTTTATTGAAATTGAATAGAAATCATGCCTCAGACAAGAGCAGCAAAGCAAAAGACTCAAACTAATGGGAGTGCTGTTGCTCAGGGGAGAACTGAGGGGGGGCAGCTGCCCTCTGAATCACAGCCTTTTAAAATGCACTGCTTGCTTGATGTTTGTGGATCAATCAGGTACGGGACATGATATTGCCAAGGGTGTGCCATGTCTTTGTGTGTGCATGATGTAAGGAGTGGGAGGAAATCAGGCAACAACACAGCGTTGTTATGGGTCTATATGAGAGCTTGAAGGACAGGGTGAATGCCCTCAAAAGATCTAAATTGAGGGGCCCATCAAGCTCTCGACTGCCCACATCAACGGAAGAGACCACACTTGATCTTCACGCAACACAGCAGCAACCCCCAAAGGAGAATGCGCTGGTCCCCCAGGAACTAGTAGTTGTAGGGGACTCTATTTTCAGGGAAACGGGAATACGATATGTAAAAAGGATAGGTGGAACAGGACCAGGTTATGTCTGCCAGGGGCAAAGGTTGATGATGTAGAGTGGATATCATCTTTTAAGGGCACAAAAGGTGACACTGTTGTACATGTTGGCACTAATGATATTAAAAGTAGGAGACCGGTGGAATTACTTAACAAGTACAGGTCACTGTTGAAAAAAAGTCCGTGAATTATGGTTGAATTTGAAAGTGTGTGCAATTCTGTCCAGACATGATTGGAGCCAGTATAGGATGAGAGCCCTGTCAATCAATTCGGCCCTGGAAAGACTGTGCAAGGCTCAAGGGGTAAAATTTTTTCAGAAAGGTCTGTGCTTGTAACAGGAGAGACTGCTTCTACAGGGATGGGATACACTTAAATAGAAAGGTGCAAGAATATTTGCTGATGCTATCGAGGCAGTGTTAGGTGGGTTGGAAAACTGCTAGCTTGGGGGGGATACAAGGACTAATAGATTAACAGTGGCCACTGAGAGAGGTGAAAGTGATTCTTGCACTGCTTCTACAGGAATGGGCAGATCCTGGAAAACAAGATGCAGGGTATTTCAGAGACTGCTGGGAGTCATTGCAGTACAAGTAAACACATGGGTTGTGTTAGGATAGCTAAGAATAGGAACAGGTGCATGTACACTTGCATAGAAACCAATGCTAGGAGTTTGGTAAACAAATTTGATGAATTTGGGGTATTGCTCAAAACATCACAGCAGATATTGTTGGGATATCAGAGACATGGTGTAACACAGATATAAGGAATGCAGAACTGGAATTTGAGGAGAACAATGTGTAGAGGAAGGATAGACAGGGAGGAGGGGGTTGTGCTATTAGTTAAGAAACACATAAAATACAAGGAAGTGAAGCCAGTCAACATCACTGGACAGTGCAATGTCGAGTCAGTTTGGTGTGACATAAGCATTGGGAGATCAAAATTGAGAGTAGGAGTGTGTTATAGGCCTAATGACTCTGATGAGTATAATAAGAAACTGTACAGGAAGATAGACTAATGGGGGGATTTTATATTCCCAGATATTGACTGGAATTTGTAGGTTGATCACACACTCTAGCAAGGCTTTTGTGGATTTATTGGATGATTCTACATCAGCATGTTCGGGAAGCAACCAGAGGGAATAATACTCTTGATCTAATTATCAGTAGTGATTCGTCATGCACTAAGAATCTGCAGATAAAGGAACAACTAGATGGCAGTGATCACAGTGTGCTTTTGTTTTGTTTTGTTGTTTTGGTTTTTAGGAGCATTAGCAACTAAGGCCATATTGCTCCGGGAATATGCGGTGGTCATTCCCTGACCTTTCTGCATCCTCCGTATTTGGTGGTGACAGGCTCGAACCCCGGTCTAATCAAAAAGCGTGTGCTACGCACTACTGCTTCTTCCCACCTGGCTACGGAGGCACCCCACAGTGTGCTGAAGTGGGATTTACTCAAAGAGGTAACTATCACAGGGGTGAAAGGGAAGGGTTTTTGCTTTCGTAAAGGAGACTACGGTGGTCTGAGACAGTATTTAAATTCTATATGGTGGGACCAACTGATGATGTTACCAACAGCAAATTTAAAATGGGAAGGATTCAAAGAACTTATCTTGGAAGCCATTAGGCTTTACATACCAACTAAGAAATATTATTCAAAGTATAGGCCTATATGGATGTCAGATGAACTAATGAGACATATGGCAGAGAAGAAAAATGCATGGGATACACAGAAATTAATGGGTGACATGGAAGCCTATGATAGATATGTTTTTTTTTTTTTTTTTTGGTAGTTGTTGGTGCATCGGCTTCTGTGGCCACAATGCACCTCCCAAAGTTTTTTTTTTGCAATACTTTGATCCAAGCCTGAGGCGGGATTCAAACCCGCGACCTTTTGGGTTGACAGGCAGGCACTTTACCTACCTGTCCAACCCGGTCGGCAGATATAAGCTGGTCTGTAACCAAGTCACAAAGGAGATTAGGCAGGCAAAAGCAGATTATGAGAAATCTTTGGCAAAGGATGCCAAGAAAAACAGCAAAGAGGTCTTTACCTATGTAAACTCTAGAAGGAAAGGGATGAATCAGATTGGTTCACTGGATATTGATGGTTCAACTGTTGATGATCCTGCTCAGGTGGCTAACAAACTAAATGAGTATTTTGCATCTACATTCACACATGAGAAGTTATTTAGGGAGGGGAATGCCAGAGGTGAATTAAACTGTGACAGTGAGCTAGATGTTGTTTTTGTTATTTGGTTTTTAGGAGCATTAGCAACTATGGCCATATTGCTCTGGGGATACGTGGTAGTCATTCCCTGACCTTTCCGCATCCTCCATATTTGGTGGACACGGGCTTGAACCCTGGTCTAATCAAGAAGCGTGTGCTAGACAGTGAGTTAGATGATTTTTTAATAACTGAGAGGAAAGTGAAGGAGAAATTGTTGAAGATAAACATAAAAAAAGGCACCCGGGTTAGATGGGATCTATCCAGTTATATTAAAGGAGGTAGCAGAGGAAGTAAGCAAACCCTTAGCCATAATTATGAGAGCTTCTTTGGACTCAGGGGAGGTACCCATGGACTGGAGATGTGCAATTGTGACCCAAATTCACAAAGGAGGATCAAAGGGCAACACAAGTAATTATAGTCCTGTTAGTTTAACTTCTGTTCCAGGAAAATTAATGGAGGCACTGGTTAAAGAAGCGCTAAAAGATCATCTAGACAAGACTTCCGTTATAGCGCGGTAAAGTTTTGCCTGACCAATTTGATTGGATATTATGATGTGGTCACAAAGGAACTGGATGCAGGGAATAACTTTAACATCATATATTTCGATCTTAGAAAGGCTTTTGATACTGTTGCACATGGAAGACTGCCGAACAAACTGGAGCAGTGTGGCATTGGAGGCAAATTGCTGCTATGGATAAATGGATGGTTGAGTGGGAGAAGACAGATCGGTAATCAGTGGACACTGCTCATCATGGACTAATGTTATTAGTGGAGTCCATAAGGGTTCAGTGTTGGGTCCATTGTTGTTTTCTGTATTTATAAATGATACTGATGATGGTATATCAAGCTTAATGTCCAAGTTTGCAGACGATACGAAGGTTGGCAGAGTTGTTAAGGCCACTAATGACAGTACACTGCTGCAACAGGATCTAGAAAAGTTGAGATGGGCTAAGAGGGAGCAAATGAAGTTTAACATTGACAAATGTAAAGTACTACGTACGGGAAACAGTAACCCCAGAGTAATGTATCAACTCTGTGGTACTATGCTAACAGTGGTAGAGAACGAAAAGGACCTGGGGGTAATTGTGCAGGCAGATATTAAGTTTTCTGAGCAGTGCAGATGGTCTGCAAGAGTAGCTCATGGTGTCTTGTCAATGATATACAGGAATTTTTCTAGCAGGGATAAGGAGGGGATTATCCCCTTGTATAAGGCAATGATCAGGCCACACCTTGAGTACTGTATACAGGTCTGGAGGCCTCATTTTAAGGATATAGAGCTGTTGGAAAGAGTACAGAGAAGGGCAACAAGATTAGTGAATGGAACTAAGGGTTGCTCTTAAGAAGAAAGGCTTGAGTTTTGCAAATTACAGTGTCTGGAGACTAGGCAACTGCGGGTGATCTGATTGAGGTGTATAAAGCCTTGAATGGTTTGAGCATGCTCAATGCTGATGGGATTCTTCCTCTTGCTCAGAATAATCACCTGAGAGGGCATAAATTCAAATTGAGGAAAGACAGAGGTAGGATAGATGTGCGGAAGTTTGCTTTTAGCCAGCGAGTGGTTGGTTGGTGGAACAGATTTCCATCCTTTGTTGTGGAAGTTGATAGCCTAAATTTAAGGCTGAGCTGGACAGGTATTTGGAACGAATGGAGGGGTGAAATGGGAGCGGTTTTTTTTTTTTTTTTTTTTGGCTGACGCTGCATAAGCCTGCTTTTTTGTATCATATGCCTCTACTAATGCTAATCTCCCTGTAACCCCACCACCATTTAATCTTTATCCAAAACTCAGCTATCATCCCCAAGCTCACTTCCTAATAAAAAAATTTGGGCGGGAAGACCAGCCTGAAAAACTCAGGCAACGTCAATGCCCATCCCGAAAAAGCTCTCGAACGTACTAACTTGGCCCTCCTCCCACCGGGTTTGGAATGTAACTGGGGGACTGTCGTGTTCCACAGTCCCCTGGCTAAGTGGCCAGAGGAATAACATAACCTTACACAAACACATATTAACCCAAACTATCTGGCCTACACAGAGTTTATATTACGTCACAATGTTTTCAACGCATAGTTCGGGGTAAATCCCAGCTCCACAGGGCAGGTAATACGGTCGCTCTATATAACGGCCACCCAAAGAATGAGAAAACAGTCATTATATCGGAAGGACATTATATCTATTATTCATAAAATAGCATTAGGTTAATGAGAAATTGGCCAGTTCCAACCACATAGGGTGTTATAATGCGTGGGACTTTTAAAAGAGGATCGCGATAAGTACTTCAACTATAGTCCAGTGTTTTTCATATATATTATACATGAGTATTAAATTCTAAATCAGAGCAATAAACAAATAATAATAATAATAATAATATATTTATAATACTGTATATGTTATATAAATAAAATATATATATAAATAGATAAATATAAATATTATATATAAATAAAAATTATTCCATATATATATATATATATATAATATTTATAATACTTATAATATTTATTAATAATCATAATATTTATATATATATATATACATATATTCACAAACTAAGTTATTTCTGCTGGGTATATTTAATAATACACTTATTATTTGTTTTAAATGCTTTCAATGTTTTTTTCTGAACATACATGAATTGCATGAAATTTAGAAAAAAAAAAAAAAAAAAAAAAAAAAGAAATTACTGTATTTAAAAGAACATACATGAAATTTAAAAGAAAATATGTAAAAAATTAACATTTAAATATAAAAACAAACAAATATACAATTATAACATTTTAATCAGTGGGATGGCTGGGTTTGATGGAAGAACAATTTTTTAATACAAGAATTTATTGTGGATAGGGTTACTCTTAGCTCTTTTACCGGCTCTCTCTATTTAATCTCATTGAAAGCAGAAAACGCTGTTTTGCAATAGGAAGTGGAAAATGACAAAATTCTAATTGTCTTTTCCAAAATTCGTGGACATTCATTTTGAATTTTGCTAATATTTTAATTTGCTAATATTCAAAATTTGCTAATATTAGCACTATTAAAGCGAATTTCCAGTGACTGGTCACTATAGATCTCAACCAATTCTTCTTCCTCTTGCAGATTAAGTTCTGACATCGGAAGGTTTCTTGCAATTTTTTTTTTTTTTTTTTATGTAAACCCCAAAAACGAGAGGTATTAGAACCTATAGTACTTAGTACCGTGCTTGGGTTGCAGGTTGAGAAGACAAAAGAAGATATTTGTTGAGATTGGACTTGAACTTCTGTAGACTAATTTTCAGGAAATACGCATGAAGAAAGGTTGTTCCAGAAAACGGCAGTTTAATGAATAAACAAGGAAGATGAAAAGTTGGTTCTGAGTTTGAAGTTGGACAGTAAACGGATGTTGGCTGGTGACAGCAAGTGTTTGAACTGTTTTGAAAGAGAGAGCTGGAATTATAGAAGTAAATTCAGAAGAACAGTGCCCAAGGAAGTATCTGTAGAAGAGGCATGCAGCAGAAACAGTACGTCTATGAGACAGCAAGTGGAGAGAGACTGTTAGAGATGAATCATTAATTAACCTAACTGCCCTCTTCTGAATGGAATCAAGAAGCCTGAGAGAGGTTTTGGGGGCACCACCCCAGATGTGGGCACAATATTCCATGGCAGGGCGGATTTGCGATTTATACAGAGTGAGCAGCTGTTTGGAAGAAAAGTAACGCCGAGAGCAAAAGAGAAAACCAAGTTTTTTAGATGCAGAGGATGCAATATTTGTTATGTGCTTGTGCCAAGAGAGATTAGAAGTCAGGGTAATCCCCAAAAGAGATATATCATGAATGGGTCTCTTACCCACAAATATTTTTTGGTATCAAGAGATGGAAAGTAATGATCAATTTTTGTCTTTAACAGTTCTAATGTTTCGCTTATAACTAATTATTTTAGTATAATTCGTTTTGACAGTCAAGGGAAACATTTCTAAATTTTTTTCGTTTACATATTTTTTCCATATACTCAACTGCTCTTTAAAGGTGAACAACTCAGTAGAAGTGAGTAAATTTTCCCCTGAGCCTTGCATACTGATAATTAATTCATTAAGCTGCATGAATAAATCTGCTACAAAAGCTAATTTACAGCACCAAATTACATCACTTAAATAATCACAAAATTTTGATTGTTCCAGTGAAAAAAATATGACATTTCCTCACGCAACTCGTCCATACACATAAGCACATTTCCTTTTGATAGCCATCGAACCTCAGTATACATCATTAACGAAATGTGATGCAGACTCCAGTTCTTTATTCACCTTTTGATTCAAATCTTTTCTGAAAATAATAATTTTCAGAAAAGATAATTTCCAAAAATACATATTTTTTGTGGTATACTTTTGATGTAATTGACCATTTTAACTGCTTGATCAAGGACAAGTTTTAAATCGGGTAAGAATGTCACTGCTACTAGAACTTTTCTGTCACTAAAACAGTGTGGTTGTAATAATATTTGAATTGTGTCATTTTGCTAAGTTTACAAATACTTTTAATGCTCCTGTCATCACGGGAACACTGTCGGTACAAATGCCAACACACGACTTCCATAAAATGTACCACACTTTTGTAAATAATTATTCATTAGTTTGAAAATATCTTGGACGGCTGTTCTTTTAGTGAGCAATTTACAGCAAAAAAAAAAAGACTAATAATTGTGTAATTTTCGATAAATCTGACAAATGCTATTAACTGGGCTTTCCCGCTAATATCTATAGAATTGTCTACTTGCAATGCAAACAGTCACCCCAAAATTATTAATATTTCGAACAATTTGTTCTCAGTTTGTCAATTTGTGTTCAATTTGTCATCAGACACTTCTTTTACACGGCTGGTAATTGTGCTGTTTGAAAGTGGTACAGTCATTCTTTTTTTTTTTTCAGCTTTCTCTCCCAAAATACTTTTCATGATTACGCAACAACATTTTGGTAAAATCAGACTTTCTTCTGCAATCAGGTGAGATTTCTTTTTTGCCACAAGTTTGGCAAAACAGCTAAACAGCTGGCTTCTTGCACTTTATCAGATATTTTAGCCATACTATAAAATTCTGTACCTTGTTTTCTAGTAGATGCCTGCAGTCTTTTAAAATATTCCATAGTTTTGGACGATAAATTCTCGTGTTTCATAGAAAAATGACACTACAATTTACTCGGCACCATTGATTCATTCGACAATTTCAAACTACATGCCACACAAAGGTTGAGGATAATCTTGGGTACCAGCATATGAAATTCCCATCCCCAGATGATCATCATCACATTTACGATAATATGTTTTCTTTTTGATGTTGATGGTTACTCGTTTTTGATTTTGTCATTTTCTCCAAGCTCGTTATCAATTTGCCTCTTCTGAATTCCTTTCACTAAAAATTTATCCATCACTGATAACTTCTAAAAAAAATTAAAGTTACTTCTAGAACAGTGTTTCCCAACGTGGGTCCCACGCCCCACATGGGGGCAATTTGATTGTTCAGGGGGGCAATTCAAAAATTGCTCGTCTAGAGTTTAAAACAACCGCCTACTATGATTTAACTTGTACAAAAGAAGAATTGTTGGTATCTCAATTTTAAATAAGCATTCGTTAAATGTTGTACTTTCTATAGAGCTGCACTTGAAAGTTTGGAGTAATATCAACTACAGTTTGCTCGGAGAGTATTGCTTACTATGCCTAGTGAAGGAATAGTACATACTGTATTGGACGATTGCTTATGGCATATGCAATGTGCAAGCAAAGTGGTTGTCTACTGTAGCCTACCGCAAACTCAGCATGTTATATGAAATAGGTAATTCCTTTCATACAAACGCTCGTTTGGGCATCGTGACTGTACATTTGGATAGGTTTGACGATCTCAGATTAAAATAAAAATTACTTTGTCCACGCACAGAATTATTATTAATGAAGAACCGTGATATACAATGGTATGTATTTGTCATATATGTATTTCTGTGGTCTCAGTAAATAAGCAAATAAGTCCAAAAACTCGAATTTGCAGGAGAGGAAAAATAAACTTCACACTCTCATATAAACACGCATATATTCGAATATACAAATATTTATTACTCACGCTAAAACTACAATAACGAAGATAGCTGCGTGTCACATAATAGTAAATAATAAATACTTTATTATAGTGCACTTATCTCATTTTTGACAAATTAGACTTATCTGCTTGTTCACAGAGACCACAGATTTAATAGCCCGAATTCAGTAATTCGTGTGATTTATTCATTCAAAAAGCGTACTAATAATTAATTTTGATATATTAAAATAAAATTAAATTAACTTTAATGCATAGTTTATTTTTAGTTTTTGATTTATCTTATATTTATTTCTTTCAGTTGCGCAGTAAAATGAGTAGTGCAAGTAAAAAAAAAGTTCGTCAGTATTCAGAGGAATACTTAAAATTTGGTTTCATACCCGCTATCCACGATCAAAGGTCACCATTTTGTCTTTTATGCCAACAATGCTTGACCAACGAATCAATGAAGCGAGGTCGTCTTGAGGCGCATTTGAAGGCGAAACATAATGCTCATGTAAATTCAGATTTAGATTACTTTCAAACTTTAAAGAAGAATTTTGAAAAAAGAGCAACATTAAAGTCTCTGTTTATTGCTCATACTGCAACTGTCAATCGTACTCTTGAGGCTAGTTATGAAATTTCTTTACTCATTGCTAAATCTGGGAAAAATCATACTATAGGAGAGAATTTAATCAAACCATCAATATCAGCATTTCTTAAAACAGTTCTGGAAAAAGATGACAAAGACGTGAAAGCTATGCCACTCAATAACAATACTGTTAGCAGAAGAATAGATGAAATGAGTGAAGATATTGAAATACAACTTGTTGGAAAGCTGAAAACAAGAAAATTCTCAGTGCAAATGGATGAATCAACTTTGAGAGACAGTGAAGCCGTACTGATAACTTATGTGAGATATATTGATAAAGGTAATTTTGCTGAAGAAATGTTATTCTGTAAATCATTAGAGAGCACCACTACCTCCAAAGATATATATAATAAGCTAAAAAATTACTTAGATGACAATAATATACCAATGAAAAATATAACATCTTGCGCTTCAGATGGTGCTCCTAATATGATTGGCAAGAAAAATGGCTGCTTAAAATTGATGAAAGATGAGAATCCAGAAATGCTTCTTGTGCATTGTGTTATTCATAGGGAAAACTTGGTAGCTAAAAATATTTCGCCTGTTCTTCATGAAGTACTAAAATCAGTTATAAAATGTGTCAATGCTATTAAAGCTAATGCCAAATGTGAGCGTCTCTTCAAGCTTTTTTGTGAAGAACAAAATGGAGACCATGTGAGACTTTTACTTCACACTGAAGTAAGGTGGCTCTCGAAAGGGAACTGCTTGAAAAGATTCATGGAACTATTTGATACTATTAGTGACTTTTTAAGTGACAAACCTGAAATGAAGCATCTGTTAACGGTCGATGGTAAAGCATTTGTGAGTTATTTAGCCGATATCTTTGAAAAACTAAATATATTAAATAAACAACTTCAAGGAACAAATAAAACTCTCGTCGATGCAAAAGCGAAGATATTTGGTTTCATTACATTTATTGAATTATGTCAAAAATATATTTGTAACAAAAATTTTGAACAGTTTCGTTGGCTGCAAAAATGTGAAGTGACTGATACCGCTGTACTTGTTATTGTCGATCATCTGAAAATTCTGTCCGCTGATTTAAAAGAAAGGTTTTCTGATTTAAAACAAATTGATTTTCCAACCTGGATGATGCAACCAATGTTAGTGGATTTGTCTGATGTATCAATGCAGTACCAAGAAGAACTCTCAGAAATGCAAAATGATGAGTCAGTTAAAACTTTATTCAATATAAAAGGAGCGATGGCATGGCTTTGTGATGAAACAGAAATTAAATACCCAAATT
Source organism: Mastigoproctus giganteus (assembly GCF_048544385.1). Lineage (NCBI taxonomy): Eukaryota > Metazoa > Arthropoda > Arachnida > Uropygi > Thelyphonidae > Mastigoproctus > Mastigoproctus giganteus. The sequence goes on from NC_143576.1 coordinate 222,662,891, forward strand.
CAACCAACTTTGCAAGAGAGCTATTGTTACCGTTTCCATCTTCATATTTAGCTGAATGTGGATTTAGTGCCATAAATGATTTGTTCCTAAAGAAAAGAAATCGACTGGATATCACAAAACGGGGAGACTTGAGACTGAAGCTGACTAAATTGGAGCCCAATATAAAATCTCTCTGCGGCAAGCATCAAGCACAAGGGTCTCACTAAATTTAGTGCACTCATCTAGAAGTGACTTCACATGGAATGTTGAAATTATTAAACAATTAAATAATAATTACTAAAAATTAAAATATTATAAAAAAATCTTTCATATAAATTATTTTGTACTTGAATTTTAGTTGTCCATTATATGTTTTGAAAATTTACTTACTGTTTTTTTCTTAATAATTTCCTAATGATTTCTTCCTAAAACCTAAGTTTTGTGTCCTGAACAAGTTGTAATTAGGCTTCATTTAGGAAATAATTCAATTTTTGAATATAAAAAATATGTATATCGGTGTTTCCCAACGTTACATAGGGGGCATCAGAATTTTAGAAAGACTTAGGTGGGGCATGGTAAAAAAAAGGTTGGGAAACACTGTTCTAGAATGTACTATTATAGTTAATTTAAATACCTGTTCTATACGAATTAACTGAATATGACGTTTTAGAGATATAAAAGCACAAAAAAGTACTTTTAAAATTCAAAGGAAATTTCTTACTATGCTGCCTACAAGTTGCACTTATACACTGCAGGGTGCCTGATAGAGACCCTCAAGTGATAAGAATGGCCGAATAAAGGTGAACAGTTCTACTTCTATGAATCAAAAGGTGAATAAAGGATTAAAGGTGAATAGATCTAGTACTAGGAATCAAAATGTGACGTCTCATTTGACTGCTGAAAGGGGCTGGGGCGGGTGCGGCGTAAATAAACAAATTTTTTATTGAATTAATTTTTATTATAAAACTTAGATATATTAATTTTTTTAAATTTTATTTGCATTTCTGCGATACACCTGAAGCATACTCGCCGCAAACAGGTTGAGAAACACTGGACTATACTATACTGAGAGATCTAGATACAAAAAGCACATGATTCATTTCAGCTATTATGCTGATAAATAGTCTGTAATAAAAAACTTTTTAAAAAAGTTACAATGAAGTTTCACATTTTTATGGCCCCAGCCATCCAGAGTGAAAGCAGAAATTTTATTCAATCAGTCATTGAGCATTTCTTCCGCTCTGAGTACAGTTGTGCCCCTGTATCCGCTGATTCAGTTACTCGTGGTTAACCACAGAAAAAAAAAATTTTTTTAAATGAAAAAATTTGGAAAATTACAGAAAAAAAAATAAATAAACGGCTAATAAGTTTCAAACCGCCCACCAAGGGAGTACAGTCAGTCCTCGTATAGCACGATAGTTGTGTTCCTAGAAACCTTCTTGCAATATAAATAATAGGCCCTATGAAAAAAATAGGGTTAGGTGCCGACCACCCAAGATTGAACACACATTTGTAACCAAAACATTAACAAACACAATAAATAATCATAATAAAATATGTATTTTATTACAACTATTACATAATAAAATATTGCTAATGCTTTTGATTCTATCATATGCAAACTTCTTTGATCTTCTATCCAAACAGATGACAGCCGTCCCATCTCTTCCAATTCTTTGTGTCTTGATCTAATAGATTTTGTTACACTTTGATCTTCTATCCAAACAGATGACAGCCGTTCCATCTCTTCCAATTCTTTGTGTCTTGATCTAATAGATTTTGTTACACTTTGAGTTGTTCCTGCTATGAAAGTTGTTTTTATTTTCTCTGCATTCTTTCTAATTCTTGGCATTGCTTCATTTAGGCTTGTAGCACGTGCAATATCACACATTCCTTCCTTTCGCTCAAAGCGTTTCACAATTTCATATTTTTTCTCTATCGATAGAGGACTGGCCTCTTCACCAGGACGCTTCCTTTTCCCACCTTTTAAGTATTTTACTCATTTTTAGGGAATAAAGCACAATTACAAAATGAGGGGGCACGTTAGATACACACATAAACAAAGCTGCGCACATGTAGCAAATGAATAAACAACACCATAAAGGCAGAGACACTATTAACCTCACAAGCTCACTTTTTACTAAAGCACATTTCTGGAGGTCACTATCCTTAAACCAATTTCTGCTAGTTGAATCTATTATAAACTGGTAGTAAACTCGATCCATTATTACCTTATTTAATGTTGGTAATGTCTTACTGTGTGTTTAATTTATCAATTAAACTTTATTTTACGTATGTATGTATGTATGTACAGGAAAATCACATCATATATGGGGTCAGCAGGTGTTCGCTTACATCAGCAGTTTCAGCCATCTGCGGTAGGTCTTCTTTATGCACAGAGAAGTAAGATACAGAGTGCACACTTGCTCAATTACTCCCAGCGCCCTCACTTTCAGGACATGAAACTAACGCGGAGATCTGTGGCCATCAAAACTCACTGGGTAATAAGCATAAATTATTTAATTAGTAATAAAATTTATTACTAATTAAATTATTTATGTGAAAACAAGTAAATTTCCATATTTTACCAGAGAAATGAATTAAAAGTATAAGTGGGGAGAAAATAGCAGGAGGTAAAAAAAATGGATTTGTACCGCGGAAAGAGAAAAATCCGATATTTGACGTTGCCACATGGCTACTATAACTGTTAATATAACTTGCCGAATCATTTAATTATGTTATATTTCGCTATTCTTCCGCCGTTCTTACTGTTTTTTTTTTTTTTTTTTTTTTTTTGTATTGGAATAACAATAAATTATGAAAATTTCATACTAATAATCAGCGAATCGATAGTCCAACGCAATTACAAAACTTTAGAAAATGCTGTTTCTATGCCCTGAAAGTGTGGCCTCCACTGTCCATGCGTTTTAACATGTAACTGGAATTAACATTGTCGTCTATGGGAGTGTCCACTCTGTATACGTATCCCCCGCGGATATGGGGGGTCTTACTGTACTTTCTTCTAAAACCGTTTCATAACTAAAAACTAACCACGTGTATCCAAATAGATTTTGTTATATAGTGTACTCAGTAAAAAAAAAATAGCAGCCGATTCACACTAAATAATAACAGTTCACAGGAATTCAAAGGACTGAAAAAAACTCGCCTTATGCATATAACTGTAAGACTTCGATGTCACCTTCATTGAAATTAATTCACGTTGAAGTATGAAAGTTGATTTCGGATGTATACTCGTTGTTTTCAGCAGAACCAGAAAATGCGATATATTTCGCTTGCCTCTTGCGATTAACGCCATCTTTGTCACCATATAAAAATCGTAAAAACAAATATTTCCAGAAAGCCAAACAGGTTAATACATTAGACAATAATAACAAATGCCACGAAAAAATAACTAAATTTCCAACGCAATCATAATACAATGAAGATAACGAAAGGTTATACGACCATATATTTTACTACGCTTTCAAGCAGACTACAAATTGCACGCCATCTGCAAACTAAATATTACCTGATAATAAATTAATATAAATTAAAAAACAAAATACGTAATAATAATAATAACCGCAGTGGAATTCAAGCGACCCATTATTAGTTATCCGAAATTTCAGCTAATCGATTTTTTTTTTTTTTTTTTGCATTTCTTTTCTAACTTAAGTTTTACTCAAAGAATTTGACACACCTGATATTTACCTTCAAGAAACAAACTATCACATGGATATAATAAAATGATAATAAACCCAATGAAAGCATATCAGTCTTAATATTCAAGTTTGCAGATAATAAAGGGTGGGCAGGAGTGGTTAAAGAGAGTAATGACAATATGCTGTTGCAACAGGATCTAGAAAAGTTAGACAGATGGGCTGAGAAATGGCAATTCAAGAACATTGACAAATGCAAAGTATTGTATATAGATAGCAGCAACCGCAGAGTAACGAATCAACAGTGTCGTACACTAATGTGCAAAACTTAAGGACCAACAATATTTGTAAAGGTTACAACCATAAAATCAACCAAACAGCCTGTGGCGATTTGCGTAACAGTGACCGTTCAGTAGAAAGCAGGTGCACATGCAAAATTTGAATCGTGATGAGAGGACTCACATAAACAGTTATAGACAACCCCAGGGGCTCACATTTGGTGAATATGGGCTTGACACACTCAACAATATGGGTCCTGATCTCTCTCTCTCTCTCTCTCTCTCTCTCTCTCCATAAGCCTCCTTGAACCATATGGCTGATAATAATAATAATAACAATAATTACCGAATGGTGAGCAGGATTGTTACAGACCTTCGATTGGTTTCATACTGTGCTACAGACAACATACTGTACTATTGGTTTCATACTGTACTACGAAATCGCCAGTAGACAACGTCTCGATGACTTTACCCGGGGTCGAATAATTGAGAAACTCGAGGAAGGTCGAAGTGCGAGGAATGTGGCTGCAGATTTCGGTTTCGCTGATAGCATCGTCTCACGTGCGTGGTCGGCCTTCACTGCCTCAATAATAAGAATATCAAGGAAAGAATGGGGAATTAGTAAAAGGATCTTGTTTTTGTATTATAAAACAATATTTCTGCCAACAGTCTCATATGCTGCAACCATTTGGTATCACAGCCATAACGGTTAAAATGAAAATGAAACTTATTTCTCTTCAAAGATCCATGTTATTATCTGTTTTAAATTTCTCTATAACTGTATCAAACAACAGATTACAAGTCTTAGCAGGAACCAATCCCCTGGATCTGTATATCGTATTCAAGGGATGGCAGGTCGGCTTAAGAACGGTTTGGCTTCGGAACTAATGGGAATAACATCTCATCCAGTGAACGAGGTCAGACAAGAGAAGAAAAGATTGTGGAAACATCTGACATCTGTGTGGCAGGATCGGTGGAATGCCAACGAACATGGAACAGTTACGAGGCAATTTATGACCAAAGTGGACTTTACTGCCGACAAGGAAATAAATCCTTGTCGGCTCCTTCGACGAATACAACTTACTTATTAACGGGACAGGCTCCCTCAGAGCCAAGTTACATGAACGTGGACTTGAGCCAGACCCTTACTGCACTTGAGGGGGATGTGGAAACTTGGTCTCATGTTTTATTAGACTGCCCACAGTATCTTCAGGCACGTCTAGAGTTGTTCAGCAGTGTAGCGTATCTACAGAAGATAACATAAGTCCCTTGGTCGAAAGCTGTAGGAATTTTAATGCTTTGCAGACATTTTCAGTGACTGTTTTTAAAAGAAGACTAGAAATAAGATTCCTTCACCCTCAAGGAAATTAGATGTAGGATGTACAGATGAATTATTAAAGAAACATATACTAAGATTATTTGATTAGTTTCTCAGCTGGTTGGAAGTCGCAGATCGGATGCTTGAATAGAACTCTAATGGGAGGATATACAGAGATTCTCAGGTGTTAATAGGATTCTCTAAAGAATGTTGATTGATTCTGGGCATGATACCTGAAATTAAAAACTAAGCAACCAGATGGAAACATAGTTTACAAGCATAACAACTTCTTATGAAACTTATGCAGTTATACCTTGTGTGGTCTCTAATGCATTAAGGGCTTATGCCTCAAGCTGCGAAAGAGTTAGATTATATATATCTTAGTGTACTTGTATCATTTATACACAGTCAATTATAGATTAGCAAATTTGCAATAGCGGCATCGTTTAAGTTACATCTCATATTGTGAATACCTTCACGACGAGTTGCCATGACATTGCACTACTTCCAATAAGTAACGCTTCACCCGAAGGAGAAGACTGTTGTTACTTATTCTCAGTGGATACCACCACCCAGACGGCACCGTTTCAGGGCTATTTGGCCCTTCTTCGGTGGGTGAATAGGTACCCAAGTGATGCAATGATCACAAAAGAGTTGTGAAGTACATCTCTATAATATGAGAGATGCCTGATGGTCTTAACTTATATCATGCACCATCAGGCATCTCTCATATTGTGGAGATATACTTCACAACTGTTTTGTCATCATTACATCACTTGGGTACCTACTCACCCACCGAAGAAAGGCCAAATATCCTTGAAAAGGCACCAGGGGGAGCCTGATGATGTCCAGAGTTTCCAAGAATAGGTAACAACAGCCTTCTCCACTGGAGAAGCGTTGCCTATTCGAGGAGTTTTTGAGTGGTGTGAGTTGAAGGAGTTACTGTCCCTTTCATTCTTCTACACCGTTTCTTTTCCTCTTCCGCTCCTACTATTGCTTTCCCTCTACCTTTTAGCTTTTCTAAGTCTAATAGGATAGTCGACTGGATAGAAACGGTGCCGTCTGGGTGGTGGTATCCACTGAGAATAAGTATCAACAGTCTTCTCCTTCGGGTTAAGCGTTAAAATTATTCGAAGTAGTGCTATGTCATGGCAACTCGTCGTGAAGGTATTCACAATATGAGATGTAACTTAAACGATGCCGCTATTGCAAATTTGCTCATCTATAATTGGCTGTGTATAAATAATGCAAGTGCACTAAGGTATGCCTTGTGTGGTCTTAAGTGACATCTAGATTTGTGACCATATAGATATGAACTACCACATGCATACACTTGAAAACTGCATGAACTGAATAAAACGTGTTTTTCACAACGAGAACTTTTGTAAGTGAAAATACTCCATTTGCTTACCTAACTGTCATTGGATTTCAAAATCATACACGTTAGGATTCTCGGGAAAAAGAGAATAATTAGAAATCTTCAGCAACTAGAATAGAGCCACCGGAAGAAGAGATTTTTTAAGACTTATGCTTGTACAGAACGGAGATGACTACTGGGATTGACTTTTTTCTTGAATGAAATCAAACTGGACAGTTCAACTTGTGACTTCACTTGAAAATAAGAAAATGTACTGAAAACAATTGGACTGTAGTGAAAAAGACCAAGCCCTTAGGAAATCATGTATATATGTTAATATAATTGTTACAATTGTTTAGGCAGAACATCCTCCTTGCCTTGGAGTGGTTGGTCCTGGTGACTCGGGACCAAAATTGCATATCTCCTAAGGACAGAAGTGTTTGGTCGAGATACTTAGACCATAAATGTATATAACTACTAGTTTTTTTTTTTTTTTTGCTGGCTCTCAGGTATGAGCAACCTGGGAGCAGGATGGCAGGCACCCACCAGTATTGCATTACCTCTGGCGGGTGCGAGATTTTCGGTGGTAATTACACCGGTACAGGATGACTGTTGACCCAGGCCTGGTGCTAGGGATGGGCACCAGGCTGCAGCTCCCCATACGGTGGCTGCACCATGGTGGTATAATAGCCTGATACAAACAAAACAAAACAACACACATTACCACATACACTGACACTTTTCAGGCCCATTATGCAGAGTTTCCACACCATAACAGAGTACAAAGGTGGAGATGGGCTAATGCCTAGAAGCCACCCTGATATAAGAACACACACACACACACACACACACACACACACACACACACACACACACACACACACACACACACAGTACCTTGATTACCATTATATAGAACGGATATATATATATATATATATATATATATATATATAAATGGAATGGAATGGAATACCTAAACTGTTTATATTATTATGTTATTTTTATTTTATTTTTTTTAAGGTCCTAGCCACTGAAATCTCAGAAAACTAGTTGATAGCACCTGCCAGAGTAAATAATATTTAAACTACTGGTACCTGGTCTGCCTTCACGGGACAGAGTGTGGACAACGTTGGGTCCCATTAGGGGCCTAGCGACTAAATAACTAGAGGAACAACGGTACACGACACTACACACATATATATAACACATACAGTTTTAAACCTCTGGCATTAGCAGTGTTCTGTGTCACACCCACAATGTATACTATGCGGAGTTGGGGGAAACGTCCGGTGCCATTTAACACTAAACGCACTCTACCAAAACTGTCCAATCTTAGACAATTCACTTTTATACTTTATTATATATTTTTAAATTTATTTATAAACAGTATATATATTTTTTTATAATTTTTTAAAATTATTTTTTAAAATTTATTTTCATTTTTTTATTATTATTTTTAAATTTATTTTTATTTTTTTAAAATTTATTTTTAATTATTTATATATATATTTTATTTTTTTTTTCTTTGTGCTGGTACCCTAAGTTTGGGTAGCTGTGGGTACAGGATTTGCTGGCATCCACTGGTATAGCACTACCTTTGGTGGGTGAGGGACTCCGCCCTCTTCAGGGCAGACAAAAATTGTAATGGTCTATCTCCACTTGGCTAAGGACATATCTAGTTGTGGCCCAACTCTTCGTGGTGTAGACGGGCACTGGGCAAGCTTTCCAGTAGATCGCCTGACCGGTGGCAAAGAGGCCAGAAATAACTAATCATAACAGCACATGATATGCGCAAACATAACACTACACGTTTCTGGCCGTACCACAGAATTTTCTATCATCACAGAGTAACATGGAGGAGATGAACTTATGTTCCTGGAGCCACAGTACAGAAAATACTATTCATGTCTGCCTGTCTCCATACCGAAACATCATTCCGGAACCATCAACCCGGATTGTTCGTTGTTCGAGACTGGTTCGCGAAACATGATGAGGAAGACTTCCAGGTATTGCCCTGACCTCCAAATTCCCCAGACATCGATCCTATTTAGCATCTGTGGTTTGTGTTGGAACAGTAACTCCGATCTGCGGCGTCTAACCACGCAGTTAAAGGGTCTGCTGATTACGTGTTGGTACCAGATACCACAAGACACGATTAGAAGTTTTGCAAAGTCCATGCCTCGCAGGGAACGAGCTGCTTTGGCTGCACGTGGATGACCAACATCATATTCGGTAGGTGGTCATGTTGTTTTGTCTCATCGGTATATATTCTTTCTCTACAACCAGCCGTTTGGCCTATCAGTACTGAAACAGTCGATAGGCAAATCTCGCGATTGGTCTTGACGGAATTTTAAACTCAATGCTATAACACTTAACAGAAGCAGACTTCTTGTAGTAGGGTTCTAGGAACATCAGCGACCGACTAAGGCTATATTTCCCCGTTTATACTGTCTGTCAATTGAATGTGTTCTGTGGTTTATTTTCTGTTTGCTGGACAACAAACCAGAGTTTCGGGGAGAAAAACATGACCTCGTCTCAGACCGACTAACTCAGCCATCTTGTGAAAAAAGCCCATAAAAATTTCTCTAGTCATCGATGGAAGTCGAACTCAGGCCTTTTTTTTCCCAGGTATGGGGAGAAGGGCGATCCTATCAACTGTGTTACTCATGAGGGCGGATCACATTAGACTAGAATCTACAGATTTAAACAATCCATCAAGATGTGCTCCTCCCTAATCCACCATGGGCTAAAATTATGGTTAAATGTAATTGTTATTTCAGTCAATGAGGTAGCATCCTCTGGAAAGCTTAAGTATGACACAACTTCATGCTGTCCACACCCAAAAAATAATGCTGAGTATAATCAGATATGCACTAATGGTTCGAAATCAGTCAAGGCAGTGAATGCTGTGGCAGTTTTACCGGCTTTTACTCTTTTAGATTCTCTACGAACACAATTCGGAAATCCTTGTGCAGAACGTTTTCTCATATACCTAGCTCTTAATCACCTAGGTCCTTAAACCAATGCACAACATGTCATCTATTCCGGATCTTTCAACCCTATCAACTCAATGCAGAATGTAACACACAATTACCATCCCCTAGTGAAACAAATCAGATCTAAACTAATCCAGCTACAAGACAAACAATATACAGTGGTATTCTTCTGAATCCCAGTTCATTTTGGAAAACTCGGATATGGAAACGCAGATCAGGCTACAAAACAACCTCTAAATTCAAAATAAATTGACATGATGATTCTTGCGCATGAATTACAAAACCATTGTATGAAAAACCTATAACTCCCAATGGAAAAATATATGGCAGAAACATATATTTTTCCATGAGGGAATTTCATTTTAGGAAGGAAGGTTGCTAGAACGATTACAGAGAAGGGAAACAAGATTGGTGAGAGGAATATGACTTGTCAAATGCAGGGTCATGCCATTAGACAACCAGATTTTGTGGTTCACTTGACCTCGCAATCTTTTCTCCTTTTCCTGAGGTAAGGTGGGCTCTCCCATTTTACCTCGCCTTCTTTCTTCTCCTCTGTCTCTCACACCTCCTGTTACAAAAAAAAAAAAAAATTTTTGGTGCCCTCTCTGGGAAGCTCAGGCTAACCCCAGGGTTGTCCAGCCAGAGTTCTCTTCCTACTTACCTGGTCCGGATCTCAGTGCCAGTGATGATAACTAGCGGTGTGTGGTGCTCCACAGATGAACATAAGCGGCCAGATGAACAACATAACCCACACTAAGCAAACATGAGTGTGCGCGGTAGCACAGTGGTATCGTCACTGTCCTCCCCCACACCGGGTGGAAAAGGCCCGGGTTCGAATCCCGTCAATGACGCAAGGAACTTTAATGGGCTTTTTTAACTCCGAGGCTGAGTTAATCGGTAGATAGCAAGGTTTCCCCACCCCAGAGAAACTGGAGTTTTTCGTCCAGCAAACAGACAAATCGACCATAGAGAACACGCAATTAATAATAGTTTTTAAGCAAACATGAACATTCACTAACACATGCTATCTGGCCTTGACAATATTGTCTTACTTCACAAGAGATTCAAATGCGGAGTGGTGCGAAAGAACCGGTGCCGCTTGTCAAAAAACACAATATCACTATGCCTTCTTCCTGACTTTTAGTCGAAGTATGGAGATTCGAATTGCCAACAAGATCTGAATTTCAACCGAGAGTTGAATTAAACTGCGAAAGTTCTCTAGAACAAATTAATTATTTTAATTGTGCATTAACACCAGATAATTTTGAATATTCTTGTCGTCTCGAATAAGACTTGGCATTAGAACTAGATTACTGTGGTCAGTCTAGATTTAATGATTAAAGGAGACTTTTGCTTAATAAATTAGAAGATTGCAAATACTGTACTGTAAAGCTTGAGATAGTTTATAAAGTATTTAAGGGCAAAGGCCTCATGCTACGAGGTAAAATGACTAATATGTAGGTTAGAGCAAATGCATTAACCTGCCCACCCACCTAGGAGGGGCCAAAAAGCTTTGAAACGGTGCCGTCTGGGTGGTGGTATCCGCTGAGAATAAATAACAATAATCTTCTCCACTGGTGAAGTGTTATTTATTCTAGGTAGTACAATACCATGGCAACTTGTTGTGAAGGCAGTCACAATATGAGATATAACCAAAACGATGCCAATGTAATTAATTAATTTAACTACTTCGGTAGATAGCTATGTTAAAATGATCCATTTGCACTAACCTACATATTAGCTTGAGATAGTTTTATATTACGTATATGTACACTGAGTTAACTATACTGTAATATCGGTGTAGATACACCATAGTTTACCCATAAATTTGAACTACGTATGTAATGTAAAAGGCATCGTTTTAATTGTATCTCATATTGTGAGTGCCTTCACAACGAGATAACTGATATTGCACCAGTTCAAATAAATAACGCTTCTCTAGTAGAGAAGACATCTCTAGTAGGGATGGGATACACTTAAATAGAAAGGGTGCAAGAATATTTGCTGATGCTATCGAGGCAGCGTTAGGTGGGTCGGAAAACTGCTAGCTTCTGGGGGAGACAAAGACCAATAGATTGACAGTAGCCACTGGCAGAGGTGAAAGAGATTCTTGCACTGCTTCTATTATAATGAGCAGAAGCCTGAAAAACAAGATGCATGGTATTTCAGAGACTGCTGGGAGCCATTGCGGTACAAGTAAACACATGGGTTGTGTTAGGGTAGTTAAGAATAGAAACAGGTGCAGGTATACTTGCGTGTACACCAATGCTAGGAGTTTAGTAAATAAATTTGATGAATTTGAGGTATTGCTCAAAACATCGAAGGCAGATATTGTTGGGATATCAGAGACGTGGTGTCACACAGATATAAGGGATGCGGAACTAGAATTTGGGGAATACAATGTGTATAGAAAGGATAGACAGGACAGGAGGGGAGGAGGTGTTATGCTATTAGTTAAGAAACACATAAAAACCAAGGAAGTGAAGCCAGTCGACATCGCTGGACAGTGCAGTGTGGAGTCAGTTTGGTGTGACATAAACATTGGGAGATCAAAATTGAGAGTAGGAGTGTGCTATAGGCCTAATGACTCTGATGAGTATAATAAGGAACTGTACAGGGAAATAGAGTGGGCCAGTAAATCAGAGTGTCTTATAATGGGAGATTTTAATTTCCCAGATATTGACTGGATTTTGGGGGCTGGTTACTCACACACTAGCAGGGCTTTTGTGGATTTATTGGATGATTGTTTTCTACATCAGCATGTTCGGGAGGCAACTAGAGGGAGTAATACTCTTGATTTGATTATCAGCAGTGATTCTTCATGCATTAAGAATCTGCAGATAAATGAACCACTAGGTGGCAGTGATCACAGTGTGCTGAAGTTGGATTTACTCAAAGAGGTAACTACCATTAGGGGTAAAGGGAAGGGTTATTGCTTCCGTAAAGGCGACTACGATGGACTGAGACAGTATTTAAATTCTATACAGTGGGACCAACTGATGATGTTACCAACAGCAAATTCAAAATGGGAAGCATTCAAAGAACTTATCTTTTAAGCTACTAGGCTTAACATACCAACTAAGAAATATTGTTCAAGGTTTAGGCCAAAATGGATGTCAGATGAACTAATGAGGCATATGGCAGAGAAGAAAAATGCATGGGATACATACAAATTAACACATGACACAGAAGCCTATGATAGATACAAGTTGATATGCAACCAAGTTACAAAGGATGTTAGGCAGGCGAAGGCAGATTACGAGAAATCCTTGGCAAGGGATGCAAAGAAAAACAGCAAAGAGTTCTTTACTTATGTAAACTCTAGAAGGAAGGGGATGAATCAGATTGGTCCACTTGATATTGATGGGTCAAGTGTTGATGATCCTGCTCAGGTAGCTAACAAACTAAATGAAGATTTTGCATCGATATTCACACATGAGGAGTTATTCAGCGAGGGGAATGCCAGAGGTGTATTCAACTCTAGCAGTAAGCTACAGAATCTTGAAATAACTGGGAGTAAAGTAGAGGAGAAACTGTTGAAGATAAACACAAGAAAGGCACCCGGGGTGGATGGGATCTATCCAGTTATATTAAAGGAGGCAGCAATCCGTTGGCCATAATTATGAGAGCTTCCTTGGACTCAGGGGAGGTACCCATAGACTGGAAATGTGCAAATGTGACCCCAATTCACAAAGGAGGATCAAAGGCTGACACAAGTAATTATAGACCTGTGAGCTTAACTTCTGTTCCAGGAAAATTAATGGAGGCACTGGTTAAAGAAGCACTGCAGGATCATTTAGACAAGACTTCAGTTATAGCTCAGACACAGCATGGTTTTGTTAAGGGGAAGTCTTGCCTGACCAACTTGATTGGATACTATGATGCAGTCACAAAAGAACTGGATGCAGGGAATAACTTTGATATTATATACTTGGATCTTAGAAAGGATTTTGATACTGTTGCTCATGGAAGACTGCTACACAAATTGGAGCAGTGTGACATTGGGGCAAATTGCTGCTATGGATAAAGGGGTGGTTGAGGGGGAGAAGACAGAGAGTGGTAATCAATGGACACTGCTCATCGTGGACTGATGTTATTAGTGGAGTCCCTCAGGGCTCAGTGTTGGGTCCATTATGGTTTTCTGTATTTATAAATGATATTGATGATGGTATATCGGGCTTAATGTCCAAGTTTGCAGACGATACAAAGGTTGGCAGGGTTGTCAAGAACACTACTGACACTATGCTGCTGCAACAGGATCTGGAAAGGTTGAGCAGATGGGCTGAGAGGTGGCAAATGAAGTTTAACATTGACAAATGTAAAGTACTACACATGGGTAACAGCAACCCCAGAGCAACGTATCAACTCGGTGGTACAACACTGACAGTGGTAGAGAATGAAAGGGACTTGGGGGTGGTTGTGCAGGCAGATATGAAGTTCTCTGAGCAGTGCAGACGGGTTGCAAGAGTAGCTCATGGAGTATTGTCAATGATATACAGGAATTTTTCCAGCAGGAATAAGGAGGTAATTATTCCATTGTATAAGGCGATGGTCAGTCCACACCTAGAGTACTGTATACAGGTCTGGAGGCCTCATTTCAAGAAGGATGTAGAGCTGCTGGAACGAGTACAGAGAAGGGCAACAAGATTAGTGAATGGAACAAAGGGGTGCTCTTACGAAGAAAGGCTTAAGTTTTGCAAATTACAGTTTGTGGAGACTAGGCACCAGCGAGGTGATCTGATAGAGGTGTATAAAGCCTTGAATGGTTTAAGCATGCTCAATGCTGATGGAATTCTTCCTCTAGCTCAGAAAAATCACCTGAGAGGGCATAAATTCAAATTGAGGAAAGACAGATGTAGGATAGACGTGCGGAAATTTGCCTTTAGCCAGCGGGTGGTTGGTTGGTGGAACAGACTTCCATCCCTTGTGGTGGAGGTTGATAGCCTAAATAAGTTTAAGGCTCAGCTGGACAGGTATTTTGAACGAACAGAGGGGTGAAGTGGAAGTGGTTTTTTTTTTTTTTTTTTTTTTTTTTTTGGCTGATGCTGCATAAGCTTGCTTTCTTGCATCAAATGCCTCTACTAATGCTAATGCTAAAATGCTAAAGACTCCTGTCATTTATTTTCAATGGCTGAAAATTTTCAGTAGACGAAATGGACAAGGCATAATTTCTTATGGGTTTAGGTAATCAACTATATAATATCGGTGTAGATACACCATAGTTTACCCATAAATTTGAACTACGTATGTAGTTTAAAAGGCATCGTTTTAATTGTATCGCATTTCGTCTTCTAATACATTATTATTTATACACCATTTGGTATCTCTCATATTGTGGATATAACTTCGCAACTGTGATGATATATTGCTTTACCAAAACTTCTGTTCCGGGTAAAATAATGGAGTCACTGGTTAAAGATGCATTGCAGGATCATCTAGACAAGACTACAGCAATAATTCAGACACAGTATGGGTTTGTTAAGGGTAAGTCTTGTCTGACAAATTTGATAGGATATTATGATGTGGTTACAAAGGAACTGGATGCAAAAAATAATTTTGATATCATATATTTGGATTTCAGGAAAGCTTTTGACACTGTTGAGCATGGAAGACTATTGTACAAATTGGAGCAGAATGGTATTAAGGGTAAGTTGCTACAATGGATAAAAGGATGGTTAAGTGGGAGAAGACAGAGGGTGGTAATCAATGGGTGCTGTTCTTCGTGGACTAATGTTATTAGTAAAAGTCCCACAGGGTTCAGTGTTGGGTCCACTGTTGTTTTGTATATTTATCAATGATATTGATGAAGGTATATCAGGCTTAAAGTCGAAGTTTGCAGATGATACAAAAGTTGACAGGGTTGTTAATGACAGTAATGGCAGTGTGCTACTGCAACAGGATCTAGATAATTTGGGCAGATGGACTAAGAAGTGGCAACTGAATTTTAACCTTGACAAATGTAAAGTACTGCATATGGGTAGAAGTAACCCCAGAGAAAGGTACCGACTGGGTGGTACTACACTTAAGGTGGTAGAAAATGAAAAAGACTTGGGAGTAATTGTGCAGTCAGATATGAAGTTTTCTGAGCAATGCAGACAGGCTGCCAGGGCAGGTCATGGGGTTTTGTCAATGATATATAGGAATTTTGCTAGCAGGGAGAAGGAGGTGATTGTCCCTCTGTATAAGGCAATGGTCAGGCCACGCCTTGAGTACTGCGTACAGGTCCGGAGGCCTCATTTTAGGGAGGATGTAGATTTACTTGAGCGTGTACAGAGAAGGGCAACAAGATTGGTGAGGGGAATGAAGGGATCCTCTTACCAAGAGAGGCTTAAGTTCTGCAAATTGCAGTGGCTGGAGACTAGGCACCTGCGCGGTGATCTGATTGAGGTATATAAGGCCTTGAATGGGTTGAGCACGATGAATTATGATGGGATACCTCCACTTGTTCAGATTACGAACATTTGGGGGCATAAATTCAAATTAAGATAGGACAGATGTAGAATAGATGTGCGGAAATTTGCCTTTAGCCAGCGGGTGGTTAATTGCTGGAACAAACTTCCATCTTTCTTTGTGGAAGTTGATGGGTTGAATAAATTTAAGGAGGAACTGGACAGGCATTTTGAGGGAATGGTGTGAATTTGTTTTTTTTTTTTTTTGGCTGATGCTGCATAAGCTCATACACTTGCTTTCTTGCATCACATGCCACTACTACTACTACTACTACTACCAGGGTACCTAACCACTCTCTGATGGCGAAGCCAACTAGCTTCTAAACGATCGTCTGGGTGGTAGTATCGACTGAAAATAAATATCAGTTGGCTTTTCTACTAGAGAAGCGTTATTTATTTGAAGTAGTGCAACACGTAGTTCAAATTTATATGTAAACTAAGGTGTATCTACACCCATATTATATAGTTAATTACCTAAACCCATAAGAAATTATGCCTTGTGCATTTCGTCTTCTAATGTACACCGAGTGGACAGAAATCATGCGATACCGACGTTGTAACGGGTAGGCCCATCTTTCGCCCGGATAAGGGCAGTCACACGGGAAGCATTGAGTCTAGTGGCCTATTGAGGTGTATAAGGCACCTATCTCTTTGAAGTTGGTAGTGATTTGTGCCACTGTTGCTCTCCGCTTGGCTGAAACAATGTGAGTCCAAATGGACTCAATGCTTCACGTGTGACTGCCCTTATCCGGGCGGAAGATGGGCCTACCCGTTGCTACGTCGGTATCGCATGATTTCTGTCCACTCGGTGTACATTAGAAGACGAAATGTGCACTAGTTCACGAAAGCGTTCCACAGGTATTTCTATCAAAAAAAAAAAAAAAAATGCGATTTATTTTCTAGTTTTCGTCACAATATCCAGCCTTCTCTTCGTTCTGGACATTTTAGGTAGTCTCCTTTCGCCACATGTAGGGGCGGTCTAAAAATTCAGGGCTCATGAGTGCGTGAATTAATATTGGGAAAAAGGCAAGGAGCTTTGGATTAAGGTGAGACCCCATTAGGGATTTGGAGTACCTTTTCAGACCGGAGCAGGGTGCATTGCGCCTGTTCCCTCTCTCTCTCCCCAGTAAGGATCCGTCCTGTTCAAGCACAAATGGAGACACAATCTGTATCATTTGGTATGTATGCACATTGCACGTCACTAAACACTGGGTGTAGGATTCAAATCTCGAACGTACCTTTCCACATTGTCCCAAAGATGCTGCACAGGATTCTTGTCCACTGAGCGAGGAAGCCATTCCATGGATGGTAAAATCTGCGGAATGCTCTTCGAACCATGTTGTAGTCACCACGGCTCTGTGGGGAAGCACATTGTCCTGCTGGAAGTGTCCATTTCCCTGTGGGTGCTCGATGACCATGAAGAGATGGAAATGGTTTGCAAGGAAGAACACCTGACCTTGACCGTTCAGAGATGCGTCTAGACGTACCAGATGTTCCAACATGTACCAGTTGAACAGTCCCCAGACCCTTACCGACTGTCCACCTGCTAGAATAGTTCTTTGTTGGCATGACGGGTGCATAGCTTCGTGTGATTTTCGCCAGTTATGCACCCTTCCGTTCGCTCAAATAACTGGAAACGGGACGAATCGAACCAAGAGACCCGTCTCCAATTATCCAAGGTCTAGTGCCGATGTTCTTTCTCCCAGTTGAGGCGTAGAGTCCTCTGTCATGGTCTTAGCAATAGGACTTTGGTCAGTTGGCGGCTCCCATAATCTACTTTGGCTAATGATTGTCTGATGGTGCAGTCGTTTCTGGCACCTATCTCTTTGAAGTTGGTAGTGATTTGTGCCACTGTCGTTCTCGGCTTGGCTGAAACAATGTGAGACAAATAAAGTGCTACAGTGATCCACCACCTTTCTCCGCTCACAGTGCTGTCCGAGATGAGATGTTATTCCGGAAATGGCGTATTTCCGATAGCGCTTGATACTGTGACTGGGGAGAGTGAAATTTCTGTATCACCTCCGCGATAGAGTGACTCATACGTCGGGACCCCACTATCATTCCTCTTTCAAAGTCGGTTAACTCACGATGTTTATCCATATTGCCATCGAATTATCGTCTACGTGATTGCAGTGTACCTATATACCAGCCAAGCGGTGGGTTCGTCCACTAGCGAAAGGGGTGACAGCGTTGCGATTCATAGGAACCATGTGTCCCATGAATTCTGTCCTTTAAGTGTAATGGCAAATTATGGAAGAAAGGCAGCTTATATAACATCAACAACAAAAAAAAAAGTTCAGACTTTTACCAAGAATTTTTTTGTCTAGTTCTCCCTTGAAGTTAATCAACACATCTACTTCCCACAACAACAGATTTTAAGTCTTTTCCAACAATCAATCATACGCTGACTGATGGCAAACTTCCACAAATTTATCCTGCAATCATCCTTCCTCAACTTGAATTTATGCCTCTTCATATGTGTACTTTCAGAAATTGGAAGGATACTCTTAACATTCATCTTATTCAATCTATTGAAGGCTTCAGTCACTTCAATTAGGTCTCCCTGCAGGTCTCACGAACTGAAGCCATTCTAAGTAAGAGCACCCTTTTGTAGTTTGGCCGCTGGCATACATATTTTGAGAGGCGTAGATATTCCTAAAAATAAAATGTTGGCACCCCTGAACCAATAGTAATTGCTGTTTCGGTTTCTATTCTCCACATAAGAACTACTGTAATCAGTAAATTTGGGAAGCCTACAGGGACTTGATATAGGAGGCTACTAGGCTTTTCATACCAACTAAGAAACGCTGTTCAAGGTCTAACTGGATTTCAGATAAATTAATGAGGCTCGTGGCAGAGAAAAAAAAATGCATGGGATGCATATAAATTATCAGACGACACAGAAGTCTACGGCAGGTGTAAGCTAGTCTGTAATCAAGTCACAAAGGAGGTTAGGCAAGCAAAGGCAGATTACGAGAAATCTATGGCAAAGAATGCAAAGAAAAACAGTAAAAAGTTCTTTGCTTATCTAAACTCTAGAAGGAAGACAATGAATCAGATTGGTCCACTTGATATCGATTGTTCATGATTCTTCTCATGTAGAGTGTAGAGTGTGTTTAGTGTCAAACGGCACCGGAGGTTTCCCCCATCTCTGCGTAGTATACATTGTGGGTGTGAAACAGAACACTGTCAATGCCAGAGGTTTAAAAGTACAGTATATGGATTGTGTATGTGTAGTGTCATGTACCATTGTTCCTCTGGTCATTTAGCCACTGGCTCCTAATGGGACCCAACGTTGACCACACTCTGCCCCGTGGAGGCAGACCAGGTACCCAGTAGTTTAGATATTATTTACTCTGGCAGGTCCTGCCACCTAGTTTCCAGAGATTTCAGTAGGACCTTAAAAAAATAATAATAAATAATTAAATAAAATAAAAAAAATCATAATAAAATGAAATAAAAAAATCATAATAAAATAAAATAAAAAATAAAATAATAAAATTAAATTAAAAAAAATATATATAAAAAAATAAAAAGGGGGAAAACGCTAGAATTGATAGCCAAAAGTCGTGTGAGGTTCAATTTTGCATGATTCAATTTTGATGTTTAATGTGTACGCTGGTGTATCGGTAGAGTGGGGGAAGGGAGACTGAAGACTAGGGTGGGAAAAGAGAGAAGAATGGGGACGATAGAGAAGACGACCCACAGTGGTCAGTGGGGCCTGCCCAGGCTCCACCAGAGGAAAGGAGGGATGGCAGGAAGGGGAGGAGACGGAGAACCGTCACCCCCACCAGGGAGGAGGGTATAAAGTAAATCGAGAGAGGGAGCTCGATTTAAATCGCCAATAAGGCGCTTTGCAGCAGAGCTGCACTGTCAAGTCCAGTAGTATCCGTCTTGCTTCCACAGAGGTCTGATCAGGTAGTTGTCGTTCATGAGATTCAGGTCCTGTCCATTCTGTCTTGATTGTAGGCTTTGAGTGGTAGTCAAGTCCAGTGTTTGTCACGTTTTCATCACTCTTGTCCAGGAAGTGAAGTTTACTGGCCGGATCTGTTGGTCATTCAGTAGCCATGTTTCAGTTAGTCACATTTGATGATGATTTGTTGGGGAAGTGGAGATATCTGCATGCTTCGTTGCGTTCTGTAGCCAGTCTCCTCCGAATTTGAATCACATCCGGAGATGGGTGTCTTAATATGGTTTGCTCTGATTTTCGTGAGGGCGTCATCCTATCCTATCTTGTGGCCAAGTGCCTCTGTCCAGGCAACAAGTCATTGCTGCTTCGGTTGGTTGCACTGTAGTTTTCATGGTAGCGGGTTGCTGTCTAGTCAAGTGAACTTGGTGGTTGCGGCAGGGTCGTCCTTCTTGTGAAAAGACTTTGGGCATATTTGGACAATGCTGTGTAGGTGACGTCACTCTCTAGGATGTGGTGCTCTCTGTCTCTAGGGATGAACTGTAGCTCAGTGATGAATGGACCCGGAGGTCCTCATAATCGGCAGTCATACACCAGTCATACATCAGGAGACCTGTGGATCACAGGAGACCTGTGATCCACATGCAGAAAAATGGATTGTTGACTATTCCCAGTATTGTTAACTTGCTGCGTATAGCACCGTATCCTGTTAATAAGTACGTGCAATAGAGTCCCGGGGAGAACCACGAAGGCGATTTTGGATACGTTGTTCGTACGTCTGGAATGAACTTGCGAGTTATCCCCCCTTTTGTGAACTCCATCCAACGTTGTTTCCATACGGATTGGAGGAAGTTTTGTAGTCATTTCATTTCTGCAGATCGATTCCCAGCGGGGTCCGTGATGTGGTCCCTGTGTGTCGTGCTCTTTCCTCGCCCAAGCTGGTACAGCATGCCTGTGCGTATCACCTCCAGGTCAAGAGGCAAGGCTCCCGTGATCACCTGCAGTGCATGGGTGGAGACGGTGTTACATGCACGCGTCAAGGTAAGAACTGGTCGGTGAATAATATTGAGTTTCCTGCTATTTGCCGCTTTTTTAGC
Organism: Mastigoproctus giganteus; assembly: GCF_048544385.1. NCBI lineage: Eukaryota > Metazoa > Arthropoda > Arachnida > Uropygi > Thelyphonidae > Mastigoproctus > Mastigoproctus giganteus. The sequence goes on from NC_143576.1 coordinate 222,683,934, forward strand.
CTTGTTAAACCACAACCTGGGGCGTATGTAGCTGCTGGAATGAAGACTGTTTTGTAGAGGAGGGCGAGTGTGCGCCTCTTTAGGCCCCAGTCCCGGTAGACGATCCTTGCTACCAATGCTGTATTTCTTCATCTTTGTTTGGATGTAGTTCAGATGTGGTAGGAAAGAGAATTTACTGTCGAGAATGAGTCCCTGTTGCTTTAGTTCCATGACCAATTTTATGGTTTTATTGTTAATTTTAATTTGTTCAGGCCTTGTGGGTGTTAGGTATCCTTTGAGGAGAATGGATTGAGTCTTGGTTGGACATATTTGCAAGTGGTGCTTTCTGGTCCATTCCTAAAGGACGGATAGGGCTCCATTTTCTGTTGTTTCCATCTGAGCCCTTGAGTCAGCTTCCAAGATCAGGGTTATGTCGTCTGCAAAAGCCAGCGCCCAGACGTCCTGAAGGTCCATGTAGAGGAATTCATCCAATACATAGTTCCAAAGGAGCTGTCCAAACACAGAGCCCTGCGGACATCCTAGAGTAAGGTGCCTGGATCACCACTCTTCTCTCAGTGAGATAACTCTACAGGCAAGTTATGCAGGTTTATGGGAAGGTTTGAGCACCTCAGTCGCGCAAGGACGCTAGGCCACCAGAGGGTGTCTTGCTGAATTAATAAATGGCATAGGCTATGCAAATTAAATACGACAGAATACCAGGCGCCCACCTTAGAGAGAATCCTGATCACAAGTGCCATTTTAACAATCGGTTCGCCGAACTCAACAAAAAATTAGGTATCGGTTCTGCCGAACCGGTGCGAACCGGCTGAATCCCACCACTGGATAGATCCCATCCACACCAGGTGCCTTTCTTGTGTTTATCTTCAACAATTTATCCTCCACTTTACTGATTCATCTGAATATCTGATTCATCCCCTTCTTTCTAGAGTTTACATATAACTCTTTGCTGTTTTTCTTTGCATCCCTTGCTAAAGATTTCTCGTAATCTCCCTTCGCCTGCCTAACCTCCTTTGTAACTTGGTTACAGATCAACTTTTATCTGTCGTTTTTTACAACGTATCTCTGAAGCTTATAGCTGGTAATGGGCTCTTGATGTATTGTTCTGTGCATGTTAAAAGTGATGGCACGGAGGTCTGATGTGGTCCTGGACCCTCCAGTCCGTTATATAGCAGGCGAGAGATCTTGTTGATAGGGTAACATCCAGAGTTGCCTCCCAGAGTGTAGAGGCAAAAGTTGGACAGTTTAAAACGACAATGCCACTGTTCGCCGAGAATTCCTCCATTCCTGGATCCTCTGTGCTCTGGGGGTGATACTGTGCCATGGGGGGGGAGACAGGTTACATCAGCGGAGATTAGAATTCTGGAGCCTGGGAGCTCTGCCAGAACTTGATTCAGATACTATGTTGCTGGGAGAATGTCTTCGCCCGGTCGACAGTAGAGAGAGATATGACATAGAAATCTCCAAGGGCAGAGATGATGTGCGCGCAGGAGGCCCATGCCGAGCATAACTGTGAGATATTTGTGACCGTTTTATAGGATGTCGAGTATCCCCGCACTTCATTAGCTACTGCATAGGGTTCTTGTATGCTTTGGCCCGCTGCGCATTGATCTGCATGAACCTGATGCACTTGTGGTTATATTGTTTAGGCAGAGTTTCCATATTCAATTCTTTGCTGGTGAGTTCTCTTGGCTTTAAGGTATACTGGGCATTTACTGTCACGAATGGAATGGGTGTGTGGGAGTTTCAGGCTTTTGCAGTTTGCGCACGTTGGTTCTTCTTCCTTGTTGGGGCAGTTTGAAAAGTTGTGCCTCTTCTCTGCACAATGGCCGCAGGTAAATATTTGGGTACACTTGTGAGTTATGTCTTATGTGTCCGAAGCGACAGCAGCGGAAGCACTCGGGTACTGCTACATGCTCTCTGTGCCGGGGCGATCCCCAGTTTATGAATATTCTTGTCTGCCGTGTGAGAATATTCCATGCGTCTGGAGTAAGCTCCACAACCCAGTTTATGGAGTTGCCATACCTGCTGCTTGTCTGATATTTAGGGATAATAACACTCGCCTGGCCTTGGTTAGGTAGGTCCAGTTGTAGGTTTGTCTGTATATTTCATCGCTGATTCTTCTCAGATAGCTGACAAACTGAATGAGTATTTTGCATCTACATTCACACATGAGGAATTCTGTAGGTAAGTGGAGAACAGAAGTTTATCAAACGCTGCCAGGGAGCTAAGTGATTTTGTAATAATTGAGAGCAAAGTGGAGGAGAAATTGTTGAAGTTGAACGTAAAAATGGAACTTGGGGGTGGATGGAATCTATCCAGTTATATTGAAGGCAGCGAGGAAGTAATCAAATCCTTAGCCATAATTATGAGAGCTTCCTTGGACTCAGGGGAAGGGAGTTCCCCATGGACTGGAGATGTGCAAATGTATGATATAAATAATTATGGGCCTGTTAGTTTAACTTATGTTCTGGAGAAGATAATGGAATCACTGTTAAAGAGGTGATACAGGATCACCTAGACAAGACTGCAATAATAGTTCAGACACAGCATGGGTTTGTTAAGGGGAAACCTTGTCTGAACAATTTTATTGGACACTAGGAAGCGGTCACAAAAGAACTGGATGCAAAAAATAATTTTGATATTATATACTTGGATTTCAGCAAAGCTTTTGATACTGTTGCACATAGAAGACTGCTGTTCACATTGGAGCAGTATGACATTAAGGTCAAGTTCCTGCAATGGATAAGGGGATAGTTGAGTGGGAGACGGCAGAGAGTGGTAATAGCTGGACACTACTCTACGTGGACTAATGTTGAGTCTCCCAGAGTTCGGTATTAGGCCCATTGTTATTTTGCGTATTTATGAGATGAAGATAGATCAGGCTTAATGTTCAAGTTTGCAGATGATACAAAGGTTGGTAGGGTTGTTAATGACACTAAAGACATTATGCTACTGCAACAGGATCTAGAAAAGTTAGGCAGATGGGCTGAGAAGTGGCAAATGAAGGTTAACATTGACAAATGCAAAATACTGCATATGGGTAGCAGTGACCCAAGAGAAAAGTACCAGTTGTGTGGTACTACACTCAGGAAGGCGGAGAATGGAAAAGACTTGGGGGTAATTGTGAGTCAGATATGAAGTTCTCTGAGCAGTGCAGACGGGCGCTAGAGCAGGTCAAAATTCCTATTTGTCAATAATATATAAAAATTTTGCTAGCACAGACTAGGATGTGATTATCCCTTTGTATAAGGCAATGGTCAGGCCAAACCTTGAGTATTGCATACACGTCTGGAGGTCTCGCTTTAGGAAGGATATAGAGATGCTTGAACGAGTACAGAGAAGTGAAAAAAGATTGGTGAGGGAGGCGCTTTCAAAGAAAGCCTTAAGTCCTGCAAGTTGCAGCATCTATATAAAGCTTTGAATGGTTTGAGCATGCTTAGTGCTTATGGGATTCGTCCTCTTGCTCAGAAGAATGCCGTGAGAAGTTATAAATTCAAATTTAGGAAAGGCAATTGTAGGATAGATGTGAAGAAGTTTGACTTTAGCCAACGGGTGGTTGATTGTTGGAAGAAACTTCCATCTGTCGTAGAAGTTGATAGCTTAAATAGAATCAAGGCAGAACTAGACAAACATTTGTAGCGAGTGGATGGATGAAATGAGAAGGTTTTTTTTTTCCTCCTTTTGCTGATTCTATATTAGCTTGTTTTCTTGCATCATGTGCCTTTTCTAATGCTCATCTGGATACTAGGCACCTGCGAGGTGATCTGAATGAGGTGTATAAGGCCTTGAATGGTTTGAGCAGGCTCAGTGCTGATGGGATACTTCTGCTTGCTCCGACTAAGAACCTGAGGGGGCATAGATTCAAATTGAGGAAAGACAGTTGTAGAATAAATGTGCAGAAGTTTGCCTTTGTTGTGGAAGTTTATAGCTTAAATGAATTTAAGGCTTAACTAGAGAAACATTTGGAGTAACCGGATGGGTGAAATGGGAAGGTTATTTTTATTTTATTTTATTTTATTTATTTATTTTGTTTTTTGGCTGATGCGGTATAAGCTTGCTTTCTTGCATCATATTCGTCAACTAATGCTTATGCTTATGGTAAATTCCTCCTTGGTTACATATAGACATTGTAAATACTTTTGTCACGATTGTACAGGGTATAACCCAGAATGAGTATAAACGCAAATGAAAAGTATTTGCCTTTATTTTTATGACGAGTATTTTTTTTTCGTCTTAAAACGTTTTTTTTCAAATATGTTGTGATACTGGGCTTGATTTTGGCTGTCATTTAATGAAGCGATAATCTTAATATCCAAAGGTTAAAAAAAAAAAATAAAATAATAAATAATAACTGGAACTTGTTGATAGAGGCAGTGTTGTTATGCATTTGTGTTAGAATTACATTTTGCTGTCAGTTAACGAGTTAAATGTTCGTATTTAACGGTGATGAGTATTTTGCAGTATACGTGCAATTGTATCTGCATTTAACTACATGCTGTAATAAAATAATACCCCAAGAAATTTTTCACAATTGTTTAGTAAACACGTAAAGATTCCGAAAATTTAAAGGGTTTGGTATATGATTATTTCCAGCATATTTCGTTTTTAGCAACAAGTAATGAGTAATTGGTAAGCAGAATATAAAGTGGCATATTTATTTACTAAGGCTTTCTTTATCATTAGAGTTACTAGTTAAATGCCTGAGAAATTTCGTAAGATGGTGTGCCTTTGATTTCTGAAGCATAAGGTTATACCAGAAATGGTTAAGACCACTCATGTAATATAATGGATTTCAAAATAGTTTAACATGTTACCAGTGGTTACCCTGTTATGAACTGACATGCACGTTGCTTATTCCTATTTAGTGTCGAAATTCAGTGATCTGCTATTATTGAAACGTTCATGAAACACAAAATAACCAAAATCCAATATGTAACCAACTCAAAATACAACCCCAGAGGCTCACATCTGTTGAGTATGGGCTTGGCACACCCAGGGTCCTGAGCTGAATATCATCATTCTTCTCTTTCTTGGTGATTCCCTTTTGACACACTTTCGCTCTCTCTCTCACTCACAGGGTAACTTGGGAATTTTTTTTTGGCTGATGCAGCATAAGCCTCAGGCTTCCTTGCACCATATAGCTAATAATAATAATAATAATTTTTGAAAAGCAAAATGGACATATGTTTGTTAATGAGAAAACTAATGAACAACTACACAAAGGTAGATTGTAATGTCTTACAATGGGGAACTTTAACTTTCCAGATATTGCTTGCAACTTGGTCTCTCACACACAGTAGCAGAAAAATATTCTGGATTTAATGGATGATTGTTTTCTGTAGCAGCATGTTAGAGGTGCAAACAACAGAAAGCAGTATTCTTGATCTGTTTATCAGCAGTGACTCATCATACATTAAAAATATCCAGAAAAAGGAATCACTAGGTGGCAGTAATCATATTGACGTTATTATTATTATTAGCTGTATGGTGCAAGGAAGCCTGAGGCTTATGCTGCACCAGCCAAAAAAAAAAAAAAAAATCTAAATTACCCTGAGAGAGAGAGAGAGAAAACAAGAGTCAGAAGTAGAAAGGAATCACCAAGAAAGAGAATGATGATGATATCCAGCTCAGGACCCTGGGTGTGCGAAGCCCATACTCACCAGATGTGAGTCCCTGGTGTGATATACTTAAAGATATAATTGCTGTCAAAGGTAAGGAGAAGGGATTTTGTTTTCATAAGGGTGACTACAGTGGCCTTAGATAGTTTTAAATTCCATGTGACCAGTTAATTTATAATCATCCAGTGCACGTTTCTTTTCCTCCACTAGTCTCAACAGTTCATCTCACATTCATTTAGGTCTAAACTTTGAAGATTATTAAACAATATCTCTTAGTTGGTATAAAAAGCTTAGTAGCTTCTATGATTACTTCTAGAACATTTCCCATTTAGAATTTGCAGTTGGTAAAGTCATCAGTTGGACCCGCTGAAAGGAATTTATAGTAAGTAAGTAAGTACAAACTAAGTTGCAGTTAGGTGACTAAGGGGATTAGGCAAGCCAAGCCAATATGAGAAGTCCTTGGCTAAGAATGCAAAGAAAAGTAGCAAAGAATTCTTTGCTTATGTTAACACTAGAAGGAAAAGGATGAACAACATTGGCCTTCAAGATGTGAATGGCATAATTGTTGATCCCGTTCAGGTTGCTTAAATGGGTAGTAAACTTGATCTTATTGCATTTGCGATAATACCAATAACTGTAATTGTGTGAGTTTTTACGCTATTATGGTGGAATGTGTTCCCCTTCACGGAAATCTTCAATCATATAAAAAACAAATTTTCAGAAACTTCTCTTCATTCCTATTTACATATTACAATGATGAAGGGAAAGTGACCAACGAAAAGTGAAAGTGGTTGTAGTGCCAGGAAACGAAACAAAATTGATTTAGAAATGAAGATGAAAATGATTAAGCAGTACAAAGCAGGACAAAGTTTGTCATCTATTGCAAGGGAATTAGGTCTTGCTGCTTCAACAATGAATACTATTTTACAGGACAGTGTGTGTATAAAAGAACATGTCACAGGATCAACGCACTTAAGATCACCAGTGATCACAAAACAGCGTTCAGGTGCTACATCGAAGATGGAACAGCTGTTAATAATATGGATGGAAAATGAGATTCAGAAGCGAGTGCCCCCCCGAGTCTAATGACCATTCAAGCAAAAGCAACAAGTATTTATAAAGATATTAAGGATAAGTGTGGCAAACCTCAACCCAAGTTCGTGGCAAGCAACGGGTGGTTTAATAGGTTCAAGCATCGTGCTGGTTTCCACAATGTTAAAGTATGTGGTGAAGTCACCAGTGCCAATTCTGCAGCTGCACAGAAATTTTGTGATGTGTTGGAAAAATTATTAATGAAGGCAGCTATCCAACACAACAAATTTTTAACATTGACGAGACTGCTCTGTATTGGAAAAAAATGTCGGATTGAACATACATTGCCAAAGAGGAAAATACAATTCCAGGTTTCAAGGCGTCAAAAGATAGGGCCACACTCTTGCTTGAGGCTAATGCAGCAGGAGATTACAGATTAAAACCACTGCTTTTGTACCATTTTGGAAATCCTCTTGCATTTAAGGGCATCAATAAAGCCACCCTACCTGTGCATTTCTGATCGAACCAGAGAGCATGGATAACAATATCTCTCTTTGAGGATTAGTTTAAATGCTGCTTCGTTCCTGAGGTTGAAAAATATTGTAAAGACAGTGATGTTCCTTTCAAGATTTTGCTTCTATTAGATAATGCTCCTGGACATCCTATGCATCTAGATGATTTCAATTCAAACATGAGAGTCATATTTCTACCGCCAAACATGACTTCACTCACCCAACCTATGGATCAGGGTGTTATTTTGAATTTAAAAGCATACTATTTACGCACAACATTTTCTCGGGCATTGTCTGTAGTAGACGATGAGAAAAATTTTATGTTCAGAGACTTTTGGAAATCTTACGGTATTTACCCCGCCATCTTAAACATTAATAAGGCCTGGTGAAAATTATTAAAAGTTGTTTAAATGGCACAGAAAAAAAAAATGCCCACAGCACGTAAAAGGCTTCGAAGGATTTGAAAAAGATGAATCATACGAAGAGATTACAGATAAGATTATAAAGATTGCAGAGCTACTTCGGTTGGAGGTTGATGCCAAAGACGTGGAGAAGTTAATGGAGAAAGAATAGGAATTATCTAACGAAGAACTTATTGCCTTGCAGGCAGCGATAGTGAAAGAAGAAAATTCTGATGAAGCTCAAGATGAATCAAATGAGGAGCCGAGATGCTTCATCACCAGAGAGAGATGGCAATGGCATTTCGTGAAATTGCATCAGCAATGGCACGGTTTGAAAAGATGGATCCTGACAGCGAACGATTCTTAAAAGTTAACAGAGGGGTGAATGATATGCTTGCTTGCTAAAAAGAGATCTACGATGGAAAGAAAAAAGCCACTGTCCAGTCATCCATTAATATGTTCTTTCGTAAGGTTGAGTGGCTGTCCCCTTCTAAATCTCCACAACCCCCAACCTCCACAGCAGTGTACTTATCAGCTGAAGACATCGATTCTAGCAATGATGCTCAAGAGGTAAAACTTACTGATGTTATGCCTGTCTCCTCTCTATTTTTGTAATTTTATAATTTTGAAATTTTTTTAAATTGAACGCTTTTATAATTTTTTCTGTGCATGACATAAAAAATTGGATAAATACAATAAATTATATGTTCAAAATCTGGATTTCATTCTGAAATAAGCTGGTATCTTCGTGGATTTTAAAATGTCACAATCCTAATGTGGAGACTGAAAAGCTATTCCCAGTATTCCTAATAACAATGAAATTCTATTTACATGTTCGTCGAACATTTCTTTTTTGATTCAATCAATTCAGCGAGCACAGTTACGAGTGCTGCACAAGCATAGGGTAAATTCCGGCTTACGTCGAGTTCCACGGAACGCAACCCTTACGTTAGTCAGGGAGTTCCTGTATTTGAATTTTAGTTCAGTACTCAAAAAAAAAAAAAAAAACTTGTATGCTATAATTTTTAAAATTGTTCATTGTGCTGTTTCCGTTTTGTTTTTCTTTTAGCTGATTTAGCCTTGCTACCTGTCAAATAAATGTGATGTATCATTCACTATTCATGGCTAATGTAATGGAAAATGTTAGCATGTATAACAGATATATAAGTGATAATAGTAGTTTTTAGAGGAATCATTCATTGTTATTAGGAATACTGGGAATAGCTTTTCAGTCTCCACATTAGGATTGTGACATTTTAAAATCCACGAAGATACCAGCTTATTTCAGAATGAAATCCAGATTTTGAACATATAATATAATAATTATAAAAAAACTTTTTTAATATTTGATTAATATACACACTCTGGCCAAACAATTAAGAGCCTTTATTCAATCAATTCAGCGAGCACAGTTATGAGTGCTGCACAAACATAAGGTTGCCTTTATTTTGAATAACACCCATACAGTCTTTAAAGGTACCTTATAGAAGCCATTTGGCACTACATTGATTCTATAAAGTGTTTTTGTCTAATTGTAACTATCCTTCCAGCAAAATACTGCATAGCTGCAACAAAGTTGAAGGAAGAGGACTTTGTTGCCAATAGCTTTCTCCAGCATATCCCATATATTTTCATTAGAAGGTGAATATGGGGGCAGGGAAAATGGTGGAAATCCATGTCATGTTCTCTAAACCATTCTTGCATGATTCTGGCATGAGAAGCTGGTGCATTGTCATCTGTAATGTGGCCATCACCTTCGGGATAAAAATTTAACATTTCAGTGTGCAGTAGATCTAATACAGAATTCAGGTACTCCCTGAGTGACATTTGTCCGTCCACCAGTATCAGTGGATGGAAAGAAAATTCACCATGCCAACAAAACATTCCCTGTACTGTGATACCACCTCCAGATGCTTGGTTGTCTTAACAAGACAAGCAGGTGCCATAACTCTTCTTGAGTTTCTCACAACACTCTTTGCCTACTATCAATGTAAAACATAGTGTATTGTGATTTGTCTGACCACATGACTTTCTTCCATTGTTCCACTGTCCAATCACTGTGTTCTCAGCACTACTGCAAAAGGTTGTTTCTGTTTTTCTCTGAAACAAGTGGCTCAAATAGGCAGGTGGCTGCTAATACCCAATTTCATCTATTTCCTGTGCATGGTACATATTGAAATAGGGCAGTTCTGGGCTTGGTTGAATTCAGATTTATTTGCTGCACACTGGATATCCTATTTTTCTGTACAGTCCTTAGTGTATGATGGCTTTGCTCTTGAAGTATTGTTTTTTGCCACAATTATGCCTTTGAGATGTGAAAGAACAGCTTGCTTTCCAGTCATTAAAAACCTTTGAGGTGGATGCTGTTGAGAAACCAGTTGTTTTGTTTCTTGAATCTTGGCTCCCGCTAAACATATAGCCATGATTAAGACCTTTTTTCAAAGTCTGATAGGTCCTGCGTTTTCCCATTCTGGCTTCAGATTACTGCAGTTGAATAGCCTATGCAGTATTTATACTTAATGAGGAAACATGTTTGTGGGTTGGTCACTCGCACACTAGCAAGGCTTTTGTGGATTTATTGGATGATTGTTTTCTACATCAGCATGTTCGTGAGGCAACGAGAGGGAGCAATACTCTTGATCTGATTATCAGTAGTGATTCCTCATGCATTAAGAACCTGCAGATAAATGAACCACTAGGTGGCAGTGATCACAGTGTGTTGAAGTGGGATTTACTCAAGGAGGTAACTACCATCAGAGGTAAAGGGAAGGGTTTTTGTTTTCGTAAAGGCGACTATGATGGTCTGAGACAGTATTTAAATTCTATACAGTGGGACCAACTGATGATGTTACCAACAGCAAACTCAAAATGGGAAGCATTCAAGGAACTAATCTTGGAGGCTACCAGGCTTTACATACCAACTAAGAAATATTGTTCAAGGTTTAGGCCTAAATGGTTGTCAGATGAACTAATGAGACATGTGGCAGAGAAGAAAAATGCATGGGATACATACAAATTAATGGGTGACATGGAAGCCTATGATAGATATAAGTTGGTCTGTAACCAAGTCACAAAGGAGATTAGGCAGGCAAAGGCAGACTATGAAAAATCCTTGGCAAAGGATGCAAAGAAAAACAGAAAAGAGTTCTTTACATACTTGAACTCGAAAAGGAAAGGGATGAATCAGATTGGTCCACTGGATATTGATGGTTCAACAGTTGAGGATCCTGCTCAGGTGGCTAACAATCTAAACGAGTATTTTGCATCTACATTCACGCATGAGGAGTTATTCAGGAAGGAGAATGATGTAGGTAAAGTAAACATTGGCAGTGAGCTGGATGATTTTGTAATAACTGAGAGGAAAGTGGAGGAGAGATTGTTGGGGATAAACATAAAAAAGGCACCTGGGGTGGATGGGATCTATCCAGTTATATTAAAGGAGGCAGCAAAGGAAGTAAGCAAACCCTTAGCCATAATTATGAGAGCTTCCTTGGACTCAGGGGAGGTACCTATGGACTGGAGATGTGCAAATGTGACCCCAATTCACAAAGGAGGTTCAAAGGCTGACACAAGTAATTATAGACCTGTTAGTTTAACTTCTGTTCCAGGTAAATTAATGGAGGCACTGGTTAAAGAAGCACTGCAGGATCATCTAGACAAGAATTCAGTTATAGCTCAGACGCAGCATGGTTTTGTTAAGGGCAAGTCTTGCCTGACCAATTTGATTGGATACTATGATGTAGTCACAAAAGAACTGGATGCAGGGAATAACTTTGATATTATATATTTGGATCTTAGAAAGGCTTTTGATACTGTTGCACATGGAAGACTGCTGCACAAATTGGAGCAGTGTGGCATTGGAGGCAAATTGCTGCTATGGATAAAGGGATGGTTGAGTGGCAGAAGACAGAGAGTGGTAATCAATGGACACTGCTCAACGTGGACTAATGTTATTAGTGGAGTTCCTCAAGGTTCAGTGTTGGGTCCGTTGTTGTTTTTGGTGTTTATGAATGATATTGATGATGGGATATCAAGTTTAATGTCCAAGTTTGCAGATGATACAAAGGTTGGCAGGGTCGTTAAGGACAATACTGACGCTATGCTGCTGCAACAGGATCTGGACAGGTTGAACAGATGGGCTGAGAGGTGGCAAATGAGGTTTAACATCGACAAATGTAAAGTGCTGCATATGGGAAACAGTAACCCCAGAGCAACGTATCAACTCTGCGGTACTACACTGACAGTGGTGGAGAATGAAAAGGACCTGGGGGTAATTGTGCAGGCAGATATGAAGTTCTCTGAGCAGTGCAGACGAGCTGCAAGAGTAGCTCATGGTGTCTTGTCAATGATATACAGGAATTTTTCTAGCAGGGATAAGGAGGTGATTATTCCATTGTATAAGGCAATGGTAAGGCCACATCTTGAGTACTGTATACAGGTCTGGAGGCCTCATTTCAAGAAGGATGTAGAGCTGCTGGAACGGGTACAGAGAAGGGCAACAAGATTAGTAAATGGAACAAAGGGTTGCTCTTACGAAGAAAGGCTTAAGTTTTGCAAATTACAGAGTCTGGAGACTAGGCACCGGCGAGGTGATCTGATAGAGGTGTATAAGGCTTTGAATGGTTTGAGCATGCTCAATGCCAATGGGATTCTTCATCTTTCTCAGAATAATCACCTCAGAGGGCATAAATTCAAATTGAGGAAGGACGGATGTCGGATAGATGTGCGGAAATTTGCCTTTGGCCAGCGGGTGGTTGGTTGGTGGAACCGACTTCCATCACTGGTTGTTGAAGTTGATAGCCTAAACAAATTTAAAGCTCAACTGGACAGGTATTTCGAACGAACGGAGGGGTGAAATGGGAGTGGGTTTTTTTTTTTTTTTTTTTGTTTTTTTTGGCTGATGCTGAATAAGCTTGCTTTCTTGCATCATATGCCTCTGCTAATGCTAATGCTATTGCTAATGCCCTCACATTACAGTTTTCTTTGCATCTATTTGAATATCTTCTATCTGTGACTGTCTTAATTCAAAGGTTTGTATTTTTTTGGCCAGTGTGTGTATAATATTTAACAAAAATGCTTTTTACACACTATAAATCAACAGAGAATAAACAAAATTCTATGTACCCCTGTAGGGATATTTTTGTCCTCTTGGGCTGCTCACAATAGTTCTTTATTTTATAAAAATATGGGATGTATTTTTTAACATGTCCACACCCATTTTCATCACTACTACCAAAATAAGTACAGATTTGCAATTCACCCTGCACTGTTTCTTGCATCTTGTCAAAGAGATGCATGAAATTTGTCACTTGTGATGATGATTTATGCCTGTCTATAGCTCACAGCAGGCATTGTAGATTTTTTTCAGTTTTGCAAATTGCATATACAGAATGTATCTCTTACTTGAACAGGTTTGGTCCTAAAATAAATTCTATGAAAATAAAATATATTTGATTTTCCTCTTGCATGACATTCATTTCCGGTTTTGATTTTTTTGATGGAGTCATGATTAACGGGCATGTTCAAGTTCTTATAGGCATGTGTGTGTGTGTGTATATATTTTTTTTAAATTCCAAATTGGAAGTTTCAAGAACAATAGAAAATCTTTATTTGATGCTTATTGGAACATGAAACCCAATCTCATTCATGTGTCAAATAAGGCTGTTATGAGAAATTATAATTTAGATGTGATCTCTGTTGCAAATTATTCCTCCAGTGTTTGATCATTTGGTAGCTCTTCTTTATCACACCTGTGTAGGGCTTAAGAATGGATCATCAAAGCACTTAATCATAAGATTGGTGTTCATGATGCTTTCATGAACGTGCCGTGGAATTTCAGTTTAATTGATATTGGGACTGTTTGGCTACTTGATGTTTTAAAGAAAGCAGTTAATATCTTATGTGGAAGAGATGATAGTCTTATTTCCAACCTTCTATTAGCCTGGAGGATTCCATACAATTGGCCTCCATGCTGATCCTATAATTTGGTCATTGTTTTATAGACTGAAGTGTAACTAGTAAAAGTGTATCTTATTTGGCATAAAAGATTTTTACTGCCAAATAATGATTTCATTTTTGAAAGTACAGGTAGGACCCGTTTTACGACATCATTAGGTTCCAGCAAAACAGGGTCGTAAAATGAAAAGTCGTAAAACAAGATCAAATTATAATGTAATTGAATGAGATAGGCTCCAAAATTCCCAAAATTTTTCCAAGTATGCACTAATATTTCTGTTCTTTATAAATAACTAAATATTTTAAACATTTAATGCACATGTTTTATTTATACTTATATATAAAATAATTAATAAAATAAAATTTTACTTTGATTCTTTGGAGTCATCACTTGAGTACATATTTACTCAAGTGATGACTCCACTACCCGTTTCGTCCACATTAAAAACTAAATCAGGGTGGTAGTTGCCTTCGTCTATTAAGCGTTTAAATTCGGAAGGATACTCTTCCACCACTGCAACGTCAGCACTAGCAGCCTCACCAGACACTTTCACATTGTGAATTTTACAACAGTTTTTAAACTGATGAAACCACCCTTTGCTGGCCGTAAATGTTTCAGTGCTACCAGACTCCTCACATATTTTGTCAAATAACGACTTTGCCTTGTTCAGAATTACCACTTGTGTAACAGGAATGTTATTTTGGTTCATATCATCAACCCACAACACTAACAATTTCTCCATTTTTTTCCATTGTCTCACTGCATGAATAAGTTGTTCTGGAGGATGACATCCTTGTTATCCCTGTGTGTGTGCGCTTTATTTTATCAACATTGTTCATAATCGTTGATACAGTAGAATGTGCTAAACTACGCCTTACATACATCCGACCGATGCTCACCAGACTCCATGTGACAATCACATCCATTGTCGTCTTAATTGTTAGTGTTTTACACTGATTTTGCCCCCCCCCCCCCGGCACAGAAACTGCCCTACGCTTAGAGCTCATGGTTACACAAAAATTATTATTAATGATAAATAACACTGTGTAACCCTTTAACAATTGAGGGAAAATTCACAATGAAACGAACATGGCACACTAAATGTAAACGAAGAACCCCGGGGGCTCACATCTGGTGAGTATGGGCTTGGCACACCCAGGGTCCTGAGCTGGATATCATCATTCTTCATTTTCTTGGTGATTCCCTTATACTTTTGACTCTCTCTCTCTCTCTCTCTCTCTCTCTCTCTCTCAGGGTAACCTGGGAATTTTTTTTTTTTTTCCTGGTGCAGCATAAGCCTCAGGCTTCCTTGCACCATATGGCTATTAATAATAATAATAACTCTTGGCATAGCTATCATTTCACCCACAATGCACCACAAAAACGGGTTGCTGCAACGTGTTACTCAGTTGTGATTATTTTGTTATTTTCAATTTTTTCAGGTAATATTTTGAAACAGTTGTTAATGTGAAAAGTTGTAAAATGGACCATCGTAAAATGGGACCTACCTGTATTCCCTGATTCAACATTACTATTCAAAATTGAAAAATATAGGAAATCATCATTTTATTATTTCTAAAAGTTGATTGTAAGTGCCAACCTTTTCAAATATATTTACATACTTTTATTCATCTGATTGAAGTTGTAGCATTTCTTGTGATGAAAGTATTTCTATAATTAAAGAATATTCTTATGATTCACTCCATAAATAAAGTCAACATCTGGACTGTTGAAGTTATTAAATTAAAACGAGCAATTCAGTTTGCAAAGAAAAATTACATTACATATACTTATATCACCTAACTTGTTTAAATATTTTTTTAATATTATACTGATAGTATGAATCAGAGCTGTAATACTCAATATGTTCTACGTTGATAATAATATTAGTAAATTAATAAGAGGAGTATACCTCAATATAGTACGTGGAACACTTCCGTATGATACCCTCCAGAAATTAAAACGGAAAAAACGAAAAAATCGACAACTTACCGGTACATTAAAGTAAAATATAAATAATTAAAGTAAAATATAAATAATTAAATAATCAATTTAACACAATTCAAAATCAATTCAAAACAATTAAAATTCAAATTAACGCAATTAAAAGAATCTAACGAAAAAATTCAAAACGATTTTCCTTCCTGAAGCTGACAATGCTTTTCGACCGACTGTCGTGATCACAGGAATGAAAATTACCGAATCAGGCTAAACCTGCATCACTATTTAAGTTGCAGGTTTAGCCTGATTCTGTAATTTTCATTCCTGTGATCACGACAGTCGGTCGAAAAGCATTGTCAGCTTCAGGAAGGAAAATCGTTTTGAATTTTTTCGTTAGATTCTTTTAATTGCGTTAATTTGAATTTTAATTGTTTTGAATTGATTTTGAATTGTGTTAAATTGATTATTTAATTATTTATATTTTACTTTAATGTACCGGTAAGTTGTCGATTTTTTCGTTTTTTCCGTTTTAATTTCTGGAGGGTATCATATGGAAGTGTTCCACGTACTATATTGAGGTATACTCCTCTTATTAATTTACTAATATTAATATTATACTAAAAAAAAAAGTGTATCTCTTTCTTGTTTTCTTTACAGGAAGGTAACCCTTTCATTTTATTTTTTGCTGTGAACTCAAAATATTTATTCTTCATATTCTGATCTCTAGTTTCAAACTTATGCTCTCCATGAAATTGGGTATTTGCATAATTAATTTTATTTTTTATTTTTTTATTCCAGTCTCAAATATAATAACAGATATTTTCATTACATCATTTATAAAAAAAAAAAGAAAATTCAAATTCTAATCTTCACAATCTTCAAATGCTTGCCATGAATATTTTGCACAATTTTCCTTTCCCAAACCTCTAAATCAGCTTATCAGCAGACACCAACATTTCAAGTATATTTGCTGCAGATAACAAACTTAACCATCAGGTTGGTACGTGATATAAAATTGGCATATATTTAACACTAACAAATTCATAGAATTTTTTTAGTTCTCCTGTCTGGCTAGCAGAACCCACTGAAGTGATTAAAAAATTCCAAAGCTAAATAAATTTAATATCTATTTGTTATGAATTAGATGAGCCATGTAGTAAGCAGATAACATATTTTCATTATCTTCAGTTTTTGAAAACTACTGTTTTTACCATAATTGACACTGGCTGTAAATACCAACAGTTTCTCAAATATAAATTAGCAGAAAGCAGTTTTTCTTTAATTTGATTTATTATGGTTAATAAATGTTCAACATGGGTAATTACAGACCTGTTAACTTGACTTCTGTTCCAGGAAAAATATTGTAGTCACTGGTTAAAGAAGTAATGCAGTACCATCTAGACAGGAAAGTACTATAGGTTCTAATACCTCTCATTTGGGGTTTTCATAAAAAAAAAATTATACTGCAGTCACAACATGGATTTGCTAAGGAATGATCTTGTCTGACCAATCTCATTGGAACTATGACACAGTAACAAAGGAACTGGATGCAAAAAATCATTTGGATATTGTATATTTGGATTTCAGAAAAGCTTTTGATACTGTTGCACATAAAAGACTTCTATACAAATTGAAGCAGTCTGGCATTAAGGGGAATCAACTCCTATAGATAAAGGGATGATTGAGAGGGAGAAGACAGATAGTCATCGATGAGCACTGCTCTTCATGGCTGGATGTTATTAGTGGATTTCTACAGAGTTTACTCCTGGGTTATTTCTTGTTTTAACACTAGAACTGCCGATTAGCAAAAAAAGCTGAAACCGCTATAGTCAGTCATTTTGACTGCTGTGCATAAAATAGACTTTTCAGATGTGTTTTCAACATTTTATTATAAGCATTGATATAAATTACAGAATAGTTTGGGGCAGAAGCTTCAGGTTACATAGGAGTTAACTAGCATACAAATTAGTGCAATTGCATCATTTCTGTACGTAGCCAACTACTTAAGTAGTTATAAATTGGCATCATTAAGTACACCGATGAGCCAAAACATTATGACTAGCGAGTTGTTATGCAAATCAAAGCAACTGCAGGTGAACTACAGCACATGCACAGGTCAGGACATGGTATAAAAAACACCTGATGTTGAGCTCCATTAATCAGTGTTACTCTTGTTCTTCAGATGGGAAAGGCAATGGACTTAAGCGAGTTTGACAAAGGCCAAACTGTAATGGCCAGACAACTGGGTCAGAGCATATCCGAACCGGCACAGCTGGTGGGGTGCTCACGATCAGCTGTGGTTAGTACCTACCGAAAGTGGTCTGAGGAGGAGAATCCACGAACTGCCGGCAAGGTGTTGGATAACCATGGCTAATCGATGCTCGAGGTGAGCAAAGGCACTCCCGGATGGTACGTAGCAACAGAAGGGCAACTGAAGCACAACCTGCCGGTAATTAGAATGTTGGTGATGGGAGTAATGTGTCACAACACACAGTACATCGAACCCTGCTGAAAATGGGGCTGCGTAGCCGTAGGCCGCTCTGAGTGCCCATGCTAACCACGGTTCACTGACGACAGCGCCTACAATGGGCACGTGGGTATCAAAACTGGATCTTGAGTTGGAAGAAGTTCATCTGGTCCGATGAATCACGTTTCCTGTTGCACCATGTGGACAGCCAGGTACATGTGCATCATTTACCTGGGGAAGTGATGGTGCCTGGATGCACCTTGGGACAAAAACAAGCCGGTGGCAGTGGTGTCATGTTTTGGGTGATGTTCTGTTGGGATACCCTGGGTCCAGTCATCCATGTTCCCGGCACTCTGACGTCTACTACCAACCTAAACATCATTGCTGACCAGGTACACCCTTTCATGGCAATGGTCTTCCCCTCTGGTGGTGCTGGCTTTCAGCAGGATAATGTGCCATGCCACACTGCCTGGATTGTTTGAGACTGGTTTGCGGAACACGAGGAAGACTTCCAGGTATTGCCCTGGCTTCCAAATTCTCCAGACATCAATCTCATAGAGCATCTGTGGTTTGTGTTGGAACAGCAACTCCGATCTGCGGCGTGGCAACCCTGGACCTTATGGGAGTTAAAGGATCTGCTGGTTAAGTGTTGGTACCAGATAGCACAAGACACATTTAGAAATCTTGTAGTGTCCATGCCCCGCCGGATACGAGCTCTTTTGGCTGCACGTGGAGGACCAACATATTAGGTAGGTGGTCATAATGTTTTGGCTCATATTGTGAATACCTTCGTGAGTTGCCATGATATTGCACTGCCTCAAATAGCATTAGTAGGGCATATGATGCAAGAAAGCAATCTTATATTGCATCAGCTAAAAAAAAAAAAAAAAAAAAAACACACACACCCCATTTCACCCATCCATTCACTTCAAATGTTTTAGTTCTGCCTTGAACTTATTTAAGTTGCTGACCTCCACTACAACAGATGGAAATTTGTTCCAACTATCAACCACCCACTGCCTAAAGGCAAATTTCTGCACATGTATTCTACAATTGTCTTTCCTCAATTTGAATTTATGCCCCCTCAAGTGAGTAATCTGAGCAAGAGGAAGAATCCCATTGGCATTGAGCTTGCTCAATCCATTCAAGGCCTTACACACCTCGGTTAGATCACCTTGCAGGTGGCTAATCTCCAGAAGCTGCAATTTGCAGAACTTAAGCCTTTCTTAGTAACCAGAGGCGTAGCTAGGTTTTTGGCACCCTTGGCAAATTCGTGGCTACGCACCTTTTTTCGATAATTGGTAAAATCATAATAAATAATAAGTACAGTCGGACCTCTGTTTAACAAACTTCTTTATAACGAATTTTTCTATTTAGAGATAAAAGTTTTCTTTTTGCTGAATTTTTTTAGAATTCGCTAAATAGAATTTTATTCTTTACCGAATTTTTTTATTTCTTCGTTTTATGGAAATGAAAATTTTCTTCGTTCGTAGAACATAGAGAAAAATTTCCATATAACAACTGCATTAAGAGACTTAACTAGTACACATCGTTCGCACCCATGGCCTTCAAGCAAGCAATGGTGCTGTTGTTACGCCTGAATTAAAAGATAAAAGAAATTACCATCTGCAACTAAGTGGGTCCAATAAAACCTATCAAACTACCTGTCCCACATACCGAGAAGTTAAGCTGGTCAACTGCTTTCTGTGTATTCATAGCCAGTGGGCTGACTAAGGTGTATTAAACATTCGGACAATAAGCTCTGCTCAACCTTCTATTGTAATCACCCTGTTAGAGATTTAGAAGAGAGTGGTTCCCCCTTTATCCCAACAAGCGGTCATCTGTTCTTTCGTGGAAGTGAAACGGCACTGTTTCAATTCTATTGGCCTATCATCGAGCACAATATGAGATACAGAGGAAATTATGCCTCCCACACTACTATCGTAGTTTTTTCTTAAGAGTTATCTGTGGTGTATCCACACCGATAGTATATAGATATAAAATCGTGTCGGCGAGATATTATATAGGTATAAAACTCTTACTCTTTACATATTATGTCTTGTTGCATTTAGTAATTTTAAATTATTTCACTTCATACTTTTGTTGCTAACAAATTAATACATCCATTCTGAATTTCTGGAGATAAATAATTAGTGTGGTGTTTAATATGCGATTCCAGAGCATTTTTCATACCAACGTCAAATTGGCTGACAAATTTTATCAAGTTTAAAAATATGACGCAATTTTTTTTTTCTGTATCGATATTACTAGCACACCCACGAAATGAATGCCAAATTCTTTTCAGCACAGAACAATATACATTTCAATATTATTTTCAATATATGATGCCATTTTGAAATTTAGCTTCTTAGTGCTGCTTGTAGTAGTAGTAGTGCCATATGATGCAAGAAAGCAAATGTATGAGCTTATGCAGCATCAGCCAAAAAAAAAAAAAAAAAAATCACACCATTCCCTCCAAATGCCTGTCCAGTTCCTCCTTAAATTTATTCAACCTATCAACTTCCACAACGACAGATGGAAGTTTGTTCCAGCAATTAACCACCCGCTAGCTAAAGGCAAATTTCTGCACTTCCAATCTACATCTGTCTTTTCTTAATTTGAATTTATGCCTCCTTAGGTTCGTAATCTGAACAAGTGGAAGGATCCCATCAGAATTCAGCGTGCTGAACCCATTCAAGGCCTTATACACCTCAATCAGATCACCGCGCAGGTGCCTAGTCTCCAGCCACTGCAATTTGCAGAACTTAAGCCTCTCTTGATAAGAGGATCCCTTCATTCCCCTCACTAATCTTGTTGCCCTTCTCTGTACACGCTCAAGTAAATCTACATCCTTCCTAAAATGAGGCCTCCAGACCTGTACGCAGTACTCAAGGCGTGGCCTGACCATTGCCTTGTGCAGCGTCGTTAATTAGTCCATCCTTTTTGAAAACCCTTTTCTAATAATTTCCATTTTGTGAAATTGTTTGTGTTGTAATGAATTTTCATGAAAAAGAACGTTTGGATTTAGATGTTTCCAATCCTTAAATCCATCTGAGTTGCAAAATGGAACATTATTTGTGCCATATACAAATAAGAGGCACGGAAAACAATATATTGGTTTTTGCAATAAAATAACCATTTCTTCTCTTTGTTTTCAATACCTTCATTTTTGTATTTCCACGTATTATTGAAACATCGGCCATTAGTGACAGGATACTTATTTAAGACTATGTTCAGGACCGTGTTTCACCATAATATGTATCTGTAAGCTTATCTGCGAAAAGATCTAAACCTCCCAAACACTATCTAATTCATTTCACAAATATATGTGGTCTCAATTCTAATCTCAACGATGTCCATTTCCATTTGCAGTCTGCCAAACCCCCATGTACTTTTTCTGACAGAATCTCAGTTATCGGTTAATTCAACTACTTGCTCATCTCAGTTGTCCAAATTATTTACTGTATGATTCCTTTTGCCTCAACGGTGGTACTTGTGCATATGTCCATTCCGATATTCCCTGTCAGAGACTTGGTAATTCGGAATCTCCTCTTTTCGATCTTCTCTGGCTTAAAATCTCTCTACCTCATTGTGTCAAATTCATCTGTTGTTTCTACCGTTCTCCCAACTCCACTAATCACTTGGAGCTCTTTGAGTTACTCTCTTTGCAACTTTACTTTTTCCTGTCCAAGTTTCCTAACAGTGAGATAATTTTCCTTGGTGATTTAATGTTCACGACTCCAGCTGGCTTCCATTTTCTAGTCACACCAACCCAGCTGGTCGAGATGCTGAGGCTTTTGCAATTACTAATGACCCTGAACAGATTGTTCATTTACCTACAAGAATACCAGACAATCCTAACCATTCAGCCAACATGCTTGATCTTTTTCTCACAAATAACCCTTCTAAGTACACTTTCGAAGTGAGAGGTCCTTTAGGCACCTCAGATCACAACTTTGTGATCGTCTCTTCTCCATTGGAGCCTTTATCTCATGTCTATTCCCAACCTCGTATTGTTTGGCATTACAAGAATGCAAAATGGGGTGACATGCGAGATTTCTTTTCTTCTTTTCCTTGGTCGGGTTACTGTTTCAAAACTTCTGATGTCAACGTTTGCTCAGATCGTGTCAGTGAAATTATTCTTGCAGGAATGGAATCCTTTGTCCAACACTCCACTTTAAAATCTCGTTCTTTATCAAAACCTTGGTTTCCCAATAAATGTGCTAAGGCTCTTCAAGTGAAGAACGTTGCATATTATAATTGGCTTGTATCTAATTCTTCAATTTCATTTTCTGCCTACACCAAAGCTCGCAACAATTGTAAAGCAGTTATCAATCAGTCGAAGGTAGAGTTTGGACAGGCTAAGAGTAGAAAATTTGCTTCTTGCCAAATGGTAGCCGTGCTTTCTGGTCTCTTGCCAAAGCTATTGGCCGCAACTTTTGCCCATCTCTGTCCAAACCAGACGGTCTGTGTCACTTCAGCTAAGGATAAAGCTGACCTGCTAGCATCCCATTTTTACTTCCAACTCACGTATTAATGATCTTGGTAAAACACCTCCCAGCATTCCCAGCGCACTCCATTCAATGCCTCCTGTGGTCTTATGTCAAAAGGATGTCAGAAGGATTTTGATGAATCTTAATGCTAAGAAAGCTCTAGGTCCCGATGGTATTTCTCCACTTGTTCTCGAAACCTGTGCTCCTGAACTTACTTCTATTCTTTGTCGCCTTTTTTCACCTTATTCCAAAGGTGTTTTTCCTTCTGCTTGAAAATTTGTTCATATCCAGCCAGTTCCTAAAAAGGGTGACAGATCCCTCCCATGCAATTATCATCCCATTGCAATTACTTCTACTCTTTCTAAAGTAATGGAGAAATCAATTAACTGCCAACTCTTAAACTACCTAGAAACCTTCTGTCTGATCAATGATCGCCAGTATGGATTCCATCGATGTCGATCCACTGGTGATATTCTGGCTTATTTTACCCATTTATGGACTAATTCAATGAAAGGTTCGGTGAAACACAAGCAGTTGCTCTTGACATCTCAAAGACTTTCGATCATGTTGGGCATAAAGGTCTTCTAAACATGCTTCCATCTTATGGTTTGCCAACTGATTTTTGTAATTGGTTATCCAGTTTTCTCTCTGATCGCTCACTGAGTGTGATGGCAGATGGCTCTCTGTCTTCTAACTTCTCCACTAATGCCGGTGTCCCCCAAGGTTCAGTTCTTTCCCCCACTCTTTTCCTCTTGTATATTAATGACCTTCTTCCATTGACTGGAAATCCTATCCATAGTTTTGCCAATGATAGCACATTGCATTCCACTTTCTATTTTGAAAAATCTTGCCCTGCTCAATCAGCTTCAACTTCTCGAATATCTGCTACCAATTCCTTAAATGCCGATCTCCAGTGTGGCAATGACAACTTAGTTGATTTCAATCCTTCTAAAACTCAGTCTTGTCTTATATCTCGCAAAAAGGATTCTTCTGCTCCTCTGCTTATCTTTAGTGACACTCTGATTTTTAGGCAAAATGATATATCTCTTTTGGGGATTACCCTGACTTCTAATCTCTCTCTCTCTTGGCACAAGCACATTACAAATATTGCTTCCTCTGCATCTAAAAAATTTGGTTTTCCCTTTCACTCTCAGCATTACTTTTCTTCCAAACAGCTGTTCATTCTGTACAAATCGCAAATCCGCCCTACCATGGTATATTGTTCTCAAATCTCGGGTGGTGCCCCCAAAACCTCTCTCAGGCTTCTTAATTCCGTTCAGAAGAGGGCAGTTAGGTTAATTAATGATTCATTTCTAACAGTCTCTCTCTCTCCACTGGCTGTCTCATAGATGTACTGTTTCTGTTGCATGCCTCTTCTATAGATATTTCCATGGGCACTGTTCTTCTGAATTGGCTTCTATAATTCCTGCTCTCTCTTTCAAAACAGTCCAAACGCGCACCGCCACCAGCGAACATCCATTTACTGTCCAACTTCAGACTCACAGAACCAACTTTTCATCTTCCTTGTTTATTCATTAAACTGCCGTTTTCTGGAACAACCTTCCTTCATACGTATTTCCTGAAAATTAGTCTACCGAAGGTCAAGTCCAATGTCAAAAAATATCTTCTTTTGTCTTTTCAGCCTCCAACCCAAGCATGGTACTAAGTACTATAGGTTCTAATACCTCACGTGTTGGGGTTTACATAAAAAAAAAAAAGTTTACTATCATTAACAACCCCGCCTACCTTCATATCATCTGCAAACTTAGACGTTAACCCTGATATACCTTCATCAGTATTGTTGATAAATACCGAAATCAACAATTGGCCCAACACCAAACCCTGAGGGTCTCCATTAATAACATTAGTCCACGAAGAGTGGTGTCCATTGATGACCACTCTCTGTCCACTCAACCTTCCTTTTATCCATTGCAGCAACTTGCCCTTAATGCCATACTGCTCCAATCTGTACAGTAGTCTTCTGTTTGTAACAGTATCTTCCGTTTGCAACAGTATCTTGTCTGACCAATCAAATTGGTCAGACAAGACTTCTCCTTAACTAACCCATGCTGTTTCTGAATTATAGCTGCAGTCTTGTCTAGTTGATCCTGCATCATTTCTTTAACCAGTGACTGCATAATTTTCCCAGGAACAGAAGTTAAACAAACAGGTCTGTAATTACTCATGTCACACTTTGATTCCCCCTTTGTGAATTGGGGAAACATTTGCACATCTCTAGTCTTTATGGACCTCCCCTGAATCCAAGGATGCTTTCATAATTATGGCTAAGAGTTTGCTTACTTCCTTTGATGCTTCCTTTAATATAACTGGATAGATCCCATCCACCCCACGTGCCTTTCTTATGTTCTATTTCAGCAATTTCTCCTCCACTTTGCTCTCTGTTATTACAAAATCATTTAGCTTCCTGCCTGGGTCTAATAAGCTTCTGGCCTCCACTTCACTACAGACCCCTCATGTGTGAATGTGGTTCTATCCACTTATATTAAAGGAGGCAGCAAAGGAAGTAAGCAAACCCTTAGCCATAATTATGAGAGCATCCTTGGATTCAGGGGAGGTCCCTATGGACTGGAGGTGTCACAAATGTATCCCCAATTCACAAAGGGGGTTCAAAAGGTGACACAAGTAGCTACAGACTTGTTAATTTAACTTGTGTTCCAGGGAAAATAATGGAGTCACTGGTTAAAGAAGCACTGCAGGATCATCTAGACAAGACTGCAGTAACACTTAAGACACTGCATGGGTTTGTTAAAGGGAGGTCTTATTTGACCAATTTGATTGGATACTATGATGTGGTCACAAAGGAACTGGATGCAAAAATAATTTTGATATATACTTGGATTTCAAGAAAGCTTTTGATATTGTTGCACAATGAAGACTGCTGTACAAATTGGAGAGGAATGGCATTAATGGTAAATTGCTACAATGGATAAAGGGATGCTTGTGTGGAAGACGACAGAGAGTGGTAATCAATGGACACTGCTCTTCATGGTCAAATGTTATTAGTGGATTTCCCAGGGTTCGGTGCTGAGCCCATTGTTGTTTTGTGTATTCATCAATGATATTGATGAATACACAAAATGAAGGCATATCAGGTTTAATGTCCAAGTTTGCAGATGATACAAAGGTTGGCAGGGTTGTTAACGGAAGTAAAGACAGTATGCTACTCTAACTGGATCTAGATTATTTGGGCAGAAGTGGCAGCTAAAGATTAACATTGATAAATGCAAAATACTGCATATGGGTAGCAATAACTGAAGAGAAATGTACCAACTGTGTGGTACTACACTCAAGGAAGTGAAAAGTGAAAAAGACCTGCGGGTAATTATGCAGTCAGATATGAAGTTCGCTGAGCAGTGCAGACAGGCTGCCAGGGCAGGTCATGGAGCCTTGTCAATGATATATAGGAATTTTTCCAGCAGGGACAGGGAGGTGATTATCCAATTGTATAAGGCAGGAGTGGCCACCGAGTCGATCGCGGATTTAATTTCGGTCAATCACGACGAATTTTAAATATACAGTCATCCCTCAATTTGTGCACCTTGTGGATTGAAATGTTTGAGATGGTAGACCACGGCACATTTTGAAGGAAAAAAGTAGATCGCATCACAAATGAAGTTGGCCATTTCTGGTATAAGGCAGTGGTCAGGCCACACCAATATACTGTGTACAGATCCTCCTTTTAGGAAGAATGCAGAGTTGCTAGAACGAGTACAAAGAAGGGCAACAAGATTGGTGAGGGGTACAACGGGGTGCTCTTACCAAGAAAGGCTAAAGTTCTGCAAATTGCAGTGCCTGGAGAGTAGGCACATGTGAAGTAATCTGATCAAGGAGTATAAGGCCTTGAATGGATTGGGCAAGCTGAATTCTGATCGGATTCGTCCTCTTTCTGAGATTAAGAACCTGATTCAAGTTGAGGAAAGACAGTTGTAGGTTAGATGTGCAGAAATTTGCCTTTAGCCAGGGTAGTTGATTGGTGGAACAGACTTCTATCTTTTGTTGTGGAAGTTGATAGCCTAAATAAATTTAAGGCTAAGCTGGATAGGCATTTGGAACGAATGGAGGGGTGAAATGGGAGGGTTTATTTTTTTTGGCTGATGCTGCATAAGCTTGCTGCTTTCTTCCATTGTATGCCTGTACTAATGCTAAATCTGATTCATCCCCTTCCTTCTAGAGCTTACATAAATAAGGAAGTGTTTACTGTTTTTCTTTGTATTGTTTGCCAAAGATTTCTCATAATCTGCCTTTGCTTGCCTAATGTCCTTTGTGACTTGATTACAGACTATCTTATATCTACCATAGGCATCCGTCTCCTGATAATTTGTGTCCCATGTATGTTTCTTCTCTGCCGAGAGTCCCATTAGGTCATCTGACATCCATTTAGCCTAAATCTTGAACGGTATTTCTTAGTTGGTATGAAAAGCCTAGTAGCTTCCAAGATTAATTCCTTGAATGCTGGTGCCTCCCTAGCTAGGTGGGCAGGAGCAGCAGTGCATAGCACACGCTTCTTGATTAGACCTGGGTTCGAGCCCGTTTCCACCAAATACTGTGGATGCGGAAAGGTCAGGGAATGACCATCGCATATCCCCGGAACAATATGGTCTTAGTTGCTAATGCTCCTAAAAACCAAATAACAAAACAACCAACCTTGAATGCTTCCCATTTAAAATTTGCTGTTGGTAACATCATCAGTTGGTCCCATTGTATCAAAGGCGTAGCTAGGTTTTTGGTGCCCTTGGCAAATTCGCGGCTATGTGCATTTTTTTTTTTTTTTGATAATTGATAAAATCATTATAAATAATAATAAGTACAGTCGGACCTCTGTTTAACGAACAGAGTATGATGGGCAGCCTGGCCTCCCTCCCAGTGGTGGTGGCAGACAACATGGGGTTCCACTAGGGGTTCTGCAGAAAAGCAGCCAAAGGAAAAAGCAGCAACAGTACTCTGACACAAACCAGTCATTAAACTTTTCTGCCTTTTACAGAGATTCTGTACTTCTTCACACAGTACTGTGGAGCAGATGTGGGAAACCACCGGCACCTTCCACAAAACACTATGCTCTATGTTTAACGAACTTCTATCTAGATGTTTAATGAACTTCTTTATAGTGAATTTTTTTGAGTTTCCCTTAGTGATTACATTTAAAATAGTTTCGTAGAACAAAGAAAATCTTCCATATAACAAATGGATTATGAAAGACAACTGAGTATGCATTGTTTGCACCTCTGGCCTTTAAGCATTAAGAGGCCGACCGGGCTAGCCTTGTGGTGCCTGCCTGGCAACCCAAAGGTCGTGGGTTCGAATCCCGCCTCGGGCTTGGATCAGAGTAGTTCCAAACCTTGGGAGGTGCATTATGGCTACAGAAGCCGATGTGCCAACAACTAACAAAGAAGAAAAAAAAAAAAAAGCATTAAGAGCTAAAGAGATTACCATATGCAACTTAGTAGTACCCATAAAACCTATCCAACTACCTGTCCCACATACTGAGAAGTCGAGCTTGTCAACTAGTTCCATAGCCAGTGGGCAGAACAAGGCTTAACTTAATCCACATTCAGACAATAGGTCTGGTCAACCTTCTACTGTAAGCACCCTGTTAGAGATTCTCTCTCTCTCTGAACAGCAGTGTACTTTTGTCACTGCTGTTGATATAATTTCTGTTAGCAGTTCTAGAACTATTCTGGCTGGATAGTATGGAGAGCATCTTGAGTTTCAATGTTATGTAATTTGTATTTCTTATGTGTGCATTTCTTATGTCTGTATGGATGTGGAGGTAAATATGTATTATAAATCCTTACTGCCACCATGCCGTGATGAAGAGTGGTTTTTCTTTATTTCAAGTGGCCATGTATTGTTTCGCGGAAGTGACTCATCCACACTTTGCCATAAATTTCCACCATTTCTGTTACAGTAGTTGAATATCAGAGTCACACTGACATTTTGGATAGTTTCAAAAAAAAAATTTCAAATTTAAGAACTAGTGACAATATCGATTGCATCATCATTTGTTTCATCCTCATTCGAATTATGTTTGTTTTCGTTGTCACTTTCAGGTTTGGAGTGGCTTATTGTAAGCCAGTTTTGTAAACTAACGGATTGTTTTTTTTATTTTTTTTTATTTCCTCTTTATGCAGTCCTTCTATGCAGTACTGATGTTTGCTTTTTTCTTTGGTGGCATGTCTAAAATTAATTGGGCTTTTGTTGTTTTATTTAAATTATAAATCACAGTATTCATGATTACCTGTTTATTTAGCATGCAAAAACTCCACCCCAGGGGCTCACATCTGTTGAGTATGGGCTTGGCACACCTGAGCTGGATATGATCATTCTTCTCTTTTTTGGTGATTCCTTTCTACTTCTGACTCTCTCTCTCTCAGGATAACTCAGAAAATTTTTTTTTTGGCTGGTGCAGCATAAGTCTCAGGCTTCCTTGCATTGTAAGGCTAATAATAATAATAATAACACTATACACACATTATTTATAACCTCTGACTTTTTCAATATTGTAGAACATAAACAATGCGTGAATTGTGAACTGTTATGCATTCGAGCATGCGCTGTTGAACCTGTCGCTTGATTGGTCCCTTGAAAATTAGGTTCTGGATGGCAAATAGATCTAAGCTGCTATGCAGTATGTACTCAGATTTTAGGATGCATGCAGGTTTGAATCGCCCTCTGAAAATTCCATTTTTTGTGAAAATTAATTTTCGTCTCATCCTAATGCGACATCATCTGGGGGTGCCATTTCGACAGCTAGTCTCGTGTGTCAAAATAGCTTGACACAGAACTGATGTGGCCTGTCAGTGCACCCTTCTGATACCGGCACCCTTGGTACCTGCCCCACTGTCAAGGTATTGCTGTCATCTGGCTGAGCCGTATACACTCAGTCAGATTTTATCCGACAATGAAAATGTGTCTGCTGTTTTTAGCCTTTTAAAATCAGTAAACCTTTTTACTCATATTTAAAATTGAACTGTCATTCCTTTTTTCATGTACTTTTACACCTTTTATATCTTGACATGGTGGCCTAACTAGTTAGGTCACTGAATGTTTTAACTTTTTATATATGACCAGTATTTGGCGCATTATAGCCTCGGTAGCTGATGCGCCAATAAAACCCAAATCAAATTCAAGGCATTGCTATGCTACTGCACTGTATAGAATTTAAAAAATCTCTGAAACCACTGTAGTCACCTTTACAAAAGCAAAAATCCTTCCTTTTACCCCTGATAATAGTTACATCTTTAAGTAAATCCCACATCAGTGCACTGTGATCACTGCCACCTAGTGGTTCCTTTATCATCAGATTCTTAATGCATAAAGAATCACTGCTGATAATCAGATCAAGAGTATTACTTCTTCTGGTTGCCTCTCGAACATGCTGCTGTTGAAAACAGTCATCCAATAACTGCACAAAAGTCTTGCTAGTGTTGAGAGTCATCAATCCACAAGTTCCAGTCTATATCTGGGAAGTTAAAATCCCCATTATAAGACAGTCTGATATACTGGCCCACTCTATTTCCCTGTACAGTTTATCCCATTAATCAGGGTATACTACTACAACAAGATCTAGACAAATTAGGCAGATGGGCCGAGAAGCGGCAGTTGAAGTTTAATATTGACAAATGGAAGGGACTGCATATGAGCTGCAGTATTCCCAGATTAACATACCAACTCTGGGGTACTGTACTCAGGATAGTTGAAAATGAAAAAGGCCCAAGGATAATTGTGCAATTAAATATGAAGTTCTTAGGGAGGTGATTAACCCTTTATGTAAGGTAATGGGTAGGCCACATTTTGAATACTGCATGCTTGTCTGGAAGTCTCATTAGGAAGGAAGTGGAGCTGTTAGAAGAGGTGCAGAGAAGAGCAAGATTGACGGGAGCAAAAGGGTGCTGTTACCAGTTAAGGCTTTGGTTCTGCAAATTGCAGCATCTGTGGACTAGGCACTTGCAAGGTTATCTGATTGAGATGTTTAAGGCTTTGAATGGATTAGCAAGTTCAGTGCTGATGGCATTCTTCCTCTTGCTCAGACTGCACACAGGATGGGGCATAAATTCAAATTGAGGAAGGATGGATAGTTTTTTTAATATGAAAAGACCAAACACGAGATGTATTAGAACCTATAGTACTTAGTACCACGCATGGTTTGGAGGTTGAGAAGATGAAAGAAGATATTTGTTGACATTAGAATTGAACTTCTGTACATTGTAATTTTCACGAAATGAGTATGAAGGAAGGTTGTTCCAGAAAATGAAAGTTGGTTGAATAAATAAGGAAGAGGAAAAGTTGGTTCTGTGAGTTTGAAAAAAAAGCTGCTTTGAAAAAGAGAGCGAGAATTATAGAAGTCAATTCAGAAGAACAGTGCCCATGAAAGTGTCTATAGAAAAGGAATGCAGCAGAAGTGGAATTGTCTATGAAACAGAGAGAGAGAGAGAGAGTGGAGATACTCTATTAGAGATGACTCATTAATTAACCTAACTGCTCTCTTTTCAATGGAATTCTAGATGCCTGAGAGAGGTTTTGGGCGCATCGCCTCTGATGTGGGAACAATATCTTATGGTAGAGTGGATTTGCGATTTGTATAGCATGAAAATCTGTTTGGAAGAAACGTAATGCTGAGAGTGAAAGAGAAAACCTAGTTTTTTAGATGCACTGGAAGCAATATTTGTAATGTGCTTATGCCAAGGGAGTTTAGAAGTCAGGGTGATCTGCAATAGAGATACGTGATCTTGCCTAGAAATCGGAGTGTCATTGAAGATGAGCATAGTAGCAGAAAATCCTTTTTGCGAGATATAAGACAGGGCTGCGTTTTAGGAGGATTGAAATCAACTAAGTTATCTTTGCCCCACTGAAGAATTACCTGGAGATCAGAATTTAAGGAATTGATAGTGGATATTTGAGAAGTTTAAGCAGTTTGAGCAGGGCAAGGTTTCTCAAACTGGAAGGTGCAATGCAATGTGCTATCATCAGCAAACCTATGGAAGAAGGTCATTAATACAAGAGGAAAAGAGTGAGAAAAGAACTGAACCTTAGGGAACACCAGCATTAGTGGAGAAGTTAGAAGACAGATAGCCATCTACCATCAACTGCAGTGAACGTTCGAAGAAAACTGGATATTTAATTACAAAAAAACGGTTGGCAAACCATAAGATGGTAAGCTTATTCAGATGATCTTTATGTCAAACACGATCAAAAGCCTTTGAAATGTCAAAAGCAACTGCTTGAGTTTCACCAAACTTTTCCATTGAATTTGTCCATAGATAGGTAACATAAGCCAGGATATCACCAGTGGATTGATAGTGATGGAATCCATACTGCCGATCGTTGATCAGATGAAAGGTTTCTAGATAGTTTAAGAGTTGGCGCTTAATAGATTTCTTCATTACTTTAGAAAGAGTAGAAATAATTGCAATGGGGCAATAATCGGATTGGAGGAATTTGTTACCCTTTTTAGGAACTCGCTGGATATGAGCAAATTTTCAAGCAGTAGGAAATATTTCTTTGGAATAAGAGAGCGAAAAAATACAACACAGAACAGGATGCTAGCAGGTCAGCTTATCCTTGACTGAAGTGGCAATAGAATTATCTGGTTTTGACAGAGGTGGAAACAGAGATGGGCAAAAGTTGCGGATAATAGCTTTCGCAAGAGACCAGAAAGCTCGGCTACCATTTGGAAACAAGAAAGAAGAAGCAAGTTTTCTACTTTTAGCCTGTTTGAAATCTAGTTTAGACTGATTAATAACAGCTTTACAATTGTTTGACAGCTTTGGTGTAGGCAGAAAATGAAACTGAAGATTTGGAAACAAGCCAATTACGATATGCAACATTCTTCTCTTGAACAGCCTTAGCACATTTATTGGAACACCAAGATTTAGATAAAGGACAAGGTTTTAAGATGGAATGTGGAATAAAGGATTCTATCCCTACAAGAATAATTTCCATTGGAGAAAAAACCATCACCAAGTTGTGATCTGAGGTGCCTAGAGGACCATTCACCTCAACCATGTACTTAGAAAGGTTGTTTGTGAGAAAAATATCAAGCGTATTGGCTTTGTGGTTAGGATTGTCTGGTATTCTGCTAGGTAAATGAACAATCTCTGTGAGGTCATTAGTAATTGCAAAAGCCTCAGCATCTCGACTAGCTGGGTCAGTGTGACTAGAAAACAGAAGCCACCTGGAGCTGTGGACATTAAAATCACCAAAGAAAATTACCTCGCTGTTAGGAAAGTTTGACTGGAGAGTTTTGGAAACAGTACGATATTTATAAATGCATCAAGAATATTGCGGCTGCGTGGGAGGCTGTGACAAAGAAATGCATAAATGGAATCTGGAAAAACTGTGTCCAGCGTTTTGTTAATACTATTGATGAATTTGATAGTGAACATGAACTTGAAATGGTTACGGAAAATATTGAAAGTCAAGTTTCAAAGAGTTCAAGTGATTAGTGGAGTTGGGAGAATGATCGAAGCAACAGATGAATTTGACAGAATGTTGTAGAAAGATTTTAAGTCAGGGAAGGTTGAAAAGAGGAGATTCCAAATTACTGTGTCTCTGACATTGAATATCAGAACAGAACAGACATATGCACAAGTACCACCTTTGTAGCGAAACGAATCATACAGCAAATAATTCGGACAACTGAGATGAGCAGATTGAATCAATTGATAACTGGGATTCTGTCAAAAAAAGTACATGGGGTTGGCAGACTGTAAGAGTTAATGGAGATCATTGAGATTAGAACTGAGACCATGTATATTTGGGAAATGAATTACAAAGTCTTTGGGAAGTTTAGATCTTTTCACAGATAAGGTTTGCTCTATTAGTTTGAGAATTCATGCAGTATTCAGTAGTAAGAAAAACTGGGGGGAACATGCTGTTTGAAGTAATGAAATTTTTGGATATGGCATACACATGGTACGAATACAGGTAGTTGTCGACTTACGACCTATACGCTTTACGACTGATCGACTTACGACTGCTACTGCATCTCGCACCGCATTTCAGTCTGAACTGGGCATACATACAAGATTGTTGCTAGGAAGAATGCTATACTCATGTCAACCCTCTCTTAATGCAGTGCTCTCAGATTTTTCTACTACACTCACACGCCCTATCCGTGTGGTTCCCAAAGCCTAATGGGAACGGGTGTGCATGTAGCGTCAGCCCACTGCCCAGTAACATGTGTTTGACACGAATAAGCTAGTTTTAATCCACTTAGTCAGCTTTGCCATCACAGTCAAACAAAACATCTTACCGATGTATGTATGTCGTGATTCATGCATCTTGATCTCTGTTTACATACATTATGTTCACTATTTTTGGTTCAGTTATATTTGTGTTACAATTAGCATTTTTTTAAAACCCCTAAACATGTCAACCAAGAGGAAAGTGCCTTTGTCTACTCCTAGACCTGTCAAGAAAGAAAGAAAGGCCATTAATTTAGACACAAAATTGAAAGTGATCAAGCAGCATGAAGAAGGAAAGAAGGTGAACACGATCGCACGTGATTTTAAGTTATCTCATTCTACAGTTTCAACGATTTTGAAAGACAAAGAAAGGATTCGTGAAGTTGTTAAAGGTTCGGCACCCATATGAGCAACAGTGATAACGTAACAACGTACAGGGCCCATCCATGAAATGGAAAAATTGTTTCTTTGGATGGAAGATTAGATACAGAAGCGAACACCCTTAAGCCTTCTTAAGTGCAGTTTTTTTTTTTTTTTTTTTGATTTGGTAGTTGTTGGCGCATCGGCTTCTGTGGCCATATTGCACCTCCCAAGGTTTTTGCAGTACTTTGATCCAAGCCCGAGGCGGGAATCGAACCCGCGACCTTTGGGTTGCCGGGCAGGTACTTTACCCACTCGGCTAGCCCGGTCGGCTTCTTAAGTGCAGTCAAAGGCTAGAAGTCTCTTTCAGATGCTGAAGAAACATACCGGAAAAGATTACACTCAGACATTTATAGCAAGCACAGGATGGTTCAAAAGATTCAAAAGAAGATTCAACCTTCATAGGGTTCGAGTCACTGGAGAATCAGCAAGTGTGGATGTGGAAGGAGCTCAAGAATTTGTTAAAAGTCTGGATGAAATAATTACGGAAGAAGGGTATCAACCAGAGCAGCTTTTCAACGTGGATGAGACTGGATTGTTGTGGAAAAGGATGCCAGAACGCACTTACATTTACCAAGAAGCCAAAAGCATGCCTGGTTTTAAGGCACTTAAAGATAGGCTGGCTTTGCTCCTTGGCAGGAACATCACAGGTTTTAAACTGAAGCCTTTTTTAATTTATCATTCTGAAAATCCCCGTGCATTCAAGAATGTAAACAAGCACACTCTGCCTGTATACTTCCGTTCAAACCGAAAAGCCTGGATGACTCAAACATTGTTTAAAGACTGGTTTCTAAATTGTTTTGTACCTCAAGTTCGTGAATATTGCTTCGAGAAAGAAATTCCTCAAAATTGTATTAATCTTAGATAATGCACCTGGCCATTCACCTCAACTAGAGAGTTTTGGAAACAGTACGATATTTATAAATGCATCAAGAATATTGCAGCCGCGTGGGAGGCTGTGACAAAGAAATGCATGAATGGAATCTGGAAAAACTGTGTCCAGCGTTTTGTTAATACTATTGATGAATTTGATAGTGAACATGAACTTGAAAAGGTTACAGAAAATATTGTAACACTGGCAAATGGACTTTCTTTAGAGATTGAAGTGGAAGATGTTGAGCTGCTAGAGCAAGAATCTGGAGAACTTACGAATGAAGAACTTATCGCTTTGGAAGAAGAAAGAATGGCTGAAGAAGAAAGGATGGAAGAAGAGAAAAATGAAGATGAGGAAGAACCAGAAAGAAAATTCACCACTAAAGGTTTTTCTCTACTAAATAAACTTCTTGCACATTTTGAGGAAATGGACCCAAACATCGAACGATTTGCAGGAATGAATGAATGGTACAAAATGCTTTTCGGCCATACCATGAAATTTACGAGCAGAAAAGGAAACAAACAATTCAGACAAAAATCAACATGTTTATGAGAAAAACAACTCCCACTACATCAAGTGGCGGCATTGATGACCCGCAGCCAAGCACGAGTGGTCAGTAAAATATTTCTTATCTATTTTCTGCATATGTTTTGTTTAGTTCTTTAAGATAAAATATTTTTTAGGTTTTATACAGTATTTGATATCTTTTTTATTTTTGTAAATAGTAAACCAATTGTGTTGTACACAGTGTCTGATTTACCTAAACTGGTCTGACTTACGTCCAGATCGCTTACGTCCAGCTCCTTAACACTACATGGCCTTGACAATGCCTCCCGCACACACACACACACACACACACACACACACACACACACACACACACACACACACACACACACACACACTTCTTGAACTTCCTCCAGTCACTATCTGGTAGAGTAGAGGCTGTGAGATTATACACTTGCTGATCCAAAGCCTCCTAATTACCAATAGGTTTGGTCCAGTGTACTAATTAGCGACCAGCCTGCGAACACCATTTTAGAGCTATACCCTCGAAATGTAAGGGCGATCTCTCCGCGATGTCCATCATAACCTCAAAAGACATCAATCATACTCCATGATGGAAGAGATGGGGGAGGGTTTCCCGGAGCTGCACTCTGCAGTCTAAACATGGGTTCCAACATGTTTAGTCTCCAGATGTGCCGAAGTTTGCATTCAGTCAGCATATGGTTGATTGTTGGAACAAACTTTCATCTTTGCTGTGGAAGTGGGCAGTTTGAATAAATTCAAGGAAGAACTAAACATTATATGAGAGGATTCACAGGTGATGGTTTTTTTTCTCCCTTTAGCTGTTGCTATCATCATAAGGTCTTCAGAGTTTGCAAGTTCTTATTGCAATAATCAGAATGAATGTGGGAGATATTTTTACATTATCATGTAAAACAAGAATGGTGGCACAAATATAAGTTTTTGGGAAGTACTGAAAGATTAGATTGCACAAATTTCACCTTTAGGCAGCTAGTTGATCATTGGAATAAGTTGCCTCCCATGGTAGTTGAAGTAGACTTTGACAAGGTTCAAGATGTATTTAGAGTGTTACTTTATAGAAATGGGCAAATAGTCATTCACTTAGATTATTTTTTTTTCCCCAGGTGATGCAGAATAAGCTTGCTTCCTTGTAACATTTTGTTTTACTAATACCATATAAGTAGGTACCATTTACTGATTATCATATCCTTTATATATGCAAGTTTTTCCTTAATTACAATTATATTATTTCTTCATTATTATATATATATTTTTTCAAATTAATTTTGAGGCCATTTTTATATTTTGATTTTATTAGCATACAGGAAAATCCTGAATGCATATTACCCTGTTCATTTCAAAATGAAGTTGGCAAAATTCAAGCAGAAGATTTAAGTGATGTTAGAACAGTTCCTGATGATAACAATCATACTTTATCTCTTGAATCACAAAAATATTTTCAGTATGGGTATGTATCATTTTCCATACATTTTTATGTAATAAAAGTTAAGATTTCATAAATATATTCAAGATAATTTATGAACTTATTTTTGGACATGACTGCAAATGCATGAAGAAAATAGTTTATTGTCTTCACTATATCGGTTTGTCTATCCACATGTAAAACTTTGACTCTCAGTGGAGTTTCATGAAATTTTTTATTT
The DNA here is from genome assembly GCF_048544385.1 of Mastigoproctus giganteus. Taxonomy (NCBI): domain Eukaryota; kingdom Metazoa; phylum Arthropoda; class Arachnida; order Uropygi; family Thelyphonidae; genus Mastigoproctus; species Mastigoproctus giganteus. The sequence continues at coordinate 222,721,044 of NC_143576.1, forward strand.
GGATATTTTAGAAAGGTTTATTGTTCTCTCCCAAATTTAATTAACCCATAATTGGCACACCAATGATTTTCTTTTCCTCACATGTGCACTCACCTTGCAAATGAAGTAAAAAGTTACCCCATTCATAAGCTTAAAAATCAGTAAGAAATAATTCAAAATTATTCACTTTTAAAGTCATTGGAGCAGTAGAAACATTTAACATGGTCAGGTGAAGTCCAGTTTCATGCTGTTCACTACTGGCAAATACATTCAAGCATGGGTAGGAAGCCACATGAAGCAGAGGATCCAGAGAATACTATATACAGTCGGTCCTCGTATAACACGTGTTTGCATTACACGAATTCGATCATACACGATTTATAAATAGGGGAACGTTATCTTATATAACACGAACCGAATTCGCTTATACACTATTCGCCTTTGTGTTTACAAGAAATGGCAGTCGAATGCGGAATCACCCCAACTGAACGCAACACGATAGGAACGAAGAAGATTCTGAAAATGTATTTATGTGTTTTATATCAGTGAAGGGGAAACACATTTCACCATAATAACGTAAAAACCAACACAATTCCAGCTATCGATATAATCGCAAATGCAATTAGAATGAGTTTCCTACCAGTTTATAACAGATTCCACTAGCAGAAACGCAACTGGAAATTGTTTTTATTGTTTTATGGTAGTAACCCCCAGAAATGTGCTTTAGTAAAATGTGAGGTGTTAATAGTGTATCTCGGCCTTTACGGTGTTGTTTATTCAGTTGCTATACGCGCGCAGCTTTGTTTATGTGAATCAAGCATGCCTCCTCGTTTTGTAATTGTGCTTTATTCCCTAAAAACGAGTAAAATACTTAAAAGGTGTGAAAAGGAAGCGTCCTGGCTAAGACACTGAAGATTCAGAGAGAAAAAAAAAAGAAGCAATATCGATAAACAGAGGCGGACTGGATCAAAAATTCTTACCCGGGAAAATTTGTAGTGGCCTCATACTATGGTTTATGGCCAAAATCACACCGCCCTCCGGCCCACTGGGGTTTACCCGGTAAGGCTTTTGGCCAATCCGCCTCTGTCGATAGAGAAAAAATATGAAATTGTGAAACGCTTTGAGCGAAATGAAAGACCATGTGATATTGCACGTGCTACAGACCTAAATGAGGCAACGCCGAGAATTACAAAGAATGCAGAGAAAATAAAAACAACTTTCATAGCGGGAACAACTCAAAGTGTAATTAAAATCCATTAGATTAAGACACAAAGAATTGGAAGAGATGGAACGGCTGTCATCTCTTCGGATAGAAAATCAAACAAAAAACAAGTTTGCTTACGATAGAAGCAAAAGCATTAGCAATATTTTATTACGACTTACGTATTATAATTTATACTTACGTATTATAAAATACGTAAGTATTTTATTACGACTATTTTATTTAATATAATAAATTTTTTACGAATAAAATACGTATTTTATCCGTAAAAAATACTTTTTTAGTATTAAAAAATACTAAAAATACTTTATTATAATATAATATTATTTTTATTACGTATTTTAATCGTTATAAAATATGTAAGTATTTTATAACGATTAAAATTACCCGATTATTTATTGTGTTTGGTAATGTTTTGGTTCCAAATGTGTGTTCAATCTTGGGTGGTCGGCACCTAACCCTACTTTTCCCATAGGGGCTGTTGTTTATATTGCACGAGGGTTTCTAGGAACGCAACTATCGTGCTATACGAGGACAGACTGTACTGTATGCAAGATGTGGTCCGATCATAGATTTGTATAGTGTGATAATTACCTCATATCTGCTGGCAAAATTCCAGTGTATCATTGATAGAAATCCATGTGCTACCCTGAGAGAATTTCAAGTTTGACCATAATACCTACTCACCTGTCTTCCCCCACACCCCAGAATCTTTCCATTTTCAACCATGTTGAGTGTGTTATTTCTCAACTGTTAATTTACCCTGGATTTGCTGTTGGCCACATGCTGAGATTTTTTAGATTGATTTTCCATAATTTATGAAAATATGGTTGTAGCAACAAGGTTTTGATAGTTGCTCAGATTATTTTTAACACCACTATAACTTAATACAGTCAATTCCAGTTATTTGGGACACATCGGGACTAGTGCATTTTGGCCCGATTAAGCAGCTGCCCCAATTATCCGAAGTTTAACGTAAATAGTTAAAAATACAATGGATCCCGCTTTACAATTGGTTCACTGTACAATGAAATCACATTACAATGGATGCGCCATAGTAAAATATTATTCACTATACAATGTATAGTAGTAAATGCCAGTCATTGTGATCACGTTTGCGAATTGAATTTTAATTCTATTAAACAGTGATTCTAATTAGCGAAAATAGGAGGAATATTATCCTCAGGCTATAAAAGTAACGGTATATTAAGCACAGATTTACCCTTTATTACCTTACCAATTAAAAAATTAAATGATACGTGAAAATCGGAAGAATATACATGATAATCGGAATAATTAATGCGTACTGTAATATGTACATACTAACTAGTTGACATTTCTGTTAACTGACATTTGTGAGTGGGGGTTAAAATTTAAAACAGTAAAAAGATAAGCAATCAATAACAAAGAGCACAACACACAAATTGCAAGTAACACGATATGCTCAAGTGAGAATGGAGCAACAAGTTACGAAGCTTTAAAAATAGGAATGAAGGGAAGATTCTGAAAATTAATTTCTTTATATGATTGAAGATTTCATGGAAGTGTAAACACATTTCACCATAATGACCCACAGAATTCCAGCTGTCGGTATTATTGCAAATTCAATAAGATTGAGTTTACTATCCATTTATGGTAGATTGCACTAACAGAAAAGCCCAATGAACAGGTGACTGCTAATTGTTTTTATTGTTTTATGGTTGTGATCTCCAGAAATCGGAGACAATCGTATAGTAATCTCCAGTGCTGCGGTCTCCTGCCGCAATTAACCGGCATGTTGTCCCAATTAAGTGAAGTAAACCCTGGCTATTTTCTCGGTTCTGTTTTTTAAGTGAAGTAAACCCTGGCTATTTGGGTTCTGTTTTTTTAAGATTTGCCCCGATTAACCGGTGGCCCAAATTACCGGAATCCACTGTATCTGCAAATTTTAACGTCAAAATTGGGATTCATCAGAAAATATTTTCCATATATTGAAATTGGATATTTTAGATTGTATGATGTACGAAATCACATCATAATCTATACCCGCTTTTAATTTATTGCTGCTTTTGCAGGGGCAGTACCATAACGTTTATAATTAGTAAGTCTGAGCCAATACATATGTGTGGGAAACTTCTGGCATAATACACAATATTTGTCACTATTAGTGGATGGACATCTGAATTCTTTTGCTTATATATTGTACATATAGATATCATCTTTTGAGAACACAAAAGGTGATCTGAGGATTTAATCAACAAGCATGTGGAAATGTTGAGAAAAAGTTTTGAGTTGGGATTAGAATTGAAAGTGTTAGTTCTGCCCTTACACAATAGATGAAAGTATATGATGATGATGAGAGATTGTACAGTGCTCATGGGGCAGAATTTTTTGCAACATGGTCTGTGCTTGTTAATAGGAGAGGCTGTTTTTTCAGGGATGGGATACACTTAAATAAAAGAGTGTAAGCATGGCTCACATCTGGTGAGTATGGGCTTGGCACACCCAGGGTCCTGAGCCGGATATCATCATTTTTCTCTTTCTTGGTGATTCCCTTCTACTTTTGACTCTCTCTCTCTCTCTCAGGGTAACTTGGGAATTTTTTTTTTTTTTCCTGGTGCAACATAAGCCTCAGGCTTCCTTGCACCATATGGGTATTAATAATAATAATAATAATAATAATAATATTTGCTAATGCAATCAATGTTAGGTTGGAAAACTGCTAGCTGGGGGTGGGGAGCAGGTACACAGACTAATAGTTTTAATAGCAGCTGTAGGCAGAGGTGTAAGTGATTCTCGGCTATTGGAATATCTAGCAGTCTGGAAAGCAGTGTGTTGGGATTTCATAGTCTGCTGATGGTCTTCATGGAACAAGCAAATACATATACTGTATTTGAGTTACTAAGAGTAAAAACAGTTTACATACTTGCATGTACACTGATATTAGAAGCACAGTAAATACATTTGAAATACTGGTTAAGTCATTGAATGCAGACATTGTAGGGATATTGCAGACATGGTTTCACTTAGGCATAAGTGATGCAGAATTTGAATATGGGAGTACATCGTGAACAGAAAGGACAGACAGCACAGGAGTGGGGGGGCTTATACTCTTAGTTAAAATTCATACAAAATGCATTAGCAGCTGTAGGCAGAGGTGTAAGTGATTCTCGGCTATTGGAATATCTAGCAGTCTGGAAAGCAGTGTGTTGGGATTTCATAGTCTGCTGATGGTCTTCATGGAACAAGCAAATACATATACTGTATTTGAGTTACTAAGAGTAAAAACAGTTTACATACTTGCATGTACACTGATATTAGAAGCACAGTAAATACATTTGAAATACTGGTTAAGTCATTGAATGCAGACATTGTAGGGATATTGCAGACATGGTTTCACTTAGGCATAAGTGATGCAGAATTTGAATATGGGAGTACATCGTGAACAGAAAGGACAGACAGCACAGGAGTGGGGGGGCTTATACTCTTAGTTAAAATTCATACAAAATGTAAGGTAGTGCATCCAGTTGACATGGGAGGCCAGTTGCAATGTTGTGTTAGTTTCATGTGACATGAGCACTGGGAAAACAAAAATGAGAGTAGGAATATGTTATAGGCCTAGTGACTAGTGCCAATGTTAATTTTATTCAACAGGGTTGAATAAAATGAACTGTACAGACAAATAGAGTTGGCCAAAATAAATCAGATTGTCTCAGAATGGAGGATTTTAACTTTCCAGATATTGACCTGGTTGGTCCATTCACACAGCATTAGAAATTTTCAGAATTTCTTGAATAACTGTTTACACAAGCTTATTAAGGCAGTACTCTTAATCTGATTATCAGCAGCGACTCTTTGTGCATTAGCAATCTGCAAAAAAAAAACACACTATGCTGCATTGATCATAGTGTATTGATGCTGGATTTACTTAAAGCTATAACTGCTGTTAAAGACAAGGGAAGGGGTTTTGCTTTCTTAAAGGTGACCATCATTTCAGGTAGTTCTTAAATGTATTGTGGGACTAACTGATATCACCAACAGTGAATCCTAAATGGGAAGCATTCTGGGTAGTAATCATAGAAGTTATTAGGCTTTTTATACCAACTAAAAGATATTGTTCAAGGTTAAGGCCCTAAATGGACTTAAAGTGAACTGAGACTCGTGGCAGAGAAGAAAAATACATGGGATGCATATAACTTCTTAGATAATATAGAAGCCTACAGTAGATATAAACTAGTCTGTAGTCAGGTCACAAAAGACGTTAGGCAAGCTAAGGCAGATTACGAAAAGAGTCTGTGCAAAGAAAAGCAATAAAAACTTCTTTACTTATGCAAATATTACAAGTAAGGGGATGAATCACATTGGTCCACTAGATAGTAATAGTTTAACTGTTGATAATCCTGCTCAGATTGCTGACAAACTGAATAGATATTTAGCATCTACATTTTCTTGTAAGGAATTGTTTACATTGGGAATTCCAGAAGTGTATCATTCTAACAGGGAGCTAAATGATTTTTTTGATAACTGAGAGCAAAATGGAAGAGAAATTATTGAAGCTAAACATAAAAAAATGCACCTGGGGAGACTGGGTGGGATAGACCTAATATATTAAGGAAAGCTGCAAAAGAGGCAAGCAAGCCTTTAGCCATAATCACAAGCGAATCCTTGGATTCAGGGGAATCCTACTTGTCTGGAGATGTGAAAATATATCACATAGGGGTATCAAAGGATGAACTGAGTAATTATAGGCCTCTTAACTTGACTTCTATTTCAGTGAAAATAATGTAGTCAGTGGTTAAAGAAGCACTGCAGAATTACCTTAAAGAGGAGTAGAATTAAATGGAAATCACAGGATCGGTTTGTTAATGGGAGGATCCTGTCTGGCCAATTTGATTAGCTACTATAATACAGTAACAGAGGAACTGAATGCAAATAATAATTTTGACATTATATATTTAGATTAAGTATAGCTTTTGACTGTTTCACACGAAAGATCACTGTATAAATTGGATCAGTGTGGAATTAAGGGCAAGTTACTGCTATAGATAAGGGGATGCTTGATTGGGAGAAGGCAATAAGTAGTTATCAATAGGCACTGCTCTTCTTGGATTAGTGTTATTAGTGGAGTTCTCTAAGGTTCAGTGCAGTGTCTTTTTCTTTATTTATTAATGAAGGCATACCAGGCTTAATATTTCAGTTTGCAGATGATATAAATGCAGACAGTGTGGTTAATGATAGTAATCAAGGTCAGCCACTGCAGCAAGATCTATAAAAATTAGGCAGATGTCCTGAGAAATGGCTGTTGATGTTTAACATTGAAAAATGCAAAGTATTGTATGGGTAGCAGTAATCCCAAGATAACGTACTAACTGTGTGGTACTACACTCAGTTTAGTGGAAAATGAAAAAGACCTGGTATAATTGTGCAGTCAGACATGAAGTTCTCTAAACAGTGTGGATGATTAGGTTACATCTTGACTACTTCATACAGGTCTGGAAACCTCATTTTAGAAAGGATATGTTGGAATGGCACAGAAGAGCAACAAAATTAGTGGAGGGAACAAAAGAGTGCTCTTACCAAGAAAGACCTTGGTTTTAAAAATGGCCAAATTGCAGCATCTGGAGACTAGGCAGCTGCGAGGAGATATGATTCAGATGTTTAAGGCATTAAATGGATTGCGTAAGCTCAGTGCTGATGGAATCCTTCCTCTTGTTGCTCATACACATAGGGGGACATAAATTCAAATTGAAGAGGGTTGGTCACAGGATAAATGTGTGGATCTTGGCCTTCAACCTCTTTTTTTTTTTTCTTCTCACTTTCTTGCATTACTTGCCACTATTAATACTATATGAGTACTTCACATGCATTACAGTTAATGAAATCTTTCTCTCTTATAAAAGTTCTTGGTGATGATTTGGTAATATTATTGTCTCCTTATAATTACAGAATTAAAATGTGAAATATCTATAATTTCATTTTCTTGTAAGTGTTATGCTTTATTATTTCATAATAATTGCTGTTATTGGCCCAAATAAATTAGTTTACTGAAGTTACAATTTTTTAGAGTTTTTTCATAAGAAGTATTAAGAAGGAATTCAGGATCATTTAATTAGATATATAATTCTGAAAGATACTCAGCATGGTTTTGTAAAGGGAAAATCATGTTTAACTAATCTGGTTAGCTACTTTGACAGGGTCACTCAAGAGCTGGACTTAGGGAATAATTTCGACATTGTTTATTTGGATTTCAGCAAAGCATTTGACTCAGTCTCACATGAGTGGTTACTTTATAAGCTGGAACAGGTTGGGATCATAGGGAAAATCCTTAGATGGATAGCTGGATGGCTCCAGGGCAGGAGGCAGAGGGTTGTGATAAATGGTTATTCTGCAGATTGGGTTGATGAAGAAGTGGGGTTCCCCAAGGATCAGTATTAGGACAACTGTTGTTTTTGATTTTCTTAAATGACATCGATGAAGGGATAGAGGGCATGATGCCTAAATTTGCAGATGATGTGAAGATTAGCATTAGTAGAGGCATACGATGCAAGAAAGCAAGCTTATGCAGCATCAGCCAAAAAAAAAAAAAAGCTCCCTCCCAGATTGGTAAAGTAGTAATAATCACCGCCAAGCAGAGCTTCTTCAGAGTGATGTAGATAGACTTTGAGGATGGTCAGAAAAATGGCAGCTACGCTTTAATCCAACAAAGTGTAAGGTATTGCACCTGGGGAACACTAACCCCAAAATAACTTATACACTTGGTGGAGTTGAACTAAAGCACTAAACTATTTGTAAATAGTTTAGGTGGAATAGGTAGTGGAGAAAAGGGACTTGGGTGTTATGATATGGTCAGACATGAAATTCTCTGAGCATTATAGACTGGTTGCAAGGAAGGCCCATGGTGTCCTATTAATGATTTATCGAACAATTGCAATTGTTCGATATTGAACAATTCTCTATTGTTCAATATCGAACAGTAGAGATAAGGACATCATAATCCCATTATATGAGGCTATTGTTAGAACACACCTGGAATACTGGGTTCAAGTATGGAGACCTACCTAAAGAAAGATTGTGCTTCTTGAAAGGGTCCAAAGACTGGTAACTTGCCTGGTGATATCGGCAAAAGGGCATCCATACGAGGAAAGACTTCGAATATGTGGGTTGCAGAGTCGGAAACTAGGTACCTTAGAGGAGACTAGATTGAGGTGTTTAAGGCTCTGAGAGGCATAAGTAAAATGAATGAGGATGAAATTTTCAGGGTTATAAATGATGATAGAACTAGAGGCCATAAATCCAAATTATGGGGGGGGGGGGTTGTTTAGACTGGATTGCAGGAAGTTATAAATTAGTAGAATAAGTTATCTACATGGGTGGTAGAGGCCGACAGTTTGGGGAATTTCAAAGGTCAGCTGGGTAATTAAAAAAATAGACAACCTGTGTGTTTCTCTCCTACCTATGGGAGGAGGGAAACACATAGGTTGTCTATTTTTTTTTCTCTTATTATTTTATTCTTATTATTTTATTTATTTTTTTGTTATTTTATTTTATTTTATTTTATTTTTATTTTATTTTATTTTATTTTTATTTTATTTTATTTTATTTTTATTTCTCTATACATTAAAAAAGTTTTCCTCCTATTGATATTTATACAAAGGGTACTAGGAAAGTTTTGCAATATGACGCAACAATGAATCACAGGAAGCTGCTTGTTGCTGCATGTTGAGACATGTTCATATGTGCATAGTAGCCGCCGCACCAAGTCGATGGGCTCAGTTATTCATTAGTAGTGAGAGTGTAAAGTGCTTGCGATGGCATCGTGGTCAGGAAATGAGATAAGGACAGTTTTGCGGTATAATTTCTTGCGTGGTTTAACCATAGACCAGTGCTTAGAAGAAATGACTCTTGCACTAGATGATGATTGTCCACATCGTACAACGATATTCAGATGGTATAGAGAATTCCAAAGGGGAAATTTCACTCTGGAGGATTCTGAGAGGCCGGGAAGGCCACGAACGTCAGTTACGGAGGAAAACGTTACTGCTGTGAGGAAAATGCTTGACGAAAACAGGCGAGTGACCTACCAACAGATAGAGGATACTTTGGGCCTAAATGCACCAGCAATTCGTTCGATTCTGCAAGACCATTTGCACGTGAAGAAACTTTGTTCTCTCTGGGTGCCGCATCAACTGACTGAAGAGCAGATGACAAGACATGTGACTTGGTGCCGAGAGATGTTAAAAAAGTTTGATAAGGGACAATCTCGGTATGTGAACAACATCGTGACAGGTGACGAGACTTGGCTGTACTATTACGATCTGCCGACCAAGGCTCAAAACAAAGTTTGGGTCTTTGATGATGACGACACACCCGTAATTGTCAGAAAATCCCGATCTGTAAAGAAGAAAATGATAGCTGTATTTTTCAAATCGAGTGGAATTGTGGAATGTGTCATTTTGGACACGCAGAAGACAGTCACAGCTAAGTAGTATACTGAACAATGCCTGCCTAAAGCCATTGGATCTATGAAGAACCTGCGGCCAAAGTCAAGAATGGACACCTGGTACCTCCATCACGAAAATGCTCCAGCTCACCGCGCCAAAGCCTGCACCGAATATTTGACCACGACAGGACTGAAACTTCTCGAGCACCCTCCCTACAGCCCAGACCTTGCTCCCTGCGACTTTGCACTGTTCCCGCATGTGAAAATGAAGCTAAAAGGGAGGCAGTTTTCCAGTGGTGAGGACCTTCTACGGGCTTGGGACAACGAGTGTGCTTTACTCCCTAGTGAAACTTGGCAGAACTGGTTTAAAGATTGGTTTCGGAGGATGGAGAGGTGTATTGAATGTAGAGGAAATTACTTTGAAAAAATTAAATAAACAAAGCTGTATTGCAAAACTTTCCTAGTACCCTTTGTACGAGCAAATGGGAGAAGAGGGCATGGCAATTACTTCACTACAAATGCAATTAAATATTGACAGCTGCCTCCATAACATTCACCAACCTCATGCACGTGCTTCACTGACTAACATTCGACGTTCTATTGTAACATTTTTTGTATATTAATGAATATTGTATATTTGTAAATAGTTTAGTATTTTGTAAATATTTTAAATATTTTTATAGCTTAGGAAATATTTTAGTTAAATATTTTAGTCCTACTCTTTCTGATGCAACAATATTACTCATGCATTATGGAATCCGAAGCCAAAGGCCTTTGACAAAAATCTATTATTTGGGTACCATTTGTCTCTGCTTAGTGGGCGTGGTCGTAGAACGGATTGATTGTACGGTCGAGTTCTGTGATTGGGTGATTATTGTGAATGCATTTTGTTTCTGATTGTTTTGTGTCGTTGATGAGGGGGGTGCTTAGCTTCTTAGGTAGGATGTTTACCCCCCCATCCTGCTGTTTTAAAATCAGAAAACGAGTTCCGAATTTTAAAACAATGGCAAGTGGGGAGATAAACACCTTAGGCATGTCAGCCTAGGAAGGAAGGGGATAGGGCTAAACAGTGAGTGGCACCTCCCTTCTTCCTGACTTTTAGTTCCACCAAAAAAAAAATTTCTGAGTTACCCAGAGAGAGAGAGAAGTAGAAAGGAATCACCAAGAAAGAAGAATGATGATATCCAGCTCAGGACCCTGAGCTGGATATCACCTGATGGCATCGTGAATGGTAACAGAGGTCACTGGAGCAGTGAAAATGTGTTCAGGTGACTCCTTTTCATGCTTTCTGCAACTGCCAGTATGCAAAAAGGATAGGTGGAATAGGACAAGGGTATATCTGCCAGGGGCAACAGTTGATGACATTGTAGAGCAGATATCATCTTTTAAGAGCACAAAAGAGACTAGCCGACCGGGCTAGCCGAGTGGGTAAAGTACCTGCCCGGCAACCCAAAGGTTGCGGGTTCGATTCCCGCCTCGGGCTTGGATCAAAGTACTGCAAAAACCTTGGGAGGTGCAATATGGCCACAGAAGCCGATGCGCCAACAACTACCAAATCAAAAAAAAAAAAAAAAAAAAAACCAAAAGAGACTGTTGCACAGACATTGGCACTAATGATATTAAGAGTAGTTAGATGTGTACTTAACAATTAATGTTGAAAAAAAAAGTCACGAGTTAGGAATAAATTTGAAAGTATCTGCAATTCTACTCAGACACTATAGGAGGGAGTATATGATAAGAGCTTTGCAATCAGTTTAACCCTAGAGAGATTGTGCAAGGCTCATGTGGTAGAAAATTTTTGCAGCATGATCTGTTCTTGCAAACAGGAGAGACTGCTTCCACAGAAATGGAATACACTTAAGTAGAAAGGGCACAAGAATATTTTCGGCCCCAGGTGCCAAGCGATTTATTAGTGACTAAGCGATTCCCAGCGATATATAGAGTGATCAAAAATAAACAAGTTTCTTTAATTTCCTCGTTAAAATCCTATTATTTTTTGTGAAGCAACTCTTTATCTTACAAACAGTAAGTGAAGACACAGAAAGGAAACTCACCTTTCTTATTTTTTCTCTTATTCTCACTTTTACTAATCTAACTTACACAGCCGCTTGGTCACTAAGAGGCACTGCTCTTGCCTCCACGTGGCGGGGCTGGTAACCTGGGAGAGGAAAGTAACACTCCCAGGGCCAAAAGAGCAAATATGAGTAGTAAATTAACTACTAGTACTATAGGGCTTCAAGAGAAAGCTCTACCAAGTAGTGAAACAGAAAACACCAAATCAAAGAGACAAAAGACAGATATGGACCCACCAAAAATACCAACATTCATTGTCATACATGCGACAGGAGATCAGACATTAGGAAGTATGTCTCCGTTTGTAATCCAGAAAACATTAGAGGGTCTAGTAGGATCTCCCAAGTCAGTTCGACGGCTGAGATCTGGAGACATACTAGTGGAAACAGAAAATCCCAAACACTCCCAGAAATTACTTTCAACAACAATTTTTGGAAGAATGCCAGTAGTTGTAACACCACACAACACACTGAATTCTTCCAGAGGGGTGATTTCAGAGTGGGACCTCTTAAATGTGTCAGAGGAAGAGCTCACAGAAGAATTAAGAAGCCAAGGAGTTACAGGAGTGAAGAGAATTAATATCCGAAGGGATGGAAATATAATTCCAACAAGAACCCTTATCATAACATTTAATACTCCAAAACCTCCAACAACAATCAAAGCAGGATACCTGAACTGCCAAGTACGACAATACATACCAAATCCACTACGTTGTTACAAATGTCAGAAATTTGGACATTCACAAATGGCATGCAGAAACTCAGCAACCTGTGCAAAGTGTGATTCTAAAGAACACGAGACTACAGTTTGCTCTGCCAACATCTTGAAATGTACAAACTGTAAAGGGGAACACCCAGCCTACTCAAAAACGTGTGAAAAATGGAAACAAGAGAAACTAATTCAGAAATACAAAACAGAACACAACACAACGTACCAAGAAGCAAGAAGAATAATACAGCCACGGACTACAAACAAGCCAACATATGCACAAGCAGTAATCCAATATAAATCAGTAGAAGTTCAAACCGAAATTTCCATGATGCCAAAAGAATCATCTACTGGACTGAAGGCACAGAAACAGGAGAAAACAGTGAATACCTCAATTTCTCTTCACACAGAACAGATATCCACAAATCAGCATCACAACGAAAACCGATCTAAACTTATAAACACCAAAGAAGCCGAACAGATGGAAATAGGAAAAATAAACACAACTGAAGAACCAGTATTAGAAATTTTCACAGAAGAAGATATGGACATGGACCGGCCAAACTATCCTAAAAAAGATAAGACAAAGCATAAGAATGCTCCATTTCGGAAGCAACCCGGAAGCCCTAGAAAAACCAAATAATGGATCAGTTCATCCAGTGGAATTGTAGAGGACTACGTGCCAATTACGACGATGTCCAGTATTTAATAACACAACATACGCCAATATGTTTTTGTCTACAAGAGACATACCTTAGACAACAAGACACCCTTTCAGTGAAAAATTATAGACTGTATAGGAAAGACAGATTAAGAGAAAGGTCAACACATGGAGGTGTAGCCATCTTAGTCCATAACCATATCCCAACCGAACACATTCCTTTAAATAGCAATATAGAAGCGATAGCTGTAAGAATAACACTGAAATTTAGGGTAACCATCTGTTCAATGTACCTTCCACCAAGACCAAATATACCATTTGAGGAAATAGACCAACTAATCTCCCAACTCCCATCACCTTTCTGTATAATGGGAGACATGAATGGGCATAGTCAACTATGGGGAAACACTGATATCAATAGACGAGGACGGATAATAGAAAGAATAATAGACCTTCATAACCTTTCTCTACTCAATAATGGCAAACATACGTATTTTCACTTTCCTAGTCGCACAACCTCAGCAGTAGACCTAACCATATGCACCCCTTCACTCCTACCGGAATTAAAGTGGCAAGTAATAGAAAACCCATACAGCAGCGACCACTACCCAGTAATCACCATACTGACCAGAAACCTTCCTTGCCACCCAAACAGACCACCCCGCTGGAAAATAGAAAAAGGTAACTGGGAAAAATTTAGAGAACTGGCAATATTTAATCCACAAATCATCCAAGAAACATCGGTCGATGATGCTCTAAAGCACGTCACAGATACCTTAATACAAGCAGCCAAACAAACAATACCCACAACCTCGACTCGTTTTCCATTGCACCCAAAATCCTGGTGGGACGAAAATTGCATGAAAACAAGAAGACAACAAAACAAAGCCTGGAATAAGTTCCGGAGATATCCTACAACGGATAATCTGATAAAATTTAAGCAAGCACGAGCACTAGCTAGGTATACACGGAAAAAAGCCAAAAAAACTTCCTGGATCCAGTTTACTTCCTCTATAAATAGAACAACAAACACAAAAATAATATGGAATAAAATAGGAAAAATGAATGGGAAGTATAAAAACCAACCATCACTAGTATTACATTGGAATGGAGAAAGCATTACTGAACCATCAGAGATAGCTAATATACTAGGTGAAACGTTTGCTAAAGTATCGTCAAAACAATCCTACAATACTGAATTTTTGACCTATAAGGAGAAAACGGAAAAAAACAGAATTAATTTTAATACTAAAAGGATTGAACCCTACAACCAACCAATTACAATACACGAATTACGTCAAGCAGTATCACAAACAAAACCAAGTGCAGTTGGATCAGACAACATACACTATGATATGCTTAAACACCTAAAGCAGGCAGAGATAGAAAACCTCCTTCAACTGTACAACCGCATATTTCTAGAAAATCAATATCCTGAACAGTGGCATCATGCAATAGTATTAGCTTTCCAAAAACCCAATAAAGATCAGAAGGACCCAAACAACTATCGTCCGATAGCCCTCACAAGCTGCTTAAGCAAAGTACTAGAGAAGATCATCAACAAAAGATTAGTCTGGTTTTTGGAGACAACCAACTGGTTCACCAATATGCAGTGTGGGTTTAGACACAATCGATCCACACTAGATCACCTTGTACGAATAGAATCAGAGATAAGAGATGCATTTATAACCTCAAAGCATATGGTTACGGTATTTTTTGATATAGAAAAGGCTTATGACACGGCATGGAGACACGGTATATTACAAGATATCCACGATGCAGGACTCAGAGGACATTTACCACTATTCATTCAAAATTTCATGAAAAATAGAACATTTCAAGTTAGAGTACAAAACACCATGTCAAAATCATATAAACAAGAAGAAGGAGTTCCCCAAGGGTCTGTCCTGAGTGCCATACTATTTTCAATAAAAATAAATAGCATCACAAAACAACTACCACCCACAGTGTCATATGCACTATATGTAGATGACTTCAGTATTTCATATCAAGCACAGAACATGGGAACAATAGAAAGACAACTACAATGTGCAATTAACAACGTTAGTCATTGGGCCCAGAAAAACGGGTTTAGAATATCAAAAGAAAAAACAGTCTGCATGCATTTCTGTAGAAAACGAAATTTACATCCTGAACCTGAACTAATATTGCAAGGTAACACAATACCAGTTAAACCAAGTGTAAAATTTCTTGGACTTATTCTAGACAGAAAATTGACCTTTGTAGAACATATAAAAGAACTACGAATAAAATGTATGAAACAACTTAACATTCTTAAAGTCTTAACAACAACATCTTGGGGGGCAGACCGTTATACCCTGCTCAACTTGTATAAAGCACTAGTAAGGTCAAAAATAGATTATGGAGCACCGGTTTATGCATCAGCAAGAAAGAGCGCCCTCAAATGGCTAGATCCGATTCACCATAGTGCAATTCGAATAGCAACAGGAGCTTTCCGCACATCCCCTATATACAGTCTCTATACAGAGGCTAATGAACCACCACTGTTCCTGAGGAGACAACAGTTGTCATTGTTGTATGCTTACAGGATAAGACCCATAAGAGACCATCCGACTTGGACAACTTTATTCTCGCCAAAATGGGAAAACATATATAGAAACCGCAAAAGAGCAAACCAGCCTCTAGGCATCAGACTACAGGAGCTACTGATAACACATGACCTCAAAATAGACAATGTTGCAAACCAAGAAGGATATATAGATCCACCATGGATAAACCATACCTCAGCCTATGAACTCCTCACACCAAACTGGAATAAAAATACTTTGTCAGACAGCAACTTTCAACAATTGCATGCAGCACATAGAATGCAATATCCCAATCACATACCAATATATACAGACGGATCAAAATCAGAGAACCATGTAGGAGCAGCAGCAGTATTCCCAGATATTACATTGTCACGCCAACTTCCAAAAGAATGCAGTGTCTACACTGCAGAATTAGTAGCAATTCAAATAGCCCTGGAGCATTTCAGAACCACCTACCACTTGAGAGCAGTAATATACTGTGATTCATTAAGTGTAATCCAAGTCATACAAAACACAAGCAATATAACCCATCCAGTACTCTGGCAAATTAAAAGGATACTAACAGGCTACACAAATAAAAAACAAGATATACGTTTCTGCTGGATACCAGGACACAAAGGGATAAAAGGAAATGAAGAAGCAGATAGAATTGCAAAATCAACCAATAACCTTCAAGAACAATATTTCACAGTCCCACATAATGACTACAAGCCAATCATTAAAAATCGCTGTCTAACTCAATGGCAAGAACTCTGGCAAAAACAAACATGGAATAAATTATATGAAATAAAACCAAAAGTGGAGCACTGGAAAACGACCATAAGGAAATCAAGGAGAGAAGAAGTAGTTCTGACCAGATTGCGGATAGGCCATACGCATTTAACAAATGGTTATCTATTACGTGCAGAAGAACCCCCAAGATGCCAAGTATGCAATACTATCCAAACAGTTAAACATATACTTATAGAATGTCCAACATATGAAAATGATCGACACCGAATTTTTTCATCATTATATAAAGGAAACCAAAACATCACCCTTGAAGATCTAATAGGTGACAAAGAACACGTGTCAGATATTTTTAGTTTCATACAAACAATCAACATATACCATCTGCTGTAAATAATAGTATAATACCGCAGAAACAGTTAACCTTTCACATTCAAACAAGATTTATATAAAGAGAACATTGTATAATCAATGAACTGGCGCACTATGATCTCCGTTGTCGATGCGCCAATAAACACCAAAACAACAACAACAACAACAACAAGAATATTTTCTGATACTATCAAGGCAGTGTTAGGCAGGTTGGAGACTGCTAGCTTTGTGGGGTATGCAGAGTATTGCTAATAGATTAACAATAGCCACAGGCAGAGGTGAAAGTGATTCTTGCACTGCTTCTAATGCAACGAGCAGCAGCCTGGAAAGCAAGGTGCTGGAGATTTCAAGGACTGCTGGGAGTGATCATGGAAAAAATAAATACATGGGTTGTGTTAGGGTAACTAAGAGTAAGAACAGGTGCATATATACTTGCATGTACACCAGTGCTAGGCGCATAGCAAATAAATTTGATGAATTTGAAGTGCTGGTCAAGACATCAAATGCAGACATGTTTGGATATCAGAGATGTGATGTCACTCAGATATAAGGAATGCAGAATTTGAATATGGAGAGTATAATGTGTGCAGAAAGTACAGACAGGATAGAAGCGGGAGGTTATGCTCTTAATTAAGAAGCACATAAAATCTAAGGCAGTGCATCCAGTTGGCATGGGTGGTCAGTGAAATGTTGAGTCAGTTTGGTGTGGCATAAGCACTGGGAAAATAAAAATGAGAGAAGGAGTGTGTTATAGGCCTAATGACTCTGAGTACAATGAATAACTGTACAGAGAAATAGAGTTGGGCCAGTAAATCAGAATATTTTATGTGGAATTTTAACTTTCCTGATATTGACTGGAATTTATATGTTATGGCCACTCACAGACTAGCAGGACTCTTTGGATTTATTTGATGACTGTTTCATATAGTAGCATGTTAGAAAGGCAACAAGAGAGAGTAATATTCTTGATCTGATTATTGGCAGTGATTATTCATGCATTAAGAATCTACAGATAAAAGAAACACTAGGTGGTAGTGATCACAGTCTACTGATGTAGGATTTACTTAAAGTTTACTTAACTTACCGCTTAACTTAACTTAAAATTTACTTAACTACCATTAAGGGTAAAGGAAAGGGTTTTTGCTTTCGTAAAGGAGGTCTCAGACAGTTCTTAAATTCTATACAGTGGGACAAGCTGATAATATTACCAACCCCCCAGGGGCTCACATCTGGTGAGTATGGGCTTGGCATACCCAGGTTCTTGAGCTGGATATCATCATTCTTCCCCTTCTTGGTGATTCCCTTCTACTACTGCTACTACTCTCTCTCTCTCTCTCTCTCTCTCTCTCTCTCTCTCTCTCTCTCTCTCTCTCTCTCTCTCTCTCTCTCTCTCTCTCTCTCTGTAATTCAAATTTTTTTTTTCCCTGGTGCAGCATAAGCCTCAGGCTTCCTTGCACCATATGGCTATTAATAATAATATAACCTGCAAATTCTAAATGAGAAGCATTCAAAGAATTGATCACAGAAGCTACTGGGTTTTTCATACAAACTAAGAAAAACTGTTCAAGATTTAGGCCTAAATGGATGTCAGATGAACTAAAAAGATTGTAGCATAGAAGAAAAGTGCATGGGATGCATATAAATTATCAGGCTGTACAGAAGCATATGGTAGATATAAACTAGTCTGTAATCAAGTCACAAAGGAACTTAGGCAGGCTAAGGCAACTTATGAGAAATTAATATAAGTAGAGGCGCATATGATGCAAGAAAGCAAGCTTATGCAGCATCAGCCAAAAAAAAAAAAAACCCACTCCCATTTCACCCCTCCGTTCATTCAAAATACCTGTCCAGCTGAGCCTTAAATTTATTTAGGGTATCAACTTCCACAACAAGGGATGGAAGTCTGTCCCATCAACCAACTACCCACTGCTAAAGGCAAATTTCCACACATTTATCCTACATCTGTCTTTCCTCAATATGAATTTATGCCCTCTCAGGTGATTATTCTGAGCAAGAGGAAGAATCCCATCGGCTTTGAGCATGCTCAAACCATTCAAGGCTTTATACACTTCTGTCAGATCACCTCGCCGGTGCCTAGTCTCCAGACACTGTAATTTGCAAACCTTAAGCCTTTCTTCATAAGAGCAATCCTTTGTTCCATTCACTAATCTTGTTGCCCTTCTCTGTACTCATTCCAGCAGATCTACATCCTTCTTGAAATGAGGCCTTCAGACCTGTATACAGTACTCAATTTGTGGCCTGACCAATGCCTTATACAAGGGAATAATCACATCCTTATCCCTGCTAGAAAAATTCCTGTATATCATTGACAAGACACCATGAGCTACTCTTGCAGCCCGTCTGCACTGCTCAGAAAACTTCATATCTGTCTGCACAATTACCCCCAGGTCCTTTTTATTCTCTACCACAGAGTTGATACGTTGCTCTGGGGTTGCTGTTTCCCATATGTAGTACTTTACATTTGTCAATGTTAAACTTCATTTGCCACTTCTCAGCCCATCCGCTCAACCTTTCCAGATCCTGTTGCAGCAGCATAGTGTCAGTAGTGTCCTTAACTACCCTGCTAATCTTTGTATCATCTGCAAAAAAATCTTTGGCAAAGGATGCAGAGAAAAACAGCAAAGACTTCTTTACTTATGTAACCACTAGAAGGAAGGGCATGAATCGCATCGGTCCACTTGATATCGATGGTTTTACTGTTGATGACCCTTCTCGTGTTGCTGACAAACTGAGTAAGTGTTTTGCATCTACATTCACACGCAATGAATTGTTTAGGGAAGGGAATGCTAGAAGTTTATCAAACTATAACAGGTTTGATTTTATAATTGAGTGGAAATTGGAAGTGAAATTGTTGAAGTTAAATATATGTAAGGCACCTGAGTGTGGATGGAATCTATTCAGTTATATTGAAGGAGGCAGCGAGGGAAGTTAGCAAGCCCTTAGCCATAATTATGGGAGCATCCTTAGATTCAGGGGAGGTCCCCATGGACTGGAGATTTGCAAATGTATCTCCAATTCACAAAAGGGGATCAAAGGGTGATACAAGTAATTATAGAAAAGGGAAAATATTGGCAACACCGGTAAAAGAAGTAATTCTGGATTATTTAAACAAGGCCACAATTATACTTCAGACACAGCATGGGTTTGTTAAGGGGAAATCTTGAATTTTAAGTAAGCTTTTCATACTGTTGCATATAAAAGACTGCTGTACGAATTGGAGCAGTGTGGTATTATATAGGCCTGATGTAGCTGAGTGGACCGGGGTTCAAGCCCCTGACTGCTAAATACAATTAATATTTGTATTGATTGATTTATTGTAAACTTCATTGACTTGGTGGTCGTGCCGGAGCATAAACAAGAAATTTTTTTTTTTTTTTTTAATTACAAAAAAAGTTACTTCTATGGGTAAAGGGATGGTTGAGTGGGAAAAGACAGGGTAGTAATCAGTGGACACTACTCTTTGTGGGCTAATGTTATTAGTGAAGTCCCCCAGGGTTCAGTGACTGGTCCACTGTTGTTTTCTATATTAATGATATTGATGAAAGGATATTAGGCGTAATATCCAAGTTTGCGGAGTGGTTAAGGACAGTATGCCACTGCATCAGGATCTAGAAAAGTTAGGTAGATAGGCTGTGAAATGGCAATTGAAGTTTAACATTGACAAATGCAAAGTAATCCATATAAGTAGCAGTAATCCCAGATTTACGTACCGTGTTGTACCACACATAGAGTAGTGGAAAATGAGAAAGACCTGAGGGGTAATTGTGCAGTCAGATATGAAGTTATATGGCAATATGGACAGGCTGCCAGGACAACTCATGGGGTTTTATAAATGATGTACAGGAATTTTGGTAGCAAGGATAAGGAGGTGATTATCCTGCTGTATAAGACAGTGGTCAATCCTCATCTTGAGTACTGCTTACAGGTCTGGATGCCACGTTTTAGGAAGGATGTAGTGCTGCTGGAACCAGTACAGAGAAGGGCAACAAGATTCATGAGGATTAAAAGGGCTCAAGCCAAGAAAGGCTTCAGTTCTCCAAATTGCAGCGTCTGGATACTAGGCACCTCTGAGATGATCTGGTTAAGGTGTTTATGGAGTTTAATGGATTGAGCATGCTCAGTGCTGATGAAATTCTTTCTCTTGCTCAGCTTACACATATGAATGGGCATAAATTCAAATTGTGGAAGGATAGTTGCTAAATAGTTGTGCAGAAGTTTGTCTTTAGCCAGCAGGTGGTTGATTGTTGGAACTAAACTTCCATCTGTTGCTGTGCAAGTTGATAGCTTAAAATTAAAGGAAGAACCAGACATACTATTGGAGGGAATGGATTGATGAAATGGGATTTTTTTTTTTTTATCTGATGCTGTATAAGATCGCTTTCTTGCATCACTTGCCACTATTACTAATAATATTAGAATTGAAGGTTTTCATAGAAAATATAAAACCAATATAACAAAATAATAGAGAATGCTATTAATATAATATAATACAATTATTACTAATAATATTAGTAATAATTGTATTCTATTCTATTTCTAGTACAACTAGAAATAAATGTAGCTTGTTATGTACAGGATTCAGATGCATCATGGCCTTTGTTTAGGTCTCTTTTACCAATTCTGTTGTTGTTGTTGTTTGGTTTTTAGGCGCATTAGCAACTAATGCCATATTGCTCCGGGGATATGCAGTGGTCATTCCCTGACCTTTCCACATCCTTCATATTTGGTGGTCACGGGCTTGAACCCCGGTCTAACCAAGAAGTGTGTGCTACGCATTGCTGCTCCTGCCCACCTGGCTACGGAGGCATTCTACTAGTTCTGTAGTACAGGCAGTATTTTAGCATGAAGACTAGGTAAACTATTGGTTGCATACCAAAGTGTTGTTACAGACTGTGTTCTTCCTGCATTATACACAAATTATAATGCAATGTTGGATGACAGTTGAATGATTTATGGAGCACTCTGAATATATGCACAATGCTCCATATTATCCGGCACTCTCCCAGATTTAAATTCAGTTAAAAACCTGTGGAATAATTTGAAAATATATATGAGAGTGTGACAACAGTTGCAGGCAAATATGGGAAACTTGAAGAACATAATTTTCAGAAATTGTCTGACATCACCAGGTATATGCACTGCAGTTCTCATTACACTACTGCCAAGGAGAACTGCTAATAATGCTGCTAAAGGTCAAACTTGATATTAATTGCATTTGCTATTACTTTGTTATATTTTCTATGAACACCTTCAATAATGATTCATTCAGCACTGTATTTATTTATTTGCATTTAATAGTAGATATAGTTAGTTTTCAAAACTTAATATTCATTTCTTTCCACCACTGCTCATAAGAGATCAGGATATAAAATCTGAGAGCAGTTCAAATGAAGATAGTGATGAGACAATAATAGGAGATTTCAGCGATGAGGAGTTTACTTTTCCTGATCAGAAACAACAGTTCAATGACAGGTATATGATATTTATTGATTATTTGTCATTATTTTTATTTTGAATAGAATATATTCATCAAAACTAGTTCAGCATAGAAAGCTGGAATTCAGTTTCTGAATACTAGCTTTATATGTTGAATTAGTCATGAAATATTGAATATTGAAGAGAATTTCCAATTTTCTCATTTCTTTAACTTAGTTAATCGATGTGATCTTTGACTAACATGGCATCAAGTTACATTTAATGTTAATTGTTGATGCCATGTTAGTCAATGATCACATTGTAATTGTTGAATGTTCTCTTAAAAATCAAGCTGTAAAGAGAATATATCAACTGATTTCATAACATATAACAACTGATATAGAGGGCGTCTCAAAAATATTGGTACAAACGTTTAGGGGAGGTAGGTAACATCTAAAGGAATGTGAATCACATAGGAACCCATAACCGGAAATGTCACGGGAAAGTAGTAGCAAAGGCACAAGAAGCAGAAATGACAAGACAGTAATTAGTGGCAAACATTTATTTGACATAATATTAACAGTGGAGTACGAGATGGTTGCATTTCATGATGTTACAACAGATGCTCGAAGGTTCCACCACGAGATGCAATGCATGCGTGACACCGACACAGCATGGATTGGCGGACACGATCAAACACACCTGGAGTTTCTTTGACAGTAGCAGCAGCACAGACGAGTCTCGCCACGAGATCCATTTCCGTCTCCACAGGCGATTCATACACGATAGATTTGAGGGCCCCCCACAGAAAGAAATCAAGGTTCGATAAATCAGGTGAGCATTAGGGCCAGGCAACGGGTCCACCGTGGCCAATCCATCGACGCCCAAAACGCCTGTTCAAATAGTCACGAACACACCTTCCATAATGGGCAGGCACCCCGTCACGTTGAAACCAAATGTTGTGTCTCACATTTGCTGGAACATCATCAAGTAACCCTGGTAGAACTTGTTCAAGAAAGATCCGATATTTAGCGGAGTTCACGTGGGATAGTAACAGGTATGGGCTGACTAAGCAGTCACCGACCATACCTGCCCACACATTTATTGCGAAGTGATGTTGTGCCGCATGGGGGTGCACACCATGTGGATTGTCATGTGCCACACATGAGCATTGTGCTGATTGAATAAGCCTTCCCGAGTGAAATAAGCCTCATCTGTTAGCAAAACATAGGCTGGAAAATTCAAGTCTTGAAAACTTTCTTGAAGAAACCACTGAGCAAAAGCCACACGTGCAGGATGATCTTGGGGGGAGCAGTAACTGAACCCTTTGGAGATGAAAGGGGTGTAAGGAATCGCCGTGCCAGACACGCTGTACACTGCAACGAGACACTCCTAAGGCAGAGGCAACGGCACGTGTGCTGGTAGTAGGATTATTCTGGACAGCATTCAACACACTTTCTTCCATGGCGAGAGTTAGCGTCGAATGTGGTCTGCCTGCACTACTCCTGTTACCTCTAAATGACCCATAATCGCAAATTTTGATGCACATGTGCAAAAAAACAGTGGTCCAGTACATGTCTGTCTGGGAAGTGTTCTCCATAAATTCGTTGAGTGGCTCATCCATTGCCTCTGCTAATCCATACACTAGGTGCATGTCTGCCAGCTCACAGTTCGTATATCGATGCATGCTCTTCATGCGGCGACTATTGCTTGAATGAGTAAACCAGAAATTTTCTCTCTCACGAACTGATTAACAGCGCCATCTACCGACTTACGGTGATGTTTCTGGTTATGGGTTCCTATGCGATTCACATTCCTTTAGATGTTACCTACCTCCCCTAACCGTTTTTACCAATATTTTTGAAACACCCTGTATAAAGTAACTTTAAGAAGAAACTTAACTTTAATATATAGTAATTCTGTAGTTTATACTACTAAGTAATACAAATTTCATTAACATTTCTCTGTTATGCACAAGTTTTCACTAACTACTGTAGGCAGTCAATGCTTGGTGCAGACTATTCTCACTTATTGCTGCTTCAGTAAAATGGATATGTATGTGCTTCAGTAAAAGCAACATCTTTGTTACAGAGGTTCCTAAGGATTCCCCCCCCAAACCTGTCTTGTGTCGCTGTGTTGAGTATCTCTGCACAGAGACACATTGAGGGAATCCTTAGGAAGTACTGTAACAAAGCTACATATTCATACATAAGTACACAGTTAATAATGAATAAGAGCAGTTATTTCTATATTTTCTGTAGAACACTTCACTGTAACTACTCTCCAAAATTTTTTATATTTATTTAAATTTTTGGAGTGTGGTTACAGTGAAGCATTCTGCAGAAAATATAGAGGTAATGCTCTTATTCTATTATTAATTGATATTACACTGTATAACTTACTGAGCCTTGCAGCTGTGTTGCTTACTTATAAGTATACAGTGGATGGCACTTATTGGGATCACTTTGGGATGCAGCCTAACTGATAATAGATACTGATGAAACAAGGATACATCTGTTGAGTGTTGGTTTATTGATGCAGACTGGGAAATGTGTACATAAAATGGTGGAAGTGTACGGAAAGAAAACATTAAAATCAGCAATGTAAAATATTTTGATTGTCCACTATTTCTTTGAGAAAGTCATTAGTAAAAATGACTGTCATTATGGTTCTGTTAATCTATGCAAACCATTAAAAACAAATAAAGGAAATATTAAAATCAAGAATTGGATAAGGATTAATGCTCTATTGTGTAAAACAGTCAGATTAGTAGGGGCACAGATATAGTGCTTTCTTTAACAGAGTAACAACACTGATAGCCATATAAACTGTATGAAACAAGCAGTAACTGGATTCACAATGTGGCAGAATTCAAGAACAAATCAGGATGTCACATAATCACACTGCACATGCATAAATCATAATACAGCAAAAAAGCAATAACAAAAACTGCTGATTACAATTAACTATCTTTTTTTTTCTTATTCATATACATTTGATTGGGACTTCATAAAAGTGATAATATTATACAAATGATAACATTATTGTGATCACAGTAAGTAGCATATGCTATGTATCCATTTCACTGAAGTAGCAGTAAATGAGAATAGTTTGCATCAAGCATTGAATGCATACAGTAGTTGCTTAAACTTGTAAATAAAATAGAAATATTAATGAAAGTTGTGTTAACTTAGAATTAAACTATAGAAATAATTCTAGTTAATTCCATTGAAGTGAATTTACTTTCTTATTTTGTATCTGCCATATTCTCTGACACTCTCTCCCTCCACAACTCCCAAAAAACTGTCATTGCTAAGGTGTCTTACTGGTAAAAAGTCAGACTTTTTTACAGACAACTTTCTGTGGAATGTGCACTCATACCTTTTGATGGGCAATACACATGTAATTGCAGACTTTTTCCATTGGTCTTTGTTGTAGAATTCAGTTGGTGTCATTGGAAATATCTTAACAATAACTAAACCCGTTGTGATGACCTTTGCAATAACAAAATTTTTGTTTTTGCAAAGGTTTTTTTTTTCCCCTTTTTTTTCTACCCTTTTTCCTTGACATCAATTACTTCTTTAAGTAGATCAGACTTCAGCAGCACACTGTGATCGTTGCCACCTAGTGGTTCTCGTGACTTGAAAATCATCTCCATACAATTTCCATTATGAGGATTGTTTCTGTATATGTTCCAGGGAAAATAATAGAATCACTGGTAAAAGAAGTAATGCAGGACCATTTGGATGGCATGCCATTATACTGTAATCACAGCATGGATTTGTCAAGGGGTGGTCTTGTCTAACCAATCTGATAGGTTACTAAGATGCAGTGATCAAGGAACTGGATGCAGAAAATAATTTTGACATCATATACTTGGATTTCAGGAAGGCTTTTGATACTGTTGCACATAAAAGACTGCTGTACAAAAAAAAGTTACTGCTATGAATAAAGGGATAGTTAATTGGAAGACAGAGAGTAGTTATCAGTGGGCTTCATGGACTTATGAATGTTATTAGTGTATTCCCCAGGTTTCTGAGTCCATTGTTGTTTTCAATATTTGTCAGTGATATTAATGAAAGTATATATTAGTATTAATGATACAAAGGTTGGCAGGGTGGTTAACGACAGTCATCAGGGTGAGCTACTGCAACAAGGAAATTTGGGTCGATGGGCTGAGAAATGGCAGGTGAAGTTTAACATTGACAAATGTAAGGTAGCAGTAACCCCAGAATAACTTATCTGTGTGGTACTACACTCAGGGTAGTGGAGAATGAAAAAGACCCTGAAGTAATTTGCAGTGAGACATGAAATTCTCTGAGCAGTGCAGACATGCTGCCAGTACAACTCAGGCGCCTCCGTAGCCAGGTGGGAAGGAGCAGCAGTGCGTAGCACAGGCTTCTTGATTAGACCGGGGTTCGAGCCTGTCACCACCAAATACGGAGGATGAGGGAAGGTCAGGAAATGACCACTGCATATCCCGGAGCAATATGGCCTTAGTTGCTAATGCTCCTGAAAACCAAATAACAAACAAACAAACAAGCCAGTACAACTCATAGTGTTTTGTCATTGATGTTCAGAAACTTTGCTAGCAGGGATAAGGAGGTGATTATCCCTTTGTACAAGGCCATGGTTAGGCTACATCTCAAACACTGTATACAAGTGTGTAGACCTCACTTTAGGAAGGATGTAAAATTCACTGAAATATATACAGAGGAGGGCAACCAGATTGGTGAGAGGAACAAAACTGCATTGTTATCTAGAAAGCTTCAGGTCTTTAGTTCTCAATTGCCACCTGTGGGGAGATCTGATTTGAGGTGTATAATGCCTTGAATGGATTGAGTATGCTGAATGTTAATGGTATTCTTTCACTTTCTGAGACTACACACATGAGGGGGGGCATAAATTCAAGTTGAGGAAGGATGGTTGCAGGATAGATGTGCAGAAGTTTGCCTTTAATCAGTGGGTGGTTGATTGTTGGAACAGGCTTCTATCTGTTGTGGAAGCGATTGGGTTGAATAAATTCAAGGGAGAACTAGACAAATTCTTTTAGAGTATGGATGCGTGAAAACTTTTTTTTAGTCTGATGCTATATAAGCCTTCTTTGTTGCACCATTTGCCATTGCTGCTACTGCTGCGTCTCCTCCAAAGAACATTATTTTATATGTTTGATGCTTGTAACTTCTGTAATTACCATGTGAATATACAACTGCTCAGTCTTTAAAAAAAAAAAAAAAAAAAAATGCACCATTGCTGATGCAGGTGTTTTTATGGCTAAAGTCATCAAAGATATTGTAAGAATTGCATAAATGGTATTCACAAAAAAAAAAAAAAAAAAAAAAAAAAAACACAAAATTAAAGGAAAATCAACTGAACAGAAAACTTTTTTTTTTTTTTTTTCAAGGATTTATTTATTTTTTCTATTACTAAAATGTTTCAGTCTTTATAAAGAATTAATGTATCCAGAACAGTGGTTGGCAACCTTTGACCCGCCAGTATGATTTGGTTGACCTGTAGCCAAACATTTTAATTCATTTAAAAAAATTTTAAAATTCACGACTGGGTGAGCAGAGGCAAAATTTTAAACACATTTATAGCTGTATCAATGATATTGAAATATTTTTAAATGAATTTCGAGAAAATTAGTTTTCTCAACTTTCATCCCATGCACAGTACTAAGTGCTATAGGTTCTAACACCTCATGTTTGAGGATTTCGTAAAAAAAAAAGAAATTACCCACGACTTGGTCATCAAACTTGTTCAATAAAACTCAAAATGTTAACTGATATTATGAATCGTTTTAATGATTTTAATTTGTGTGTTCAGGGCAATGAGCTCGTTATTTTAAAAATGTACGAAGACTGAAATTTTTGTAGCAAACTTATTTTATTTGAAATTGATGTCACACATATATAATGAAGATAAGCTAATTGAAAATTTGGACTTGAATTTTTTGAACAGTTTTATCAGTAACATAAAAGTAAAATTTAAAAAAAAAAGGTGCCAAAATTTAAAATTACGTGGTCCAATGTTTTCATTCGTAATTAATCCTGAAGAAATCAATGAAGTGGATGTTGCCTGTACACTTCAGTATTTTGAATTTTTATGAATTGACAATTTGCAGTTGGAATTAATAGAATTCAAAATTTTGGCTTTACAGATAACTAAATTTAAAGAATTACCATGAATTTGAAAAAAAAAAATTTAAATCAGGCTTCTCTTCGACCAAAATTTCATTCACCATTCTATCTGCATTTAGTTCTTTAGCATTAGTAGAGGCATATGATGCAAGAAAGGAAGCTTATACAGCATCAGCCAAAAAAAAAAAAAAAAAAAAAAACACTCCCATTTCACCCCTCTGTTCATTCGAAATACCTGTCCAGCTGAGCCCTTAAATTTATTTAAGCTATCAACTTCCACAACAAGGGATGTAAGTCTGTTCCACCCCAACCAACTACCTGCTGGCTAAAGACAAATTTCTGCACATCTATCCTACATCTGTCTTTCCTCAATTTGAATTTATGCCCTCTCAGGTGATTATTCTGAGCAAGAGGAAGAATCAGATCACCTCGCTGGTGCCTAGTCTCCAGACACTGTAATTTGCAAAACTTAAGCCTTTCTTCATGAGAGCAACCCTTTGTTCCATTCAATAATCTTGTTGCCCTTCTCTGTACTCGTTCCAGCAGCTCTACATCTTTCTTGAAATGAGGCCTCCAGACCTGTTTACAGAACTCAAGGTGTGGCCTGACCATTGCCTTATACAAGGGAATAATCACCTCCTTATCCCTGCTATAAAAATTCCTGTACTTCATATCTGCCTGCACAATTACCCCCAGGTCCTTTTCATTCTCTACCACTGTCAGTGTAGTATCACAGAGTTGATACGTTGCTCTGGGGTTATTGTTTCCCATATGTAGTACTTTACATTTGTCAATGTTAAACTTCATTCTTCCTATATATGTGAACAATTATTTTCTCAAATGAAATATATGTTAAATCCATTATGATGCAGGCTAACAAGAGAGAATTCAGAATTGTATGTGCAGTTAAAAGGAACAAAATACGAACCAGATTTAGTAAACCTTTCTAAAGAAATTCAGCATCCAGGCCATTAAAATTATATTTAAAATATGTACCATTAAATATTATTATTATTACATGTATATAAATAAATGTATTTAGAACTGAATTTAAAAATAAAAGATATGCAAATGATTTTTTATTTATTAATACATTCTACATAATCTACAGTATTTACACTACATAGTTTTCATTACTGATCGACTGTCATGTGATCCATCAAAAAAAATTCAAAAAGGTTGACGACCACTGATCTAGACACTAGACAGTATCTGGATACTCTTTCATGTGTGTTTTTCTCTTGATTGCATATGCTACATTAGTTGAATTATTGAAGCATGTTCTGTTGTACAGTGGTTGCTCAGTTTCCAATGATTTCATTCAACTTTTTTTCTTCAGGTTGAACTCTTACCACATAAAGATGTCTACTTCAATAAAATTTAAATTTTTTGAATTTAAATTCTTTTGGTAAATCAGAGATACTTATAAAATTTTAATTTCTCTATGATTGTTTTATAAATTTTATCAGTTAAATGATACTGTTAAAATTAATTTTATTTTAAATAGTTATATATATTTTTAGGAAGGTGCAGGAAAAAGTTGTTGAATCATCAACAGGATCCTTCAAAAAAGAAAAACAGAAAGTCAGCTCTAAGCAACAAAATGCCGATAGGGAATATCTAAAACCTGTATTGTCCAAGAAAAAGAAGAAGAAAAGGAAAAAGTATGGTTATGTATTCTTTAAAATGACTTAATCCATTTTTTTGATATTTTTATTTTCATAGTGAATTTTTACAGGGTCACTCAGATTAAGGCTGATAAGGTTATAACATTGATCTTTATAACTTTTAGGTTCTATATTCCATCGCAAAATGTATTAACTTGCATTAGTATATATATATATAGTATGAATCAGAGCTGTAATACTCAATATGTTCTACGTTGATAATAATATTAGTAAAATATTATGACAATGAGATGTATAAGGCCTTGAATGGTTTGAGCATGCTGAATTCCGATGGGATTCTTCCGCTTGCTCAGATTACAAACCTGAGAAGGCATAAATTCAAATTGAGGAAAGACAGTTCTAGAATAGATGTGCGGAAATTTGCCTTTAGCAAGCAGGTTGTTAATTGCTGGCATTGTGGAAGTTGATAGCTTAAATAAATTCAAGGAGGAACTGGACAAACGTTTAGAGGGAATGGATGTGTGAAATTGGTGTTTCTTTTTCCGCTGATGCTACATAAGCTCATATGCTTGATTTCTTGCATCACATGCCTCCATTACTACTGCTAACATTACTAGGCAAAGGAACAGTCAGATCAATACCAAAATTTCAGCATAAATTTTGTTGGTCCTTGGGAAGTTTTTAAGATCAGTTATGATTCTATACCCTGTAGTTTACCTCACCAACCTCAAAATGTATTGCTGCACAAATCCCACCTCACAGCTATCCAGCTTGTGAACATCATGTGATGGGGTAATGTACACTTTTTGAACATAGTATACAATACTTTAGGCATATTGTTTTACAAATTTTTTTGCTTTTGAATTGTGATGATTCCTGTGTTATCCAAACAGCTGTTCTAGCAACCTCTTTGCACTGTTTAGAGAACTTCATGTTGGACTATACAAATGGAAAAATATACTTACAGAAAACAGTGTGACTTCTGAAGAAACAGGTCTACTTTTGGTCATCTAATCACAGTTGGAACGCATGTTTGTTATGCTTTTATGAAATCCGAGTTTGCTAGCCAAATGGCATGTTGTTCCAAGATTAATGCTATCAAAATGGTATATTGATCCAGGATTATAGCTACCGAAATGTTATGTTGTTCCACAATTACTGCTATCCAAATGCATTTCCTTGCATTTATCAGTATTAAACACATTTGCCATTTTTCAGCCCCACTGCTCAGTTTATGTAGATCTTAAATACCGTGATTATTGTTATTAACCACCCTGCCTACGTGCCTTTGTATCACCTGAGACTTAAACATCCGACCTGAAATTCCTATATCAATATCATTAATTTATTTATTTTTTTTTTTATGTAAACCCCAAACAATAGAGGTGTTAGAACCTATAGTACTTATTACCGTGCTTGGGTTGGAAGTTGAGAAGACGAAAGAAGATATTTATTGACATTGGACTTGAACTTCTGTAGACTGTAATTTTCAGGAAATACGTACAACAGAAGGTTGTTCTAGAAAATGGCAGTTGAATGAATAAACGAGGAAGATGAAAAGTTGGTTCTGTGAGTTTGAAGTTGGACAGTAAATGGATGTTGGCTGGTGGTGGCACGTGTTCGGACTGTTTTGAAAGAGAGAGCAGGAATTATAGAAGCTAATTCAGAAGAACAGTGCCCATGGAAGTATCTGTAGAAGAGGCATGCAGCAGAAACAGTACGTGTATGAGACAGCGAGTGCAGAGACTCTGTTAGAGATGAGTCATTAATTAACCTAACTGCCCTCTTCTGAATGGAATCAAGAAGCCTGAGAGAGATTTTGGGGGCACCACCCCAGATGTGGGAACAATATTCCATCGCAAGGCAGATTTGCGATTTATACAGAGTGAGCAGCTGTTTGGAAGAAAAGTAACGCCGAGAGTGAAAGAGAAAACCAAGTTATTTGTGATGTGCGTGTGCCAAGAGAGATTAGAAGTCAGGGTAATCCCCAAAAGAGATATATCATTTTGCCTAGAAATCAGAGTGTCACCAAAGATAAGCATAGGAGCAGAAGAATCCTTTTTGCGAGATATAAGACAAGACTGAGTTTTAGAAGGGTTGAAATCAACTAAGTTGTCTTTGCCCCACTGGAGAATTACCAGAAGATCCGCATTTAAGGAATTGGTAGCAGATTTTCGAGAAGTTGAAACTGATTGAGCAGGACACGGTTTCTCAAAATGGAAAGTGGAATGCAATGTGCTATCATTGGCAAAACTGGATAGGATTTCCAGTCAATGGAAGAAGGTCATTAATATACAAGTGGAAAAGAGTGGGGGAAAGAACTGAACCTTGGGGGACACCGGCATTAGTGGAGAAGTTAGAAGACAGAGAGCCATCTACCATCACCCTCAGTGAGCAATCAGAGAGAAAACTGGATAACCAATTACTAAAACAGTTGGCAAACTATAAGATGGAAGCTTCTTTAGAAGACCTTTATGCCAAACACGATCGAAAGCCTTTGAGATGTCAAGAGCAACTACTTGTGTTTCACCGAACCTTTCCATTGAATTAGTCCATAAATGGGTAGCATATGCCAGAATATCACCAGTGGATCGACACTGACGGAATCCATACTGACGATCATTGATCAGATGGAAGGTTTCTAGGTAGTTTAAAATTTGGCGGTTAATTGATTTCTCCATTACTTTAGAAAGAGTAGAAGTAATTGCAATGGGACGATAATTGGATGGGAGGAATTTGTCACCCTTTTTAGGAACTGGCTGGATATGAGCAAATTTCCAAGCAGAAGGGAAAACCACCTTTGGAATAAGAAAGTGAAAAAAGGCGACAAAGAATAGGAGTAAGTTCAGGAGCACAGGTTTTGAGAACAAGTGGAGAAATACCATCGGGACTTGGAGCTTTCTTATCATCAAGATTCGTCAAAATCCTTCTGACATCCTTTTGACGGAAGACCGCAGGAAGCATTGAATGGAACGTGTTGGGAATGGTGGGAGGTGTTTAATACAAGATCATTAATGCATGAGTTGAAAGAAAAATGGGATGCTAGCAGGTCAACTTTATCCTTGGCTGAAGTGACAACAGAACCATCTGGTTTGAACAGAGATGGGCAAAATTTGCGGCCAATAGCTTTGGCAAAAGACCAGAATGCTGGGCTACCATTAGGGCAAGAAGTAAGTTTTCTACTCTTAACCTGTTCAAACTCTAGTTTGGACCGATTAATAACTGCTTTACAATTGTTGCGAGCTTTGGTGTAGGCAGAAAATGAAGCAGAAGAATTAGAAACAAGCCAATTACGATATGCAACATTATTCTCTTGAACAGCCTTAGCACATTTATTGGAAAACCAAGGTTTAGGTAAAGAACGAGATTTTAAAGTGGAGTGTGGGATAAAGGATTCCATTCCTGCAAGAATAATTTCACTGACACGATCTGACATCAGGAGTTTTGAAACAGTAATCCGACCAAGGAAAAGAAGAAATGAAGTTTCGCAGGTAATCCCATTTTGCATTCTTGTAATGCCAAACAACACGAGGTTGGGAATAGCCATGAGATAAAGGTTCTATTGGAAAAGAGACAATCACCAAGTTGTGATCTGAAGTGCCTAAAGGACCTCTCACTTCGACAGTGTACTTAGAAGGGTTGTTTGTGAGAAAAAGATCAAGCGTATTGGCTGTATGATTAGGATTGTCTGGTATTCTTGTAGGTAAATGAACAATCTGTGCAAGATCATTAGTAATTGCAAAAGCCTCAGCAACTCGACCAGCTGGGTCGGTGTGACTAGAAAACGGAAGCCAGCTGGAGTTGTGAACATTAAAATCACCAAGGAAAATTACCTCACCGTTAGGAAAATTGGACTGGAGAAAGCCAAGTTGCAAAGAGAGGAAGTCAAAGAGCTCCAAGTGATTAGTGGAGTTGGGAGAACGGTAGAGACAACAGATGAATTTGACACAATGAGGTAGAGAGATTTTAAGCCAGAGAAGATCAAAGAGAGGAGATTCCAAATTGCCAAGTCTCTGACAGGGAATATCAGAATGGACATATGCACAAGTACCACCTTTGAGGCGAAAAGAATCATACAGCGAATAATTTGGGCATCTGAGATGAGCAGTAGTTGAATCAACCGATAACTGAGATTCTGTCAGAAAAAGTACGTGGGGTTTGGCAGACTGCAAGTGGAAATGGACATCGTTGAGATTAGAATTGAGACCACGTATATTTGTGAAATGAATTAGGAAGTGCTTGGGAGGTTTAGATCTTTTCGTAGATAAGCTTGCTCTATTATTTTGACAATTCATGGTGTATTCAATAGTAAGAAAAAGTGGGTGGGACATGATGTATGAAGTAATGAAATTTTTGGATATGGCATGCATGTGGTAAGAATATACCCAGATACTTGACATAACGTGGCCTCGACAATGCGCCCCGCATACACACTACTCGGACTTCATCCAGTCCCTATCTGGCAGAGTATAGGTAGCAAGATTATACACTAGCTGATCCGGAAGCCTCCTAGAAAGTTACCAATAGGTTCGGTCCGGTGTACTAACTAGCGGCCGGCCTGCGAACACCATTTTAAGAGCTGTACCCTCGAAATGTAAGGAATATTGGATCTCGGCACGATGTTCATTATAACCTCAAAAGTCATCAATCATACTGCATGATGGAAGAAATGGGGAAGGGTTGACCTGAACTTAGCTCTGGAGACTAAACATGGGTTCCACCACTTCAAGCCTCCAATAAGCAAAGTGGTGGTATTGCACCGGTTGATGAGAGTCAGCTACCACCTAGTACTGCCTGGTAACATAGAGGGGCGGCGTTACTCCATGTGGTGTGGGCGCCACACCTTGACCCCTGCTTACATTGGTTCACACCTGGATGGTCACCCACAATGTACTTGTGCATGGAGGTTATACCCAGGATTACTAACAGTCCCACCATCGTGAAGATGCAAGCAGAGGATTTGGCTGTCACAGACCGTCCGGACTTCGCCGAAATTGGGGCCACTTGACTTGAGTGTTACCCGAATATCAGTTCCCTCAGCGTTTTAGACTCACAGGTAGCAAGTGCAGCTTGTCTGGCATATCTGAGAGAATGTCTGTGACAACCTCAAGGACCAATAAATATATTAATAAATATATTATTTATTAATGATAAAACCCTTCACTAAGAAATGATAAAAACACTTTCCAACACAATCTAAGGATGATCTTCCAATCTTATTTAATGGAATCTTTCTTGATAAAGAATCTCCAGATTCCTGGCAAGAGGCAAATAATCTTGCTTTCTCAAAGCCAAGAAAGGATCTTGAAAACCCAGTTAACCATCCTATCACTCTGACAAGCTGTTTGTTCAAGATCCTGGAAAGAATGGTCAGTGCTTGCCTTGTATGGTATCTGGAAACAAATGGCATACTTTCCAGAATACAGTGTGGCTTCTGAAGAAACAGGTCCACTTTTGGTCATTTAATCACACTTGGAACACGTTTGTAATGCTTTTATGAAATCCGAGCATCTGGTGTCAGTTTTCTTTGATGTTAAAAAAAGCATGGGGGATAACCTTTTCTGTTTTTATTAAAAACTTCCTATTTAATTGCCAGTTCTAAGTAATGTACAATCCACACACTCTCTCTCAAGTATTTTGCCAAGAGTAATTTCATAAAGTTCTAAATGTCAGCTTTTTGCTATCAGAATAAACTGTCACAGAATAATGTCCTTGACATTGATGACTTTATCATATTTTATCATTCATGCAGTGTTAAAGTCATTAAAAGGCAACTGTGGAAAACCTTTGATCATCTAGTATCCCGGTCATTCGCTAATGGGTTCAGATTCTCATCACAGAAGGCAGAATACAAAAAGAATATTGATGTATGGAAATTTGATTGTTGGAACAGGCTTCCATCTGTTGTTGTGGAAGTGGATGGGTCGAATAAATTCAAGAACTAGACAAATTCTTGGAGGGTATGGATGAGTGAACTGTGTAGGTTTATTTATTTTTTTGGCTGAGGCTATATAAGTTTGCTTTCTTGCATCATTTGCCATTACTACTACTATTAATAGTACAATAGTTAAAAAAGGAGACTCTGTACTTTTGTCACAAACTGAATTTTCATCCTGACCAAGAATTAAGACTGGAGTAAAACATTATCCCAAGTGCCAGCAGAAGCTGAATTCCTAGGATTTATTTTTGACAAAGTGCTGGCTTTTCTATGACATATTTGTTTGCTAAGGATAAAGTGTTTCAGAAGGATTAACATTCTTCTAACATTTTCATCAACTTTTTGGGATGCCGGTTGATTATTCTACTTTATCTATCAAGCTTCTTGTCCATTCAGAACTTGGTATTGTTCCCAGATGTGCCTCTGCCAGAGATAGTGCACTTTGGTGGTTAGATCCAGTCCACCACAGGCCATCTACACTTCCACTGGAACAAATTGTACATCTCCCCTTCAAATCCTTTACATTGAAACAAATGAGCCATTTCTCTCTCTTTGATGTAAGTCTTTGCAATACGCCTTTAAATTTAAATCCCTGTGTGACCACTACACATGGACATTAGTTTTTCAGCCACAATGGAAAAATCTGTACATTACCTCTCGGACTATCAATTGATCCTTTGGTATTTGAATCCAAGAAATGTTAGTGCACAAGGCATTAGCATTACTTGAGGCATATGATGCAAGAAAGCAAGCTTATACAGTGTCAGCCAAAAAAAAAAAAAAAAAGCTTTCCCATTTTACCCATCTGGTTTCTCCAAATGTTTGTCTAGTTCAGCCTTAAATTTATTTAAGCTATCATCTTCCACAACAACGACAGATTGAAGTTGTTCCAGCAATCAACTACCTGCTGGCTAAACGCAAACTTCTGCACATCTATTCTATAAGGCTTTCCTCAATTTTAATCTATGCCCCCTCAGGTTCTTAATCTGAGCAAGCAGAAGTATCCTGTCATCATTGAACCTGCTCAAACCATTCAAGGCCTTATACACCCCAATCAGATCACTTCGCAGGTGCGTAGGCACCTCCGTAGCCAGTTGGGTAGGAGCAGCAGTGCGTAGCACACGCTTCTTGATTAGACCAGGGTTCGAGCCTGTGACCACTAAATACGGAGGATGTGGAAAGGTCAGGGAACGAACACCACATATCCCCGGAGCAATATGGCCTTAGTTGCTAATGCTCCTAAAAACCAAATAACAAACAAATAACATTGCAGGTGCCTAGTCTCCCAGATGCTGCAACTTGCAGAACTTAAGCCTTTCTTTGTAAGCGCACCCCTTTGTTCCTCTCACCAATCTTGTTGCCCTTCTCTGTACTCAATCTAGTAACTCTACATCCTTCCTAAAATGAGGCCTTCGGATCTGTATGCAGTACTCAAGGTGTGGCCTGACCATTGCCTTATACAAAGGGATAATCACCTCCTTGTCTCTGCTAGCAAAATTCGTATATATCATTGACAAAACTGCATGACCTGCTCTGGCAGCCCGTCTGCACTGCTCAGAGAACTTCATATCTGACTGCACAATTACCCCAGGTCTTTTTCATTCTCCACTTTCCTGAGTGTAGTACCACACAATTGGTACTTTTCTCTTGGGTTACTGCTACCCATATGCAGCACTTTGCATTTGTCAATGTTAACCTTCAGTTGCCACTTCTCAGCCCATCTGCCTAACTTTTCTAGATCCTGTTGCAGTAGCATACTGTCTTTAGTGTCATTAACAACCTTGCCAACCTTTGTATCATCTGCAGACTTGGACATTAAGCGTGATATACCTTCATCGATATCATTGATAAATACACAAAACAACAATGGACTCAGCACAACTAATAACATTAGTCCATGTAGAGCAGTGTCTATTTATTACCACTCTCTGCCATCTCCCCTCAACCATCCCTTTATCCATTGCAGAAACTTGCCCTTAATGCCATACCGCTCCAGTTTTTACAGCAGTCTTCCATGTGCAACAGTATTCAAAGTTTTCCTGAAATCCAAATGTATGATATCAACATTATTTTTTGCATCCATTTCTTTTGTGTCCACATCATAGTATCCAATCAGATTGTTCAGACAAGACTTCCCCCTTAACAAACCCATGCTGTGTCTGAACTACAGCCAAGCCTCGTATAACACAAGTTTGATTCATTTGTTTTTCAGTTACCGAGATTTGATAAAATTATGCCACTTTTTACTTTACACAATGCAAATTACCAGTTAATGCGATCTTTTTTATCTGATAGTTGAAAAAGATTCGAATCATGTGCTAAGCATCTGACGACTAATAAACAAGCGTTTGACGCTGCCCACCTCAGTGTGTTCTATCAACCATTGAAAGCAGATGTTACTTGTTTGTCTCCTGCTAATAAAGTCACATGCAGATGTATTTAAAAATTCTAATTTTCTATCCCTGTTAATTTTGGATAAAAGAAAGAGTGAAAAACAACATGATTCCAATAAAAAAAAATGAAAAGTTATTACTTTAGCCGAAAAACTTGATGTTATTAAAAAAACATGAAAGTGTTGCAAACCATGTGAAAATCGTAAGAAATCTAGATACAGTGAGTCTTCCATACAAACTATCTTGAGCCATAAAGACAAATATAAAGAGAAAGATAAAGTTTCATTAACTTCTTTTGTTTTACAAAATACCAGAAACAGTCTGCTGTAATGGAAAGTCTTTTATCAATTTGGATAGGAGATTGCAATTAATAAAGAATTCCATTTTCTAATGACAATATTCAGAGCAAAGCTATTAACATTTTTACTAAGCTCAAAGAAATAAAATATCAAGGGGAGACTGAAACGTTTGTTGCTAGTTCAGGGTGGTTTGAACTTTTCAAATATCGATCAGGACTGCATAATGTTAAAGTAACAGGGGAAACTGCTAGTGCTAATGATGATGATGCTGTAGCCAAATTTCCTGCAGAATTGCAAAAAATCATTCAGGATGGTGAATATGACAATCGGCAAATATTTAATATAGACGAAACGGGCCTATTTTGGAAACGGATGCCAACTAAAACTTATTTGGCTGCAAATAAGTTTTAGAAGCATCTCTTCGAACCATCACAATCTGGGTATAAAGTCTCAAAAGATCGACGAACTCTTTTATTAGGAGGTAACGCTGAAGGTGATTTTAAATTGAAGCCTATGCTTGTGTACTGTACTAGGGCTTTAAAAGGTACAACCATTGATCTCTTTTAGTCGTTTAGCATTCAAATGAAAAAGCATGGATGACCAACGCCCCATTTAAAGACTGGTTTACATCTTATTTCTGTCCAAAAGTTGAAGCCTATTGCAAGAAAAGTAATCTTACTTTTAAAGCTCTGTTGCTTTTAGATAATGCACAAGGACATCCTTCTGCACTTGGTGACTTAAATGAAAATGTGAAAGTTGGTTTTTTACTGGCGAATACCACTTTGTTATTGCAACCCATGGACCAGGGGACAATTGCAACTTTCAAGGCTTACTATCTCTGTAGAACATTTGCACAGGCACTTGAAGCTACAACAAGAGACAATGCAATTTCTGTACCAGAATGTTGGAAAAAATATAAAATTCGAGTGGCCATTGAAAACATTCATGCAGCATGGGAAGTGACAGCCAGCAATATGAGATCAGTTTGGAAGTGTCTTTTACCCCATTGCACAAACGATTTTACTGGCTTCAAAGATGCAGTTCAAAAAGTTATTGAAGGCATAACTAATATTGGGCGCCTCCGTAGCCAGGTGGGAAGGAGCAGCAGTGCGTAGCACATGCTTCTTGATTAGACCGGGGTTCGAGCCCGTCACCACCAAATACGGAGTATGCGGAAAGGTCAAGGAATGACCACCGCATATCCCGGAGCAATATGGCCTTAGTTGCTAATGCTCCTAAAAACCAAATAACAAACAAACAAACATAACTAATATTGGTAATGACCTTGGTTTCAAAGGCTTGGATACGGCTAACATTTGAGAATCACTGAATTCGCATTCAGATCAGCTAAGTGACAACGAGATATCCTTCAAATGGAGGAACAGCATGCATACTAAGAAGCTGAAGAAAAAAGAGTGTGAGCCAGATGAAAATGTTACTGCAAAGGAGATAACAGTAAAAGAACTAGGTGAAATCTTTTATATTGCAGAGAACCTTAAACAAAAGGTAATGGATATTGATCCTAACATTGAAAGAAGCATGTTATTTCGCCAGGACCTAGAGAAGCTTGTTGTCGGGTGTTGGAAATTGTATAATGAAAAAGAGAAAGCCAAAACTGTTCAAACGACTGTGTTCAAATATTTCCATAGCAAATAGTTAGTTTCTTCATTATGTATTTTATGCAATAAACATTTAATTCTATAATTATTTTACATGGTATGCAGTTAAAAAGTTATTTAAGAGGTATTTTTAAAATTCTTTATGGGCATTCCTGAGGGTCACAGATTAATTATAAGTTTTCCTATTGATTATTATATTCGATTAACGCATTTCCATTTTGCACAATGCGCTCACGGGATGAATTAATCGCGTTAATTGAGGCCAGCCTGTATTACTGCAGTCTTGTCTAGGTGATCCTGTATTACCTCTTTAACCAGTGACTTCATTATTTTCCCCAGAACAGAAGTTAAACTAACAGGTCTATAATTATTTATGTCGCCCTTTGAACCCCCTTTGTGAATTGGAGATACATTTGCACATCTCCAATCCATGGGGACCTTCCCTAAATCTAATGATGCTCTCATAATTATGGCTAAGGGTTTACTAACTTCCTTTGCTGCCTCCTTCAATATAACTGGATAGATTCCATCCACCCCAAGTGCATTTTTTATGTTTAACTTCAACAATTTCTCCTCCACTTTGCTCTCAATTATTACAAAATCACTTAACTCCCTGTTAGAGTTTGAGAAAATAGTGTTGATAGGCATGATGGTAGATAGTGTTATCCACTCACCAATGCAATTCCTTCCACCCTGGCATGATCAGCTTCCAACTTCTCCCTCAAGATCTGGGAGAAGGCTGCCACATGTCTACAAGCAACTCTTACAGCACATCAAGCACAATATTCTAACTTTCTTTCAGTGTATACCGATTGCTCAGTCAGAATCATGTGTGAGGTTAGCTGCTGTTCTACACAAAATAATATTGTGCAGAAGGACAGATCCATCCAGATCCCATGAGAAAGTAGCATGTATACAGTAGAGTTGCATGCATAAGAGCTATCCCTGGATCATATAAAAATTAATAATTACCAAAGATACACGATACAAGAGTGTCACCGTTTGCCCCCCCCCCCCTTTAGGTTATGTCTCTCCTTTCTATACACATTATAATCACCATATTAATATTTTGCATCTCCAGTATCAGAGTGATACCATGTTTCTGTTATGCTGATAATGTCGGCATTTAATGAATTAACCGATACTTCAAATTCACCAAATAAATTTGTTCTGCTCCTAGCATTGGTGTATTAGTAAGTCTACATATATCTGTTTGTACTCTTGAAATTCATAACACAGCCTTTGTTTCTATGTTCCCTGAAGATCTCTAGCATCCATGTGTATAGAAAGGATAGACAGGACAGGAGGGGAGGAGGGGTTATGCTATTAGTTAAGAAGCACATAAAATCCAAGGAAGTGAAGCCAGTCGACATCGATGGACAGGGCAGTGTCGAGTCAGTTTGGTGTGACATAAGCATAGGGAAATCAAAATTGAGAGTAGGAGTGTGCTAAAGGCCTAATGACTCTGATGAGTATAATAAGATATTGTACAGGGAAATGGAGTGGGCCAGTAAATCAGAGAGTCTTATAATGAGGGATTTTAATTTCCCAGATATTGACTGGAATTTGTGGGTTGGTCACTCACACACTAGCCAGGCTTTTGTGGATTTATTGGATGATTGTTTTCTACATCAGCATGTTCGTGAGGCAACAAGAGGGAGCAATACTCTTGATCTGATTATCAGTAGTGATTCTTCATGCATTAAGAATCTGCAGATAAATGAACCACTAGGTGGC
This sequence comes from Mastigoproctus giganteus, assembly GCF_048544385.1. Taxonomy (NCBI): domain Eukaryota; kingdom Metazoa; phylum Arthropoda; class Arachnida; order Uropygi; family Thelyphonidae; genus Mastigoproctus; species Mastigoproctus giganteus. The sequence goes on from NC_143576.1 coordinate 222,762,970, forward strand.
AGTGATCGCAGTGTGTTGAAGTGGGATTTACTCTAAGAGGTAACTACCATCAGGGGTAAAGGGAAGGGTTTTTGCTTTTGTAAAGGCGACTACGATGGTCTGAGACTGTATTTAAATTCTATACAGTGGGACCAACTGATGATGTTACCAACAGCAAATTCAAAATGGGAAGCATTCAAGGAACTAATCTTGGAAGCTACCAGGCTTTACATACCAACTAAAAAATATTGTTCAAGGTTCAGGCCTAAATGGTTGTCAGATGAACTAATGAGACATGTGGCAGAGAAGAAAAATGCATGGAATACATACAAATTAATGGACGACATGGAAGCCTATGATAGATATAAGTTGGTCTGTAACCAAGTCACAAAGTAGATTAGGCAGGCAAAGGCAGACTACGAAAAATCTTTGGCAAAGGATGCAAAGAAAAACAGAAAAGAGTTCTTTACCTATTTAAACTCAAGAAGGAAAGGGATGAATCAGATTGGTCCACTGGATATTGATGGTTCAACAGTTGAGGATCCTGCTCAGGTGGCTAACAATCTAAACGAGTATTTTGCATCTACATTCACGTATGAGGAGTTATTCAGGAAGGAGAATGACGTAGGTAAAGTAGACATTGGCAGTGAGCTAGATGATTTTGTAATGACTGAGAGGAAAGTGGAGGAGAGATTGTTGAGGATAAACATAAAAAAGACACCTGGGGTGGATGGGATCTATCCAGTTATATTAAAGGAGGCAGCAAAGGAAGTAAGCAAACCCCTAGCCATAATTATGAGAGCTTCTTTGGACTCAGGGGAGGTACCCATAGACTGGAGATGTGCAAATGTAACCCCAATTCACAAAGGAGGATCAAAGGCTGACACAAGTAATTATAGACCTGTTAGTTTAACTTCTGTTCCAGGAAAATTAATGGAGGCATTGGTTAAAGAAGCACTGCAGGATCATCTAGACAAGAATTCAGTTATAGCTCAGACGCAGCATGGTTTTGTTAAGGGCAGGTCTTGCCTGACCAATTTGATTGGATACTATGATGTAGTCACAAAAGAACTGGATGCAGGGAATAACTTTGATATTATATATTTGGATCTTAGAAAGGCTTTTGATACTGTTGCACATGGAAGACTGCTGCACAAATTGGAGCAGTGTGGCATTGGAGGCAAATTGCTGCTATGGATAAGGGGATGGTTGAGTGGCAGAAGACAGAGAGTGGTAATCAATGGACACTGCTCAACGTGGACTAATGTTATTAGTGGAGTTCCTCAGGGTTCAGTGTTGGGTCCATTGTTGTTTTCTGTATTTATAAATGATATTGATGATGGTATATCAAGCTTAATGTCCAAGTTTGCAGACGATACAAAGGTTGGCAGGGTTGTTAAGGACACTACTGATGCTATGCTGCTGCAACAGGATCTGGAAAGGTTGAGCAGATGGGCTGAGAGGTGGCAAATGAAGTTTAACATGGACAAATGTAAAGTACTACATATGGGAAACAGTAACCCCAGATCAACGTATCAACTCTGTGGTACTACGCTGACAGTGGTAGAGAATGAAAAGGACCTGGGAGTAATTGTGCAGGCAGATATGAAGTTCTCTGAGCAGTGCAGACGAGCTGCAAGAGTAGCTCATGGTGTCTTGTCAATGATATACAGGAAGTTTTCTAGCTGGGATAGGGATGTGATTATTCGCTTGTATAAGGCATTGGTCAGGCCACACCTTGAGTACTGTATACAGGTCTGGAGGCCTCATTTCAAGAAGGATGTAGAGCTGCTGGAACGAGTGCAGAGAAGGGTAACAAGATTAGTGAATGGAACAAAGGGTTGCTCTTACGAAGAAAGGCTTAAGTTTTGCAAATTACAGAGTCTGGAGACTAGGCATCGGCGAGGTGATCTGATAGAGGTGTATAAGGCTTTGAATGGCTTGAGCATGCTCAATGCCGATGGGATTCTTCCTCTTGCTCAGAATAATCACCTGAGAGGGCATAAATTCAAATTGAGGAAGGACGGATGTCGGATAGATGTGTGGAAATTTGCCTTTAGCCAGCGGGCAGTTGGTTTGTGGAATAGACTTCCATCACTTGTTGTTGAAGTTGATAGCCTAAACAAATTTAAGGCTCAGCTGGACAGGTATTTCGAACGAACGGAGGGGTGAAATGGGAGTAGTGGTTGTGTTTTTTTTTTTTTTTTGGCTGATGCTGAATAAGCTTGCTTTCTTGCATCATATGCCTCTACTAATGCTAATGCTAAGAACAATAGAATTTGTTATCACAATAATTAACAAATAATTATTTATAAAAAATACTGGAAGTGTTCTTCATTGTTAGCAATATATAAATTCATTCCTCTGATCATGTTGCAAGCTACTCAATAAAGAGTTTTTGTTGGTACACTCCTGAATGTATTTTCAATGCTTGCTTTGACCTGCTAAATGCATCATAGATTGCTGCTAAGCCCGTGCAGCCACAGTGAACGTAAACTAATTTTTGTTTATGTTCACTGTAAGACTTCATTTTTAAGTAAGATTCCACTAAAAAAGTTCTTGATAGTATGGCATGATGTTTATCCACCTGTAATATTAACACAGGCTTCTAATAAAACATGAATTGTGACAGAACACTTGAAATGCAAAACTGTCACTTCTCCAGTTATATAACGTCCTCCACTGCCATTTTCACACAGTTACACCAATGATCATTACTTTGTAGCATTGTATTTAATACAAGTAACATGGGTCTATTTTTAAAATTAAACCCTGTGTGTGTGTGTGTGTGTGTGTGTGTGTGTGTGTGTGTGTGTGTGTGTGTGTGTGTGTGTGTGTGTGTGTGTGTGTGTGTGTGTGTGTGTGTGTGTGTGTGTGTGTTTCGAACGAACGGAGGGGTGAAATGGGAGTGGTGTGTTTTTTTTTTTTTTTATTGGCTGATGCTGAATAAGCTTGCTTTCTTACATCATATGCCTCTACTAATGCTAATGCTAATCCCTCCACACCTTGCCTTCCAGACTTCTGCATGCCCCAATAAAATCAATTTTACAAAAGCCAATTTTGCCTGTGCTTACATCTGTGTAACATTGAGGTTGTCACACACATTCTCTCGGATATGCCAGACAAATTGCGCTTGCTACCTAGAGTCTAAAACACCGATGGAACTGGTACTGATGTCAAGTGGATCCAATTTCAGTGAAGTCCAGACAGGCTGTGACAGCCAGATCCTCTGCTTGTACCTTCATGATTGTGGGACTGTTAGTAATCCTGGGTATAACCCCCATGCACAAGTACACTGTGGGTGACCATCCAGGTGTGAACCAACATAAGCAGGGATCGAGGTGTGGCATCCACACTACATGGAGGAATGCTGCTCCTCTGTGTTACCAGGCAATACTAAGTGGTAGATGACTCATCAACCGGTGAAATATCACCACTTTGCTTATTGGAGGCTTGAAGTGGTGGAACCCACGTTTAGTCTCTAGAGCAAAGTTCCGGTCAACCCTTCCCCATCTCTTCCATCATGCAGTAATACTGAAGACTTTTGAGGTTATGATGGATATCATGTCAAGATCCAATCTCCCTTACATTTCGAGGGTACAGCTCTAAAATGGTGTTTGCAGGCCGGCTGTTAGTTAGTTAGTACACTGGACTGAACCTATTCGTAACTCTTTTGGAGGCTTACAGATCAGCTAAAGTATAATCTTGCTACCTCTACTCTGCTAAATAGTGACTGGAAGGAGTCTGAGTAGTGTGTATATGGGAGGACATTGTCGAGGCCACGTTATGTCAAGAATCTGGGTATATTCTTACCATGTGTATGGCATATCCAAAAATTTCATTACTTCATACAGCATGTCCCCCACCACTTTTTCTTGCTATTGAATACACCTGTTTTTGCACCACAAAAATCAAACTCAGATCAAATAAAAATTGAATACACTATGAATTGTCAAACTAATAGAATAAGCTTATCCGCAAAAAGATCTAAACCTCCCAAACACTTCCTAGTTCATTTTACAAATATATGTGGTCTCAGTTCTAATCTCAGTGATGTCCATTTCCACTTGCAGTCTGCCAAACCCCATGTACTTTTTCTGACAGAATCTCAGTTATTGGTTGATTCAACTGCTGCCCATCTCAGTTTCCCAAATTATTCACTGTATGATTCCTTTCGCCTCAACGGTGGTACTTGGGTGCATATGTCCGTTCTGATATTCCCTGTCAGAGACTTGGTAATTTGGAATCTCCTCTTTTCAATCTTCTCTTTCTTAAAATCTCTCTACCTCATTGTGTCAAATTCATCTGTTGTCTCTACCATTCTCCCAACTCCACTAATCACTTGGAGCTCTTTGACTTCCTCTCTTTGCAACTTGACTTTCTCCAGTCCAACTTTCCTAACAGTGAGGTAATTTTCCTTGGTGATTTTAATGTTCACAACTCCAGCTGGCTTCCATTTTCTAGTCACGCCGACCCAGCTGGTCAAGATGCTGAGGCTTTTGCAATTACTAATGACCATGCGCAGATTGTTCATTTACCTAGCAGAATACCGGATAATCCTAACCATACAGCAACACGCTTAACCTTTTTCTCACAAACAACACTTCTAAGTACACTGTCGAAGTGAGTGGTCCTTTAGGCACCTCAGATCAAAACTTGGTGATTGTCTCTTCTCCAATGGAGCCTTTATCTCGGGGCTATTCCCAACCTCGTGTTGTTTAGCATTGCAAGAATGTGAAATTGGATGACCTGCGAGATTTCTTTTCCTTGGGCGGATTACTGTTTCAAAACTTCTGATTTCAACGTTTGCTCAAATCATGTCAGTGAAATTATTCTTGTAGGAATGGAATCCTTTATTTCACACTCCACGTTAAAATCTCGTCCTTTATCTAAACCTTGGTTTTCCATTAAATGTGCAAAGGCTGTTCAAGAGAAGAATGCTGCATATCGTAATTGACTTGGTTCCCATCAGACTGGCAGATGGCAGGCATTCACCTAATTTGGAAGAATCCTTCTAAACCTCAAGAACTTCCTGACTCGTATAGGCCCATCACCATACTCTCTGTGCTGAGTAAGGTGTTTGAACATCTGTTCCGTCAAAGAATAGACAACCACTATATTGCTGCAACAGATGCCTGCTCCGAATCAATATGGCTTCAAGCCAGGAAGATGAACTGTCGACGTTTTGGAAAATCTCATCAATGCAGCCAACAACTGTGACAAGAAATACCTCCTAGTTGTCTCAATCAACTTCAGCAAGGCATTCGATACCTTTTGGTGGCCAACCATCCTCAGCCGGCTGCGACAAGCACAACTCCATAACAACCTCTGTAACTGCTTAAAAACTACCTAACAAGCAGAAGCGTAGTAGTCCAGGCACCTTATTACCATGTGAAGAGAAAAATCTACCGAGGCTGTCCCCAGGGCTCCGTTCTTGGCCTGCTATTCTGTACCTACATCCTGGGTGTGGACCTTGGGGAGGTCTGCACTCAGGCCTGTGCAGATGATCTGTTGCTAATACTGGCTACTGACTTGAGGGCTCAACTTGAAACCTATGCAAATTGCGCCCTCACCACACTTGTGGACTAGATGCAACTCCACCACCTCACAAAATCTCAATCTGTCTTGCTAAAAGGCTCCCTGGCACCAACAAGACCACATCAGATCAAGATCCATGGCACTACAGTCAAACTTGTCACTGAACTAAAGCACCTAGAAATAATAATAATAGATAAGAACCTATTCTTCCACCCACATCTGAACTATATACAAAGAAAGATCAGGACCTACACGCCATGGTGACCCGCCGGGACTGGGGGTTAAAAAAACGCACACTGGCTCTCTTTTATAATGCCGTATTCATTACCACAATCACTTACCCCTCTGGGGCACGGTTTCACAAGGCCTCCACCATAGTCAATAAGAGAAAACTGGAGTCGATTCAAAGGCCAATTCTTAACATGACCTGGGCATGTAACAAGGTTAGCATGCACTGAAGGTACTGGCAAGGGTGCTGCTACCCCTTGACCTGGAAGTCGTGCATGTGGGAATGTTCTACCAACTCAGTAAAAACAAACCCACTACCTATATTGACCATACAACAGATCCATTAAGCAACAGACCCAGCAAGAAAAGAAGCCTTCTGACTTACCTACAACAAATTTGGCAGGAAAGGTGGACAACCTCCACCAAAGGAGAAATAACGAAAATTAATACCGGGCATCGACAGAGCATTTTCCAAGTCTCCGACCTGGTTTTCACCAGGACTACAAACTACCTATCTTCTAACTGGACATGGTGCCATCTGCAGCAAACTCATCATGTTTGGCATCGAAAACAACCCGCTATGTGCCTGTGGCTCCCAAGAAACCTGGGACCACTTGATGTTCGACTGCCATCTGTACGAAGACCTCTGGGGCCCCTTCTCATCACTTAATTGAAGTACAATCCCAGGAACCAACACTGCCTACTTGATGATGAACAGAACTACAAACCATTCACCAAGTTTGCCCAAGACTTGTTCACAAGATGCAGAACTCTGCCACAACCAAGAAACTTGGCAATTACTTAGCATGACCAGAACAACCTCATCACTATGAACCCTGCACTCAACCTCAGCCTGAACAGCAACACTGACAAAACTGAATAAGAAACAACCACTATTCTGTGATCGAAAAAATCTGATCACAAAACTGAACAGACTTGTTACTTCCTCTACAAAGATTTGATGTAACAAACTTTAAACTGGATACTCTCCCATCAGGACCAAAACTGCATGTGACTATCTGTGCTGGTTGAAGCCAAAACTGATGTCCCATCTTCTTCCTATCATGATAAGACAAGATAAACACCAAAATGCACTCCTCTCCAATCAGACTGCAGCTGTGCTGCCACCTCGTCAGTTGGCAGCCAGGACTTGGACACCTTGTGAAACCCACTTTGCTGGCTGAAGCCAAGACTGAAGTCCCCTCTTCTTCTTACCACGATGAGACAAGGAAATCACTGAAACGGACACTCTCCAACCAAGACTTTGACTGCAGCCACCTCACCAGTTGGCGATCTGGGCAGGGCACCTAGCCTCGCCCACTTTCTTTCCCTATCCTGGGGTCATGGGAATGCCCCACTGAAAATTATTGAGGTTGTCTTCTCTTTCATCTCCATACTTCTGACTTTTCCCCCAGCTTTCAGTCCCCCTCCTACTCTGTCTGTACACGTCCAAATTTAAATATGACAAAATTAAACTGCACTCACCATTCTCGGCTTTTCCAATTCTAGTTTTATCTCCCTTTTTTTTTTTTTTTTTTTTTTCCATAGGCCCTAGCCACTAAAATCTCAGGAAATTGGGTGGCAGGGCCTGCCAAAGTAAAACAAATTACTGGTGTACCTGGTCTGCCTCCATGGGGCAATGTTGGGACCCACCGGGGATCCAGCGGCTAAATGGCCAGAACAACAACAGTACACAACACTACACACCACAATATTCATACACTTTTAAATCTCTGGCCTGTACAATGTACTGTATCACACGACAATGTAAACTATGTGGAGATGGGGGAAACAGCTGGTGCCATTAGACCCTAAACACACTTTACACTTTATGCTGCCTGATGTGTGAGTGCCAGCTATATATATCTGTGAGTGTGGGCTCACACATGAGGCAGGTGGACATCCTGTTAAAGTGTTAAAATTAGCTTTGCCAACATACCACAAGCAATGCAAAACATAAGGCCCCGATAAAACTGTTTGTAGTTTGCAGCAATTCTTCCCCCCAACCCCCACACAAACCAAACCATTCTCACTGTTCCGAGCTCTGGTTTGCTGCACTAGTCTGAGTTGTTATTTTAAATTAAAAGCTTCAGTGCTATCACTGTAATACCAAGGATACGCAAGTATGATAATGCTACACTGTTCCCAGTTACTACAGCAGTATGTTACACTATAAAATTACAGTATGTGATATGTTATGAAATTACATGCTTCATAATATGGCTTTGTGTAATAATATTGATAAACACTCCATTCACAGCCGACCGGGCTAGCCGGGTGGGTAAAGTGCCTGCCTGGCAACCCAAAGGTCACGGGTTTGAATCCCGCCTCAGGCTTGGATCACAGTACTGCAAAAACCTTGGGAGGTGCATTATGGCCACAGAAGTCAATGCGCCAACAACTTAAAAAAAAAAAAAAAAAACTCCATTCACAATAACTTGTTGCAATGGATCATTAGTAGAAGCCAGCACCTGAGTGTTATAGTATTCAGAGGTTAATAAACCCAAGCACGGTACTAAGTACTATAGGTTCTAATACCTCTCGTGTTTGCGGTACACATAAAAAAAAATATATATATATATATATATATTAAAATCATTGAAATAATAAAGTATACATTGCCTTAGCACTTAGCTAATTAATTCTAAGGAAATTTGTAATTATACCCAGGCTCAAAACTTGACAACACTATACAAGGATTATTTGACTTGGGAGAGGCAAGCATCTTGATAATGCTAGTGTAGCTCTCATGATTAATGCGTTTTTATTTTTAATCTTTAATTTTTTGTCTTTACAGTTCTATTTATTTGTTAGATTTTTTTTTATGTTACTTAAAGAAGTCTGTAAATATTATTTGTATTAAGAAGTGGTTGGTTGCATATTTGTGACATGATTATTATTTTTAGACATCCCTGTGAGATCTGTGGAAAATACCTCTCAACACGAGGAAGACTGGAATGTCATTATTTTATTCACAGAGGAGAAAAACCATTTGGATGTCCCTTTTGTGATAAACGGTATTCATCAAAAGCTAGTTTAGGTGCTCATGTGGTAAGCAGATTAATTTATTTTCTTGAATTACAACTAAATAATTATATCTTACTTTTTGAAGTATAATCTACTGTTAAGTTAATTTTTGAAAAGAATGGGTTTTGATGTCCCATTGAACCATATATTTCATTGCCACTGCAATCTTAACAGTTCTGCTTGGCTGAATTATAGCCACCTTTATTCAGTACAGCATGCAGTTTTTTTTTAGATAAAACGGGCTCATAATGGATAATGACAACAATAAAGATAACCAGTATTATATGTACTTGTTTATACTCAGGCACGACCACCAGTCAGTGGAGTTTACGATAAATTGTCAATATAAACATTAATTGTATATAGTAGTCACAGTCTTAAACCCCGGTCCACTCAGAGTGTGCTATTGCACTCTCGCTCCTGACCACTCAGCTATATCAGGCCAAATGTATTATTGTCAGATAAAAAGTTTGTCGAATCTATTGCCATATAAACAGATGAAGATAGCCAGTGTTATTTATATCTTTTTATCTGTTTTTTTTTTTTTTATCTTTATCTTTATTATTTTTCACAAATTTTCTGCTTTTTTAAAATACAAATAGGTGAACTTGTGCAATTTTTAAGCACTGATTTCAGATATGTAATTGATTTTTCTCTATAATATAAATTTTTTTACAGAGTGAAAATAATAAATATAATTAATGCCTATAGGAAAATATATATTTATTTCAAACATTCAGTAGAAAGCTTGCAGTATAAAGAAAAGTATCAAGAATGAATGATTGTATATATACAGGTGCTCACTCATATCACTAAATCAGTACTTTATTTAATAGTTTTACCTTCCCCTCCCCCCCAACTTGAATGAGTTTTTGCCTTTTTGAAACTTTTGTACTCATCATATGAATCTCTTTTCAAACACTTAGTGTTTGAAAAGGGATTCACATGCTTGCAATCATTTCTCCATCTTTGTCCCTGAAGATCTAAGAGTTTTCTTGAACCCAATATTCGTTGGGTTCAAGAAAATTGCTAGTTGTTGGGGACAGGGATAATATAGATATGATTAGTTTATTTCTTTGGATAAATCTCACATCAATACACTATGATCACTGCTGCATAAAGTTTCTTTACTTATAGATTTTTAATACATGATGAATCACTGCCGATGACCAAATAAAGATTATTGCTTTCTATTGTTGCCTGTCTAATATGTTGGTGTAATCATCAGCAAATCCAGAAATGTTCTTCTGCTAAGTGAGCTTGCCAACCTTTTCTCTCCAATCAGTCAGTGGAGTTGAAATCTGAAAGGTTTCAACTCCACTGACTGATTGGAGTCTGAAAAGTTGAAACCTCTCAGTTTCTCTATATTGTTAAAATGATAATGTAATCATCTTGTTGATAAAGCAATCTCAAAATAGGATAATGTAATCCCCTTCATAGTCATTTGGCCTATAACAGACTCATCTTTTTTTTATTCTTCACTATTTATGCCACATCAGACTGATTCACTGATTATACTGATTTAGGATCTATGCTTCTTAACCAAAAGCATAACTCCCCTGCCCCCAACTGCTATCATGTTTGTCCATTCTGTAACAGGTGACCCTGCTGACCCTCTTCTCAAGGGTGTTAGCAGGGTTAGTAAATGAGAAGACAGCATGGGTAAAGAAAATACATGTTTATTATGGAATAACTTTAAAGTTGCCATAACAGAAACCACAAATTCATATATATATATATATATATATATATATACACACACCATGCATATCATGTGAAGTTGCTAAGTGGATGAATAAGAAACTGGCTAGAGAGAAAAAGGCAACATGGTCAGTTATATAGTGGACATGTATATACAAAGGGTACTAGGAAAGTTTTGCAATACAGCTTTGTTTATTTAATTTTTTCAAAGTAATTTCCTCTACATTCAATACACCTCTCCATCCTCCAAAACCAGTCTTTAAACCAGTTCTGCCAAGTTTCACTAGGGAGTAAAGCACACTCGTTGTCCCAAGCCCGTAGAAGGTCCTCATCACTGGAAAACCGCCTCCCTTTTAGCTTCATTTTCACATGCGGGAACAGTGCAAAGTCGCAGGGAGCAAGGTCTGGACTGTAGGGAGGGTGCTCGAGAAGTTTCAGTCCTGTCGTGGTCAAATATTCAGTGCAGGCTTTGGCGCAGTGAGTGGAGCATTATCGTGATGGAGGTACCAGGTGTCCATTCTTGACTTTGGCCGCAGGTTCTTCATAGATCCAATGACTTTAGGCAGGCATTGTTCAGTATACCACTTAGCTGTGACTGTCTTCTGCGTGTCCAAAACGACACGTTCCACAATTCCACTCGATTTGAAAAATACAGCTATCATTTTCTTCTTTACAGATCGGGATTTTCTGACAATTACGGGTGTGTCGTCATCATCAAAGACCCAAACTTTGTTTTGAGCCTTGGTCGGCAGATTGTAATAGTACAGCCAAGTCTTGTCACCTGTCACGATGTTGTTCACATAATTGTCCGAGATTGTCCCTTATCAAACTTTTTTAACATCTCCCGGCACCAAGTCACACGTCGTGTCATCTGCTCTTCAGTCAGTTGATGCGGCACCCAGAGAGAACAAAGTTTCTTCACGTGCAAATGATCTTGCAGAATCGAACGAATTGCTGGTGCATTTAGGCCCAAAGTATCCTCTATCTGTTGGTAGGTCACTTGCCTGTTTTCGTCAAGCATTTTCCTCACAGCAGTAACGTTTTCCTCCGTAACTGACATTTGTGGCCTTCCCGGCCTCTCAGAATCCTCCAGAGTGAAATTTCCCCTTTGGAATTCTCTATACCACCTGAATATCGTTGTACGATGTGGACAATCATCATCTAGTGCAAGAGTTATTTCTTCTAAGCACTGGTCTATGGTTAAACCACGCACGAAATTATACTGCAAAACTGTCCTTATCTCATTTCGTGACCACGATGCCATCGCAAGCACTTTACACTCTCACTACTAATGAATAACTGAGCCCATCGACTTGGTGCGGCGGCTACTATGCACATATGAACATGTCTCAACATGCAGCAACAAGCAGCTTCCTGTGATTCATTGTTGCATCATATTGCAAAACTTTCCTAGTACCCTTTGTATGTAAAGGATGGCTCCTAGAACGTTAACGCTTCTTGATTAGACTGGGGTTCGAGCCCGTGACCACCAAATACGGAGGATGCAGCAAGGTCAGATAATGACCACCGCATATCCCCGGAGCAATATGGCCTTAGTTGCTAATGCTTCTAAAAATTCAAAATAACAAATCTAGAACGTCAGTTCAACTCTGCTTCGTATCTCTGTGAAGATAGTACCACTATAAAAGGGCCAGATATATGAATAATATAGGTTTGTGTGTATTATGTGTGTGTTCTGTTCTGGCTGCTTGGCTACCCAGAAGCCAGTCACCTGGAGAGATGCTTCTGGGTACTTGTCCCCACCATGGGAAGGTGGGCCAGTCCATGTAAAGCACATACTGTCTCAAAAGGAACTGTGACCCACTTGGTTTTGCCAGAAGGTGGGCCAGGGTCCTCTGAGGGCCCATTCCAGAGGGGGGAAAAAAACACCCATGGTGCTGGATATGAAAAATAAAATGTAATAAGAAATTAATAAAAATAAATAAAATAGAAGGAAATAAAATTAAAAAATGAATAACAAGAAATAAAAAAGGGGGGTGCTTCATTTTTTCTGCAGCCTAATCCAAGTCAGTTATATAATGGTAAAAAGCACTGAAGCATTAGTTATCTATAATAGTACCACAGAAATGGTTAAGTTAGTTAAGGCTGATTATGAGATATCACTGGCTGAAACAGTAAAGAGGGGGAAAAGGAAGTTTAATGTGTATGCAATTCATTTAATCTGCTACAGTAGCCCAGCTGATGTAGCAGATGAATTTATTGGGTACACATCTGTCTTTAAGATAAAACTCCATTCAAAGAGAAACTGTACCAGTGAACCTGAACACTATACAATCAGTGGTACAGAAATCAAAGAGGATAATTTACTAGAAATATGTTTTGAGTCTGAGGGCAATTAAGGGCCTTGCCATAAACTGCATGTATCCAGTTATTTTAAGAGAAGCAACATGCCTTTGAAGGAATTAAAATGGGAGTTTCATTAAGCTCTTAACTGTTAACCTCAATGCTAGAGTTTAAGCCCATGCATCTGACAACACATTGACAACCCCAATGGCAGAAAGCTCTTGTTTCCCACATGAGGTAGCTATTGTTGGTGACTCCATTGTCAGGAAAATGGGAAATATATTGTGCAGAAAGAGATAGGCAGAATAAGACGAGGGTATGTCTGCTAAAAAAAAAAAAAAAATTATTGATGTTGTAAATTAGTTATAAGGGTTATTTATTAGTCATTAGCATTAGTAGAGGCATACGATGCAAAACAAACAAGCTTATGCAGCATCAGCCAAAAAAACCCTCCAATTTCATCCCTCCATTCGTTCCAAATGCCTGTCCAGCTCAGCCTTAAATTTATTTTGGCTATTAGCTTCCACAACAAAAGATGGAAGCCTGTTCCACCAATCAACTACTTGCTGGCTAAAGGCAAATTTCCGCACATCTATTCTACTACTATCTTTCCTCAATTTGAAACTGTGTCCCTTCAGGTTCTTAGTCTGAGCAAGAGGAAGAATCCCATCAGCATTCAGCTTGCTCAACCCATTCAAGGCCTTATACACATCAATCAAATCATCTTGCAGATGCCTACTCTCAAGGCACTGCAATTTCCAGAACTTTAGCCTTTCTTGGTAAGAACACCCCTTTGTTCCCCTCACCAATCTTGTTGCCCTTCTTTGTACTCATTCTAGCAACTCTACATCCTTCCTAAAATGAGGCCTTCAGACCTGTACACAGTACCCTAGGTGTGACCTGACCATTGCCTTGTATAATGGGATAATCACCTTCGTGACCCTGCTAGCAAAATTCCTATATATCATTGACAAGACTCCATGACCTGCCCTGGCAGCCCATCTGCACTGCTCAGCGAACTTCATATTTGACTGCACAATTACCCCAGGTCTTTTTCACTTTTCACTTCCCTGAGCGTAGTACTACACAGTTGGTATGTTTCTCTTCGGTTATTACTACCCATATGCAGTACTTTGCATCTGTCAATGTTAAACTTCAGTTGCCACTTCTCAGCCCATTTTCCCAACTTATTTAGATCCAGTTGGAGTAGCATACTGTCTTTACTGTCATTAACAACCTTGCCAACCTTTCTATCATCTGCAAACTTGAACATTAAACCCGATATACCTTCATCAATATCACTGATAAATATACAAAACAACAATGGGCCCAACACCGAACCCTGGGGAACTCCACTAATAACATTTGTCCACGAAGAGCAGTGTCCATTGATTACCACTCTCTGTCATCTCCCACACAACCATCCCTTTATCCATTGTAGCAACTTACCCTTAATGCCACACCTCTTCAATTTGTACAGCAGTCTTTCATGTGCAACAGTATCAAAAGCTTTCCTGAAATCCAATTATATGATATCAAAATTATCTTTTGCATCCAGTTCCTTTGTAAGCACATCATAGTATCCAATCAAATTGGTCAGACAAATACTTTAAAAAACCCATGCTGTGTCTGAACTATTACTGCAGTCTTGTCTAGATGATCCTGCAATGCTTCTTTAACCAGTGATTCCATTATTTTCCCCGGAAAACAAGTTAAACTAACAGTCTGTAGTTACTTGCATCACCTTTTGTACTCCCTTTGTGAATTGGTGATACATTTGCACACCTCCAGTCCATGGGGATCTCCCTTGAGTCCAAGGAAGCTCTCATAATTATGGCTAAGGGTTTGCTTACTTCCTTTGCCGCCTCCTTTAATATAACTGGATAGATCTCCTCCACTTTGCTCTCAGTTATTACAAAATCACGTAGCTCCCTGTTTGAGTTTGTTAAACTTCTGGCACTCCCCTCATTGAATAACTCCTCATGTGTGAATGTAGTTGCAAAATACTCATTCAGTTTATCAGCTACCTGAACATGATCATCAATAGTCAACCCATCTATGTTAAGTGGTCCAATCTGATTCATCCCTTTCCTTCTAGAGTTTACATAAGTAAAGAAGTCTTTGCTGTTTTTTTTTTTGCATCCTTTGCCAAAGATTTCTCGTAATCTGCCTAACCTCCTTCGTGACTTGATTACAGACTAATTTATACCTGCCATAGGCTTCTGTGTCACCTGATACTTTATATGCATCCCATACATTTTTCTTCTCTGCCATGAGCCTCATTAATTCATCTGACATCCATTTAGGCCTAAACCTTGAACAGTATTTCCTAGTTTGAATGAAAAGACTAGTAGCCTCCAAAGTTAAGCCCTGAAGGGTTCCCATTTAGAATTCAACATTGGTAACATCATCAGTTGATCCCACTGTACAGAATTTAAAAACTGTCTGAGACCTCTGTAGTCACCTTTATGAAAGCAAAAGCCCTTCCCCTTAGCCTTGATGGTAGTTACATCTTTAAGTAATTCCCACATCAGTACAATGTGGTCACTGTCACCCAGTGGTTCTTTTATCTGCAAATTATTACCTTATAAGGGCACAAAAGGTGATATTGTTTTGCACTTTGGCACTAATGATGTTAAGAATTTACTTAACAGGTATAGAGCAATGTTTAGAAAAAGTTGCAAGTTAGAATTTAATTTAAAAGTGTTTGCAATTTTGCCCAGACACACTAGGAAAGAGTATATGAGAGCCTTGTCGATCACTAACACTGGAGATGCAGGGTTAAAAACTCGTGGAATAGAATATTTCTCAGCATGGTCTGTGCTTCTTAACAGGAGGGATTGTGTTTTTACAGGAATGGGAGACACTTAAAGAGAAGGAATGAAAGAATATTTGTTGATGCTATCAAGGTAGTGTTAGGTTGGTCAGCTTGGGTGGGGGGGGATACACCGGATAATAGTCTAATAGAAGCCATAGGTAGAAGTAAAACTGATACTTGTGCAGCTTCTATTGGGGCAAACAGCAGCCAGGAAAACAAGGGGTGAGGGATTGCAAGGCCTGCTGGTGTCTCTCATGGGACAAGTAATTATGTGGATGTGTTAGGGTTACTGCAAATGAAAACACCTGCATATGTACTTGCATGTCCACACTAATTCTAGGCAATATTAAATAAATTTGAGGAATGTGAAGTATTGGCCAGGCCATCAAATGTGGATGTTGTATCAGAAAAATGGTGCCAAAATATAGAGGATGCAGAATTTGAATATGGAGATTACAACCTCTACAGAAAGGACAGATAAAAGGCAGAGTTGTTATTAATGGGCACTGCTCTTCCTGGACTAATGTTATTAGTGGAGTCCTGAGGTTCACTGCTAGGTCCGATGTTTTCAGCATTTATTAACAATATTCATGGAAACATATCAAGCTTAATGTTAAAGTTGCAGGTGAAACAAAGGTTGGCAGGGTGGTTAATGATATAAACCAGGATATGATGCTTCATCAAGACTTAGATACTAGGCAGTTGGGCAGAGAAGTGACAATTGAGGTTTCTCATTGGTATATGAAAGCTGCTGTATTTGGGTAGCTGGTGCATTATAGCCTCAGATGCTGATGTGCCATAAAATCCTTAAACAAACAAACAAGCAAGCAAGCATTTGGGTAGCAGTAATCCCAGAATTTTCTGTTCCAGGAAAATTAATGGAGGCACTGGTTAAAGAAGCACTGCAGAATCATCTAGATAAGACTTCAGTTATAGCTCGGACACAGCATGGTTTTGTTAAGGGAAAGTCTTGCCTGACCAATTTGATTGGATACTATGATGTGGTCAAAAAGGAACTGGATGCAGGGAATAACTTTGATATCATATATTTGGATCTTAGAAAGGCTTTTGATACTGTTGCACATGGAAGACTGCTGAACAAATTGGAGGAGTGTGGCATTGGAGGCAAATTGCTGCTATGGATAAAGGGATGGTTGAGTGGGAGAAGATAGAGAGTGGTAATCAATGGACACTGCTCATTGTGGGCTAATGTTATTAGTGGAGTCCCTCAGGGTTCAGTGTTAGGTCCATTGTTGTTTTCTGTATTTATAAATGATATTGATGATGGTATATCAAGCTTAATGTTCAAGTTTGCAGACATTACAAAGGTTGGCAGGGTTGTTAAGGACACTAATGACAGTATGCTGCTGCAACAGGATCTAGAAAAGTTGAGCAGATGGGCTGAGAGGTGGCAAATGAAGTTTAACATTGACAATTGTAAAGTACTACATATGGGAAGCAGTAACCCCAGAGTGATGTATTAACTCTGTGGTACACAGTGGTAGAGAATGAAAAGGACCTGGGGGTAATTGTGCAGGCAGATATATGAAGTTTTCTGAGCAGTGCAGACAGTCTGCAAGAGTAGCTCATGGTGAATTTTTATAGCAGGGATAAGGCGGTGATTATCCCCTCGTATAAGGCAGTGGTCAGGCCACACCTTGAGTATTGTATACAGGTATGGAGGCCTCATTTTAAGAAGAACGTAGAGCTGTTGGAACGAGTACAGAGAAGGGCAACAGTGGAACAAAGATTAGTGAATGGAACAAAGGGTTGCTCTTATGAAGAAAGGCTTAAATTTTGCAAATTACAGTGTCTGGGGACTAGGCACCTGCGAGATGATCTGATTGAGGTGTTTAAGCCTCGATGGGATTCTTCCTCTTTCTCAGAATAATCACCTGAGAAGGCATAAATTCAAATTGAGGAAAGACAGGTGTAGGATAGATGTGCGGAAGTTTGCCTTTAGCCAGCGGGTAGTTGGTTAGTGGAACAGACTTTCATCCTTTGTTGTGGAAGTTGATAGCCTAAATAAATTTAAGGTGAGCTGGACAGGTATTTGGAATGAACAGAGGGATGAAATGGGAGCGGGGGTGTTTTTTTTTTTTGGTTTTTTTGCTGATGTTGCATAAGCTTGCTTTCTTGCATCATATGCCTCTAATAATGCTAATGCTAACACACCAATTGGGTGGTGCATCACCCTAGATGATGGAGAACAATAAAGACATAGTGGTAATTGTACTATCAGACTTATTATCAGATTCATGATCAGGTATCTATATTTACTTTAGCTGACATCAGATTTTTGCTATCCCTGTTTTCGACTTATAACTGAATTTGCCCACACATAGCTGATGACGGCTATCCCATCTTTTATTTTATTTGTCTAATCATTTGGTATTAATCATTTTACTTTGCAGTTCCCTCACCTCTAATTGGCTTTGCAATTCAACTTATAATTCTCTTAATTCAACATAACTTATAGTACATTCACATTCTTTCTCCTTTTACAAATCTACAATACTTCTTTTTTCTACTATCCTTATCCTTCTGATACCTGGGAAACTCTATCATACTTATCAATTTACATGCATATATATTTACATTTGCATCCTTTACTGCTGCTTTGCATGTTTTAGTGCATCTGTCATACGTTGCTTATTTATCTTTATCCATCAGCAAACTACATATTTAATACTCATGATTCTATATTACATTATATATATATATATATATATATATATATATATATTAATTCAAAAGATAGGTTTGGAACAAGTTAACACATGTTACTTACAAGTAAGTTTCAATTGACTAAGATGGCCACCATCTTAAAATTGGTATCTTTCTAAATGTGCTTAAAAAAAATAGGAGTGTGTCTTATAATATATTGAACATTCACAAATCATTTGAATAGTTTTCTTCTTCAGAAAATAATAAAGGCTTGTTACATATTAAATGTTTAATTTAGTCTTCCTAATTTTTTAGGTTTAAATGGCATCCGCATTCAATTAGAGTTCCAAGCTTTTTAGGTTGGCCATCGGAAAATATTAATTGTTCCTTTAATTTTTCCAATGTTGAAGGAAATGTGCACCTTTAAGACTATTCAATATGGAAAGCTTTTGCCCTGTACTCTTTTGGATACAAATTTGAAAAGAAATATTCCTCTATGATGATATTAAATTATTCCAAAATACTGAATACCTGTAAAATAATCCTTTTGATGAAACAAAACCAATCTCTTTGGTTGCCTTCATATTTTAATACTTGATGTTATTTCATGAATACAATTAAGCAACTCTAATTCTGAGAAAAGCAAAGGATTAATAATGCGTATCATTGGAGACAAAACTTAATATAAGAAGCTGGACTTGTTTTTTTCAGCTTGAGAACAAATATTATCATTAAAATAATCTTCAGTAAATCTTTACTGGGAAAACAAAATTGGTACTTTGAACATCAGTCTACACTCTCTTCCAGTTTTCCACTTCTCTTCTCTGAATATCATTGTTTTGTTGAGCATGCTGTAAGGCAGGGGTTCTCAAACTGTGTCTCACAACACCCTGGGGAGGTGCCGTAGTTTACCAGGGACATTGTGGACGATGTAAGATTTCCATGGCAAATATTAAAAATGTATTAGGAATGATATTTTTTTTACTATTAGATATCTACTACTACTATTTGATCTGTATTATTAATGTAAATAATTATAGAAAATATTTGGGGTATTTTTAACAAAGAGAACGCATCGTGTTCCCTGACCGTATTCTTGGGATCTGATTACTACAAACGATTGGTTCGGGTATTTTTGCACTTTATTTGACTTACATGAGTCTGAATTATTGTATTAACATATTAAAAATAAGAAATTGCACAATTATAGATGTTTTACTTTAAGGGATGTGCTGGGAAAATTTTATAGGCCAAGGGAGGCTGGGTTTCAGAAAGTTTGAGAACCACTGCTGTAAGGCATCAGCACTAGCAATAACAGCAGTGGAAAACAAAACTGGGCTATGTGAATTTTCAGTGCAGAGTGAACTAATGAAACTTATATTGAATAGGGATAAACTTGTGGATAACTTGATAACAATGTGTGATTGTATATAAAGAAAATATACAGAAGTGATTATCTAAATTATACCTTTTATAAACAACAAGGTACATGTTTTACTAATGCATTTGTTTTTAAAAGAAAATTAACATCACTTGTAATTAATATACACATACTTTAGAGAAATTTCATTACTTCCTTTTTAACAAAATTGGAAATTAAGGAATGTCCTATTTTGTGAAAAGAGTAGATATACTGAATAAAGTGCTTACTCTGGGGCATCTAGATTCTATTCAGAAGAGGGCAGTTAGGTTAATTAATGACTCATCTCTAACAGAGTCTCTCCACTCTATCTAATAGACGTACTGTTTCTGCTGCATGCCTTTTCTACAGATACTTCCACGGGCACTGGTCTTCTGAATTGGCTTCTATAATTCCCGCTCTCTCTTTCAAAACAGTCTGAACACGTGCCGCCAATATCCATTTAATGTCCAGCTTCAAATTCACAGATCCAACTTTTCATCTTCCTCGTTTATTCATTCAACTGCTGTTTTCTGGAAATTAGTCTTTATACGTATTTCCTGAAAATTAGTCTACAGAAGTTCAAGTCTAATGTCAACAAATATCTTCTTTCATCTTCTCAACCTCCAACCCATGCACTGTACAAAGTACTATAGGTTCTAATACCTCTCGTGTTTGGGGTTTTCATAAAAAAAAAAAAAAAAACTTAGTGTACATGTTCTGATTATTAGAGTCACTGGTTAATTGCATCAGCCACTTTGTTGGATCAAAGCAATTCAATCTAAATCTTTGGTATGTTGCATTTTGTAAAATTCTTCTCTTATTAGAAACATAATTTTGGTTTCTTGAATAATAAAAGATGAAGGGGCAAATAATATAAATATTAAGTAATGATTAAAACTAAAAGATTGGGTAATAGTTCTAGTTACATGCAAAATGGCCAATACTGTTAAAAAAAAAAAAAACTGTTATAAGAAAGGCAAAAACTTTACCTTGTTTTCAAGGTATATCACTAATACATAAGCTACTACATATCACTACTACATAACTACATAAGCTTCAGAAATGTGTGGGATGACTATTAAAATATTTTTGTAATTTTTAATAAAATAGGATGAGTTGATATTAAGGATGAGAAAAATTGGTTTACTTTTGTATAATTGCAAAGCACTTGCTAAAGTTTAAAAAAACAAATTTACATCGCTAAATATAAATTAATTTTTTTTCTTTCCTGCAGATACACCTTTTGATCAACTCTTAGATCAAGGAATGATAAAAACATTATATTACTTTTTCAGTTAGGTTTAATGTGGCTTCAAACATGCTGTTGTATGTAAGTTTTCTAATATTGATAAAAATACTCTCTGTCTAATGAATGGGCATAATTGAATAACTTCCATAATGGGATGATTAATAATCAAGAGATTACAATAATCAAAATAATCGAATGATTTATAACAATGATTTTTCTATAATTTGATGAATCATTTGAATAATAGCAAGATAACTGAAATAATCATATGATTTGCTGAAATATAATTATATAATTGATTATATATATAATCAGTAATTGATAAATAATTATGACTATTAAAAAATAATTGATTATGACCTCTTATGCCCGTTGCTATCTCTGACTTTTAATAAGCTTTCCACTGTTCATAGGAGCTTATTCTTTAAACATAAAATTCCAGCACCATCCTTATTCATCATGTTTAGAAAGCTTTTCATTAGGGTAAATTTAATTTCTAAGAGTAAAACACTATCTCTATTTGAGAGATTGATGCAGAAAGTTTTTTTTTGCCTTGCAACTAAGCTCTGTCACATGGGCCATTCTTGAGAAATTTAATCTGTCTTTTACTTGACTGTTCCATTCACAAAAAAAAAAAAAAAAAAAATTTTAAAATGCAGCAGTATTTCATGTAGCCAAGAAGTGATATCACTTTCAGGTCATCACAAATATTCCAAGGTATATATCATAGTGATCACATTTTAAAAGCATTCATGTGACCTTGATCTGCAGCAATTTTGCTGAGTTACTGGACAGGATCAAAAAGTTCCAAAAGTGAATTTGTATTTATTGAAATATAATATCTACAGATTTATAAATTCAGATTTATATCTACTATTTACACATTCTTTGCAGTGGTTATATAATTGCAAAAAAAAGCTTTGAAATCCTTTCTCAAAAGTTCCTTGTTGTGTTTATTGTAGTTGTTTTAACTTGTGCTTTTCCAGAACATCATCCTTTTAATCAGTTCTTTAGTTTGTGAAAAGAAAAAATTACATGGTGCAAGTTTGGATAAATAAGAAAGATGCTATAGAGCATTTGGAAAAGTATTCAGAAGTTATTGTTGCATGATGTGCAGAAGCATTGTCAGGGAGTAATTTCTAATTTTTTCTTGCCCACAAATCAGGTAGTTTCCTTATGATTGCATCTCAAGTGTTTAATTATTTTTAAGTAGATAAAAATAAATTCATAATGATAAATAAGTTAATTCATTAATAAATTAGTGATAAATTCATAATGAATCATACTATGGTAGCCAAAAATACCTCCATCACAACTTTACTTTTAGGCCTATCAGTCGGATTTTTTTTTTTTTTTTTTGTAATCCTAGGAGATTTCAATTCACAGGACTGGTGTTTTGACTGCATTTTGTAAAGCTAACACTATATTTCATCTCATGTCATTATTGTTTTTAGAGATCTTTGATTATGATCCCAAATTTCAACCAGTTCTTTTGAAAGTTCAAGTCCCGTTTCCATCTGAACTACTGTTAAAACCTTGAACAGAAAAACTGCATAGTCTTTTTATGTGTAAAGTATGAGATTTTATAGCTTGGTAATATTCATATAATATTCCAACTTCAAAGCCTACATCTTTAGTTCCTATTTTACATTCAGTCCAGATAATAGTTTTAATGTGGGGGGAAGTACATAATTTCTTGACGTGCAAGATCACAATTGTATCATTCAAATAACCTAACTGTCAATAAAGTTTTACCACCATGTACTTCAGCAATCATATGTGCAATCTATGAGGATGATTTCTCCCATATTAAAGCCATTATTCAGATATCTATTTGATTTCTTCCATATTAAAACTTTGTTCAAACTTGCTTTCTAATAAAAACATTAATCACGTTACACTAAGGATCAATATTATGCAGTATAATTAGCCATGGAAAAACTAATAAAAGATTTCTTAGTCTCATCATTCTTATATGAAGCATTAGCCTGCCATTAGTCTAAACTAATTATTTAGAGTTTTCACCAAACACTCTAAATAATTAGTTTGTTTTTCTTAAAAACTTGATTAATACAGCAGTTTTTATTCACTTTATTTGAATGTAGGGGAATCATAGATTGTTCATTTGCACACAATATTTCAAGGTTGTATGTAAAAAAGTAGTATATTATGGAGCCTGATTTGCATGTGATCATAACTCAGGGAGTACCATATATTCTTCTTCTTTTTTTATATTTATTATTCAGAGTCTGAGTTTTGGTTATGAAATTTGGTATATTTCTCCTCTCATTCAGTTTAATATAAAATTATATCTTCTAAAATAAGTGCACTGATGTTTAACTACTGATCAATGTCCTTTAAGTTTTATTGAGCATATAACTCTTCAATGGCTTCACTGTATGTATTTATCCACTCTAAAATTAATATTGTAAAGCTTCAGTTTTACACAAATGTCTGTTGGTGTAGAGGTGCTAGTGTCATGGTAGTGTTTTAGAGCCTTTATGATTTTTGAAGAAAAAATTATTTTTATTGCCTTGCTTTTTTTTCTTAATTGCTGTTAGTCTGCTAAACATGCACTGTGACCTTTATTATTGTGTATGTATTTTTAAATAAAATAAAAATGTGAATACTTATTTTTATGTAATAATTTTGTAGAAAGAGAATTTGATTCATGTAGCCTACTGAAATAGTTTATAATACAAAAGGATTGGCCACTGCCATTATAATGGATCTCTTATCCTGAGTATTATAGTCTTTATTCTATAATGAATGAATGAATTCACCAAATGCTTGTGAGCTTGGGTAACCAAGTTTTTTAATGCATTAATATTCTCTACATTATATATGTATTCCTTGATTCAGTTTAATCAACTTCTGTATCTGAATTTCAGATACAGAAGTTTCATGTAAGCCCAGATCAGACAAAAATGGCTGATACATCTTCCTCCTGCTGATATTTTTGTGCTGTCATCTGTTATAACACTGGATCCACAATTATTCAGAAACACATATAACAGATGATAGTACAGTACTTGCTGGAATGTTTCAAAACAATTTATTCATAAACATAAACAGTCACATTATTTGAAATGTACTTTAAATGCCCTTGAAAAACAAACTTTATGCACACCATATAGAACCCACATGTGAAAATTGTGTGTGCGTGCGTGCACATACACGTATAAATGATTCTTAAAGGGTTAATGTGAATATGGCCTTTTCATGTATATAATTTGCATGAAATCTCAATTTATTGCATTATGTATTGCAAAATTATAATTATTAGAAAAGGCTAGTTATTTTTCAGAAAATAACAACCATAAAAGACTGAAACAGCTTCATTAGAGTAAATTTTATCAGTTATTTTATTTAACATTCTTTGATGTGACTTTATTGGCTTTATTGAAATACTGTATATAATAATATAAAATGTGTTTATCGTATGTCTTTCCCCAAAATGAATGGTGTTGGATTGAATAATAATATTCATCTTGTACTGTCTTAAAATTTGTTTTATTTTCTAAAGGTGATGCATAAAGATGACAATCCTTATAAGTGTGTATTATGTGGAAAACAGCTTGGAAGTGAGTGTTCTATCAGAAAACATATATTACGTATCCATGGAGAGCCTGAAAAGAATGCTGTTTGTGAAATTTGTAATAAACGTTTCATTACTAAAGGAGACTTGCAAGCACATCTGATTTCCCATACTGCAGAAAAGGAATTTGTTTGTGAATATTGTGGGAATGCATACAAAACAAAAGGTAATTTAAAGGCCCACATGGAAAACCATAATGGTATCAAAAAATTGTTTAAATGTAATATATGTAGTGTAACCTTTAATAACAAAAGGGCTTGTGTTAATCATGCAGTTATTCACACAGATGAAAAGCCATATGAATGTAAAGTTTGTGGAAAATCTTATAAAAGAAAATCAAGTTTAAAAAATCACATGCACATTCATAATGATGTTAAGCGCTTTAAGTGTACATTATGTGAAAAAACTTTTCGAGCAAAAAGTACTTTTGTGGCACATAAAGATTTTCATAGTGGAGTGAAACGTCATATATGTAAATACTGTGGCAAAGCTTTTCTTTTTAGTTGTAATATGTATAAGCACATTAAAAGGCACATTGGCGAACGAAAGCAAGTTTGTGAAATTTGTGGTAAAGCTTTTATTGAAAAGCAAGAATTAAAAGTGCATATGAAGTCACATCTACGTGATAACAAACAAAAAACAGAAATGCACTCTCCAAATATAACAGATGACGTAGAATTTATGATTTCAGAAATTTCTCCCAATGATTGTCTTGTTGACACAGAATTATTTAATTCTTTAAATACAGTCATCTTCTCTAATCTGAAAACAGAAACCCCTACTGATGAAAATTGTACCAATTCCAAATTTCAGAACAGTGAAGAAAAATGCTCTGGATTATCTAATAATTTGGAAAGTGACACAGATAAATTTCAGGATCCAGATACATGTAATATGAATGATTAATTCTCTGTAGAATTACTTTCCACATGTCTGTTTTTAAATAAAAGTTAAGCTCATCATTCATATTGTTATATTTTTTACATTTTTTGAATATTTTTGTTTCACTCTAATTTCATTCATGAATGACAGTATCATTATATTTGAAAATATTGTATTTAGCAAATCATCATTCCTTTTATTATAATTTTTTTTAATGGCTTGGAAATTATCATTATAAGATATTTATAATTTCCTTCTTTAGTTACCATATTACATTATGAGTGTGTAGCACTAAAATCACCAAGGTCACATTTTCTAGATTTGCACGATGGATTAATTTAACTATGTCAGATAAAGTGTTTATTTCCTTATAGGTTAGGTCAGTGGTTCTCAGTCAGTATCACAAATGGCTGAGAGAGACTGCCAAAAATTTTTACTAAGTTCATAGATAATATTTTAAATATACTTCCCTGTTGAAGTTCGTCACATTGTAGTCATCGTGACATTATATTGTGATGTCATGATGTTCTAAACCCACTTGAACCTATGATCGTATGGTCTGTTATGCCTGCATATCAATCAGTTTATCACCAGTTACCCTTACCTGTCACTCAGTTAGTGGGTCACATAATCTTATTTGCTATTATAATGTACAGTGTTAACTATAAGCATGATATGGTGCACACTCTCTCTCTCTCTCTCTCTCTCTCTCACACACACACACACACACACACACACACACACACACACACACACACACACACACACACACACACACACACACACACACACACACATTGTGTTGTTAAAGGTGAAAATAAAAGGTAAGAATTTCTGGGTTAGATTATGGTGAAGGCTCTACTTTATGTTAAGTTTTGGAGAGGATCTTGTATACTGTCATATCTATTATTATTATTATTATTGTTGCTCTTATATTATTTCTCCCTGATTGGGGGATTCCACTCCGTGACGGGTACTGGTACCAAGTACACAGGGTGGTTGTAATGTCTGGTGTTACTGTTGCTCGAGGAAATCTCTGATTATTCTACAGGTGTTCAGGATTGCAACTTTCTGGAGTTCCTTGCAGGTGTTCTCTCTGAGACCTATTGCTGCTAGGCTGTTATGTAGGGTCTTTGGCACCATACCTGTGGTTGACACGATGATCGGGATGTTCATTACTTGTTGCATATGCCACATCTCTTTGATCTTCTGTCTTAGGTTCATGTACTTCCTGATTTTTTCCCCATGGGTTTTCTGTAGGTTGCCAGGTTGGGTACCGCTATGTCAATCTCAGATAGATAGCCTTTTCCTTCTTGTCCACAAGGGTTATGTCCGGTCTGTTGTGCAGGATGGTCTTATCCATTATTATGGCGCAGTCCCAGTACAGATTGTGGGTTCAGATCTCTAGTACTTTCTGGGTTTCGTACTTGTAGTATGGTACACTTTCTTTGGTCAACTGATATTTCCTCGCTAGCTTCTGATGTATATCCTGGCTACCTGGTCGTGTCTATGAGTGTACTCAGTCTGGGTGATCACCTTGCAACCCGCGGTGATGTGTTAGATCATTTCTGAGGCCAGGTGGCATCGTCAACAAGTGTCATCTGATATTACAGGCTCCTTTGCAAGGTATTTTCTATAGTTTCTGGTGTTGATTACCCGGTCTTAGATGGCCAGCATGAATCCTTCAGTCTTGGGGAAGAGCGTCCCGCTTGTGAGCCATGCATTGGAAGCAATGTTATCGATATGATCTTGATGGAGGTCATTGTAGTGTCTGCCAAGGAGTGTCTTCTTTGCCCATCTTTCTAACTTCATTTCTTGTGCCGTCTGGGTGGGTGGGGGTTCCTCACTTAGGTTGAGTGGGGTATACCACTTATCTATCTTCCTGGTGGAGTGGTGCTATGTTGTTCTCGAAGTAATCCTTCAGGTTAACTATTGCTGTTTTCTGTTGCTCTATTAGGCCCATTCCTCCCTCTTTCCGAGCTATTGTTAGTCTCTCCACTGCTGACTTCGGGTGGTGTTGGCAGCTCTTGGTCATTATTGTCCTTGTCTTTCGCATGCTATCTTCTAGCTCAGTGTTAGTCAAATCTATGACCCCAAAGGTGTATGTTAGTACTGGAGCTGCATAGGTGTTTATGGCTTTAACTGTGTTCCCTCCGTTCAATTTTGCTTTCAGCAGGCTTCTGAGTCTCTGATGATATTTTTCGGTAAGGCACTTCTTGGTTTCCTTGTGCTCTAACTGCTGAGCCTGCATCATCCCTAGGTATTTGTAGGTCTCTTCTTCTATCATAGCTTCAATCTCTTTACCAGTCAGCAGCTGGTAGTTTCGGCCAACTAATTTTCCCTGGTGCAGTGTGTGGGTCTTGCATTTGTCTAGACCAAATTCCATCCTGATGTCCTTGCTGAATTCTTCGGTGTTCCGGAGTAGTTGCTGGTGTTGCTTCTTGGTTGCCGCGTAGAGCTTTATGTCATCCATGCACATCAGCTGGGTGAGGATGTACAGGTTCTTTCTTCCTTCTTTGAGATTATATCCATACTTGCTGCCATTAAGCATGGTGGCTAGCGGGTTGAGTGCTAGACAGAACCACAGTGGGCTCAGAGCATCTCCCTGAAAGATTCCTCTTCTAATGGGGATTGGCCTGGTTGTTATGTCTCGACCTTAATGGTGGTACTCCATTTCGCCATTTTTGCTTCTAGAAAGTTTATCACTATCGTATTGACCTTGTAGATCTTCAGGGTCTATTAGCCAGCTATGAGGTGCGGAGTCAAAGGCCTTGCGGTAATCAATTATTATTAGCATATGGTGCAAGGAAACCTGAGGCTTATGCTGCACCAATCAAAAAAAAAAATTTCTGAATCACCCTAAGAGAGAGAGAGAGAGAGAGAGAGAGAGAACAAGACTCAGAAGTAGAAGGGAATCACCAAGAAAGAGAAGAATGATGATATCCAGCTCAAGACCCTGGGTGTACCAAGCCCATACTCACCAGATATAATCTACACATTAATGCTAGATACTGTTCATGTCTAATATTATGGTCCACACTTTAGTAATAGATATTGTTATATCTAGTACTAATGCTGCATGGACTGTATATTAAGATTTATTTTTGAAAGGTTCTTCAAAATAGTGTGCTAAACAAAATGGTTTTTGACATTTTGCAGGAAACCTTTTGGTTTTTTTCTTACTTTCACTGTGTTTTTACTTTTAATTCAAATTTTGCTCAACTTGATGTTGTGTAAGTTGACATTTTGTTTTTTGTCCATGATTTGTTCCCCTATTGTTAAATAAAGTGACCCATTTATAAAGTAAAAAATTCCTATGTGAGTTTCCTATAGATTTTTGAAAATTTTCTTGATTGCTTATATAATAATTATTGAATTCATTTCATAATAGTAAAACTGTAAAGGTAAAATTTTATGAACAGAAGAAAAAAATGAAAGCCACACCAGTGAATAAACAATTTTTCTTTTTCTTTTATAAAAAAGCACTGTCTGGTGATACAGTAATTAATTTACCATTAAAAAATTCTGTTTTCTATTTACAAAATAAAAGAATAATTTTGCAATTATAATCTGGTAGCCCTCATTAAAAACCACCTGCATAACATACAAACAGAATATATGTATCAGGGGTAAGGAAAAGTGGAAGTATATGATCTTTTACATCCTTTTGCTTAAACATTTATATATTAGCATTATACATATAAGTATTCAGTGCTCATAAAATATGGACACAAAGGCTAATGGTAATAGACAATTTGATGGACAAAAACAGTCCTCTGCATTTAGCATATTCAAAGAGTGTGAAGATCGGTAAACTAAAATAAAATCATATGTGAAGCTACTAACAGAAGATCCTGGTGTAAAGAATCTGGTGACTAGTAAAGACATTCATAGTATTCCTTACAAATTGCTTAGGAAATGATGAGTGTGGAAGCCACTTATAAAATCTAATAAAAACAATGCCAGCCAACCATAAATTCTCTAAAAAAAATTTATACAAAGGATTTCATTTGCTGCAGTTTCATCTTCTCAGGAAATAGAACAGTAAGCAAAAAATAAATAAGAAAATAAATACAGTGGATACACCATTTCAGTAACTCCTAAATTCCACTCCAGGGCTGGTCTGAGAAGCTGTGACTTTTGTTCCCTTTAACATGCAAACTCCAGGGACAACAAGACAATCTCAATGCAATGTAGTGGAAAGCCCACATTTCTGGTTTAGGTATTTGTATTATCATTGGCAGGCCTCAACATGTTTGCTAGGGCCTGAAACTACCAAAAATTAGTTGCTGGTTGTAGTGGGGGGGAGGATAAAGTATATTTAAAAAAAAGTCTTCTAGAAAAGCCATTACACAGTAAATGAGTCATGTGATGAGGTGAAAATACCAGTGTTTACCTTGCTTGTTAGTGTTAAATTCATTTAATGGCAGCTTCTCAAGCAATTTGTTTGTTTGTTATTTGGTTTTTAGGAGCATTAGCAACTAAGGCCATATTGCTCCGGGATATGCGGTGGTCATTCCCTGACCTTTCCGCATCCTCCGTATTTGGTGGTGACGGGCTCGAACCCCGGTCTAATCAAGAAGCGTGTGCTACGCACTGCTGCTCCTTCCCACCTGGCTACGGAGGCGCTTCTCAAGCAGCCAATATCAATCAGCCTCACACTATGATATTGAACAGTCCATTTATAATTACTCTGAGAATTAAAATTTCTTTATGAAATTGACTTTTATCTATATCTAAAATTAATTTTAAATGATATAGCATTAGCATTAGTAGAAGCATATGATGCAAGAAAGCAAGCTTATATAGCATTAGCCAAAAAAAAAAAAAAAACCATTTCATACATTCATTCCTTCTAAACAGTTCCTCCGTGAATTTATTTAAGCTATCAACTTTCACAATGACAGATGGAAGTTTGTTCCAGGAATCAACAACCTGCTGGTTAAAGGCAAATTTCTGCACATCTATTCTATAACCGTCTTTCCTCACTTTGAATTTATGCACCCTCAGGTTCATAATCTGAGCAAGAGGAAAAATCCCATCAGAATTGAGCCTGCACAAATCCATTCAAGCCTTATACACCTCAATCAGATCACCTTGCAGGCACCTGCTCTCCAGATGCTGCTTTTTGCAGAACTTAAGCCTTTCTTGGTAAGACTACCCCCTTCATTCCTCTCACCAATCATCTTGCCCTTCTCTGTACACGCTCAAGCAACATCTACATCCTGCCTAAAACGAGTCTTCCAGATCTGTACAGAGTACTCAAGGTGTGGCCTGACCATTGCCTTATACAAACGGATAATCACCTCTTTTTCTTTACTAGCAAAATTCCTGTATATCATTGACAATACCCAATAATCTGCTCTGGCAGCCTATCTGCACTGCTCAGAGAACTTCATATCTGACTGCACAATTTCCCCAGTTTTTTTTCATTTTCTACCACCATAAGTGTAGTACCGCACAGTTGGTACATTACTGTGGGGTTACTTCTGCCCATATGCTGTACTTTGCATTTGTCAATGTTAGTTGACAAATGCAAAGTACAGCAGAGTTCAGTTGCCACTTCTTAGCCCATCTGCCCAACTTTTCTAAATCCTGTTACAGTAGCACACTGCCATTAAAAGCCCTGCCAACCTTTGTATCATCTGCAAACTTCAACATTAAGCCTGATATACCTTCATCAATATCATTGATAAATATACAAAACAACAGTGGGTCCAACACCGAACCTTGGGGGACTCCACTAATAACATAAATCCACAAAGAGCAGTGTCCATTGATTACCACTCTCTGTCTTCTCCCACTCAACCATCCTTTTATCCATTGTAGCAACTTGCCCTTAATACCATACTGCTCCAATTTGTACAGTAGTCCTACATGTGCAACAGTGTCAAAAGCTTTCCTGAAATCCAAGTATATGACATCAATATAGTAATTAATACCAGCATAAATCAAAAAAACACAACAGATATTAAATTATGGGCTACTTTCTAAGTTATAAACACCCAGGTTACAATCATTGTGCATGCAAACAAAGCTCCATGAGTATAATGTTTTTGTGAATGAACAACCTTCAGATATATATATTTTCCCCCCCTCCCTGATCAATTAAAAGAATATGGTTTGCTGTATAAATATTGAAAGAGAAACTAATTAGCAAGGTAACTTTAATTTTCACACTGTCCTGTTGAAAGTTAGATATCATTGATTGGGCTATTATCCATCATATTCTTTCACCCAATAAGATTCTTTCCATAAAATAATGCTACTATTAGTTTAGTGTCCATACAAAGAGTGTCATACTGTGTCTTTGTTAAAAATTCTCTCACTCTTTGCAAGAGTGACAACTTTTAACAAAGTGATTGTAAAACATAGAACTAGCAGTTCATCCAAACAGCACTAGACTGACCTGTAAAAATACTAGTAGTCAATCCAGATTTCTTAGTTGCCATGGTGGCCGCTGACCAGGCTAGCCAGGTGGGTAAAGTGCCTGCCTGGCAACCCAAAGGTTGCGGGTTTGAATCCCGCCTCAGGCTTGGATCAGAGTAAAATGCAATTTCAAGTATGATTTCAACATCACTCTATATGCTACTTTATAAGTTGCTTCAGTAATTTCACTACTTTGTCCTGTCATCACTTAAAATTATTGCTGGTATCATGTAAAATTATTACATGGTATCATAAAGCAAATACATTCTGTCTTTCACAGAATAATGTATTTGCTTTATGATACCATTCATACATAATTTGTTCATGAAAATGTATATGAGAGTTGAAGGTACAAAAGCCAAGCAATAGATTTATATGGTTTAAGGGGGAGTTCCTGTTCCCAGTGCTGAAAAAAAATAAATAAATAAAAGTCTTGTAAAAATATATTTTCTAATATTTAATTCACAGTAAATACATAAGTATAATGTCCATTCATGCAAAATATAAACATAAAATTGGTTTTAATGATGTAGTGGCTGATGTTTTCTTGAAAAACTTGTTAGGGTACAGTTGAACATTACCCTCCTTTTACTTTCCTTGATAAATAACTCTGTAACCTGCTGTGTGTCTCTATCAATTGATCTATGTACTTGTGACTTTCACTCTCCATCGGGATCACATTCTGCCATGATGTTTAAGAAATTTTCACGGTTCATGAAGGCTTCATTCATATTCTTCACTATAAATCCTTAGCAAAAGCATCTTCATTTTCAGCCACTTCTTTTCAGTTTGTGTCCTATTTGCCTCTAAAGGTCAATTAAGTCTTCATTAGACATAGACTCTGAATGAGATGCAATCAATTCATTGACATCTTCATTGTTGACATCCAAGTGTAATTCATTCATAAGCTGGACAATTTTAGTTGTGACAGTTTCAGGAGTCTCATCAAAATCATGCACTATTTGTGGGCATAATATAATTTCTTCCAGCAACCTTTCATTGTTGACTATTTTTCAGCCCAAAAGTCCTCAGTATTGTTTATTGCATTTCAGGTGTTATAATTTTTCCAAAATTCTTTCAGTGTTGGTCCTTCCTTGCCAGTTGCCCTGATAGTCTTATTCATTATTCCCCTCATGCATTACCGCTTAAAGGTGGCTATCACTGTTTGGTTCATGAACTGAATTTCTCAGATGGTATTGGGAGGAAGAAACACCATCGATTTTGGGGTATAAATTCTTCAGTGATTTGAGGTGTCTGGGAGCAGTGTCTAAAAGTAATATTACCTTAAATGCTAAATTATTCTTTCTGCAGCTAGTATAAAATGAAGATTAAACCAATCTTAAAAAATTGTTCCAATAACCCAGGCTTTTAAATTATATTTCCAGATGACTGTAAGCATTCCTCTATCTTTTTCTTTCCCCTTCATAAAGTTTTAGAATTTTTTGATTGAGAAATTAGCATTGGTTTCAATTTAAAATCACCAGCAGAATTTCCATCAAGAAGCAATGCGAGTCTGTTTTTAGAAGCTTTATGTCGGGGATGGGGGGAACTGCTTCTTCCTTCACTAAGTATGTACATGCAAGCATCTTTTTCCAAAATAATTCTGTTTTATCAACATTGAAAATTTGGCGAGAAAAATAACCTCCTACAATTATTTTGGAAGAAGTATTCACAAATTCATGAGCAACTTCTTTATCTGCACTGGCAGATTCTCCAGTTAGTTTAATGTTATGTAAAAAAGCCCTGATTTTAAACCTGTCAAACCAGCCTTTGCTTGCCTGAAATTATGGAAAATTTTTCACCTAATCAGCTCTTCTAATCTCATTACAAATTGAGAACTTGAATGATTGAAAGACTCACTGGAATATTTTTTGATGCTGGTTTTCAATCCATAATGTCAAAGATCCCTCCATTTCTTCCATTTCACTGTGTCAGCACCTTTTTGATACAATCTTTGACGAAATGTTTTAGTTTTTTTCACATATTCCTTAATTTTAATCTTGTTCTTCAAAATCGAACGTACCGTCAGTCTGCTTAAGTTCTGTGAACATCTGATTGAAGCAAAGCTTCACCACTCTCATCACGCCTAACATATCCATCTTTGTCTCAATTGTGCAAAGTTTGAGTCTGATTTCCTTTCACTTGTAAAAACATAATTTTTTTGTTTTTCTCATGTTTGTAAAATAATAAGGATGAAATGCACCAGCACAGAAGTACTTCAATGTTTAAATTCAAAGTATAGGTTTAGCATTGAATTTGGGCTTGCAACACATAGCACAATGAGGAGCATCCAGCACCTAGACTAAGCTGACATTAATTTTGGCAACAGTCGAGATTGCACCATCTCAGTTGCAAGCAATGTTGCTGATGTCAATAATTCAACCTTGTCAGTTGTAAAAAATTGAAAGTTTGGTGTATGAAACCTGATTTAGTGGTGTAAATGTATAATGTATAAAAGTAGAGGATTGCCTATACATAATACTGCAGCTCCCATTCTTTATTGAATACTCTCTTCTCTACCTTAATTGTTCTTTTCTTTACTTTTGGCATTATTGGGTTACCAAATGAAATTTCTATAAAAAATAGTATGCTTTTAATCTTATTGGAAATACTTTTTTTTGACCATGTACGTTGCACTATGCAAGACAACATCACACTGTAGCACCACACTAATGAAACTGGAGCTGAACATTCTGCCGAGCACTAGTATTTGTTTTTAGGTATTTGTTACTAGGTAATCTCTAGTAACAAATACTTGAAAGACCAAATGAGAGTGCACCATCATTTTGCTAGTGTTGTTGGTCACTTTCAGAAATTGTTCGCTCAAACCAGCAACTAATAATTTATGAGCTTGAATATTATAACTTTTTTTACATTTTGCTTTAAGAACCATGATTCTATGAGTTTAATTAATTTAAAATGCAACACACCATTTGAGGATGTTCAGACAAAATAGGCAAAAAGGTCACAGGTTCCACATCTTTGGTATGGAACCTCAGATATGGAACATGATTAAAATTTCATGAAAACATGAAATTTTAATAAGAAATCAGCAAAACATGTTTTTGCTGATTTCTTAGAATTGTTTGCATAGGTTTTTGTTGTCATTTTGTGATGAAATAATCCCTTTCAACATATTGGATGAGATCACATGTGTTGTAAAAATGAGTGATAGATAAAAGGAATTCAGTGAGGCTGAGTTTGAAAATCTTAGCTTATAATTTCTATTAGCCATAAAGGAGTATAGGTTTAAAAAAAAAAAAAAAGTACAGGTAGTTCCCGACTTTACAAGTTACTTCGTAAAGTCAGGTACATAAAGCAGGAATTTTTTTCCCCAATAGACGTAATGTTAACAACAGGTTGAGTTCCTAACAATGAAATTTGACCATAGTAATATTAAATAAAGGTCAACAAAACAAAAGTTTATGCTTAAACAATGATTTAGTTATCTAAAGAAATGAAAACATGGCCTTTAAAATCAAGAAAATTATAATAAAACAGAAATTATTTATGTCATACAAATGTTAAAGAATGTTTATTCATCATCATCATCGACTAAATACACACTCATTGATGGTTCTTCACTCATTGTTGACTCAGCACTTGTTGGGTTGTTGGAAGCACAAGGAGTTGTTTTCTTCTTCGGAAATGCTTACAGTTGTGTGTTTCCAAGACAGTCTTCTTTTTTCTTTAGAAATTTCACAATAGCATGCAGCATTTTTTTAAATCTGTAGCAGCTTTTCAAGCGTGCTTGAAATTTGACTCTTGTGACTCAAAAATCTCAATTGCTTTTTCTACATGTTGAAAAACTTCGTCAAACCTCTTGAGAGTAAAGGAAGGAACAGGTGTTTCATCTGTTAAATCTTGTTTTTCCTCAGCTTCTTCACATTTTTTCATTTCAAGGAGGTCTTGATTTGTAAGCTCTCCATTGTGTGTTTGAAGCAGATCAGTGACATTATT
Source organism: Mastigoproctus giganteus (assembly GCF_048544385.1). Lineage (NCBI taxonomy): Eukaryota > Metazoa > Arthropoda > Arachnida > Uropygi > Thelyphonidae > Mastigoproctus > Mastigoproctus giganteus. The sequence continues at coordinate 222,798,752 of NC_143576.1, forward strand.
TTATATTCCATTGACACTTGATATTTAAAAAAAAAAAAAAAAAAAAAAGAACTCTTAAAATCTAGAACTTGTAAAGTGGGAACTACCTGCATTCAAAATACCAAAGCGCGCTGTTCAGTGCTTTGGTAATTAAATTTTATTATTAGCTGATCCTATTATGTTAGCTGATCTTATAATGTATAAGCTGTTTTTTATTTTTAAATTAATTTAGTTAATACTTTAATTGACTTAATGTTAAAATATTTGATTCAGTCCTTCATGAGACTGAGAGTTTACAGTATAAACTGAAACATGTTGGAATCACAGGGAAAATCCTTAAATGAATTGTAGGAGGCAGAGAGTTGTAATTAACAGTTATTCTTCTGATTAGTGGCACCTCCTTAGCCAGGTGGGAAGGAGCAGCAGTGCGTAGCACATGCTTCTTGATTAGACCAGGGTTCGAGCCCATCACCACCAAATACGGAGGATGCGGAAAGGTCAGGGAATGACCACCGCATATCCCAGAGCAATATGGCCTTAGTTGCTAATGCTCCTAAAAACCAAATAACAACAACAACAACATCTTCTGATTAGGTTAACATAAGAAGTGGAGTTCTACAAGGATTACTACTGGGATTAGGATTGTTCTTGATTTTCTTAAATGACATCAGTGAAGGGATGGGGAACATGATGTTAAAATTTGCAGTTAATATTAAGATCAGTAGTGCAGTTAATGATTAGCACCAGGCAAAGCTTCTACAGGACAACTTAGATAGGCTTCAGAGTTGGTCAAAAACTGGCAACTATCTTTTAATGCAGGAAAATGCTAAGGTCTTATACTTGTTGAATGACAACCCCAAAATACAACTCTACTTATACTTATACAACTCTACTCACTACCAAAATACTTTTAGTTCAACTCTACTTACACTTGGTAGAGTTGAACTAAAAACAGTAAAGGAAAAAAAGATTTGTGAGTAACAAAACAGTCAGATATGAAGTTTTCTGAGCAGTGTAGACAGGCAACAAGAAGGGCCCATGGTGTCCTATCAATGAGTTATCAAACATTTGCTTGTACAGATAGGGAGGTCATAATATTATTGTATAAGGCAATTGTGAGATCACACTTGGAATCCTGTGTCCAAATATAGCTGCACCTAAAAAAAAAAAAAAAAAAAAAAAAAATCAAACTTCTTGAAAATATCCATAGAGGGGTAGCATACCTGATGAGATTTTCAAAAGGAAATTGGCCATGTGAGGAAAGGCTTCATATATGTGGGCTGCAGAGCTTGGAAACTAAACAAGAAATTTGATTGAGGTGTATAAGGCTCTGAGAGATGAAAGTAAAATTAATGAGGATTCATGTGAGTCATAAATTCAAATTGCAGGGTGGGAGAAACTGCATTGCAGGGTTTTTTAGCCACTAAGTCTAATTATTGGAATAAGTTGGCTCCATGGTTGATTGAGTCTGACAACTTGAGGAAATTCAAAGCTCAGCTGAATCTGAGGAAGTCATCTATTGTTGGTTTTTTTTTTTTTTTTTTTTGCCAGTGCGGAAAAAGTTTAGGGCTTCTACTGACTTAATATCCTTTATGACTTATGTTTTGTGATTTTTTTTTTTTTTTTTTTTTTTTTGAGTGTGTGCGTGCTGTATCCCATATTTTAAAAAAAAGTTTATGGATTTTCAAACAATTTCCAGGTTCAGTTGACTTATCAACGTTAAAAGTATTTAAAAATAAAGGCATGACAAGATAAAAAATTGAAACAAAAAATTTTAATGTTCCTCATTTGAAAATAATGTCCTAAAAAACAAAAAAAGTTTTATAAGTTTCATTTTCCAGAGTCCTGGGACCAACAGAATCCTTTAACCATACATTGCAACTTACAGATACAAATTAGTCTAGTGTCAAAACTTCTTCCTTCACTGTGCCATTTTATGTTTTGTTTATTAAGAAAGAAATTATTGATCTTTACCTTTAGAGTTGTGTTACCTTTATTTAAGATTTCCTTTTCTTTTCCTTAAGTAACTTATGAATATGGCACTTTAAATTTCATGGCTAGAATTAGGAACTTCTCATAAAGTTTAATAGGATTACATAGGTTCTCACAGGCAAGTCTAACAAATTTATGATTCGGCTTAGTCTTTTAAGCATAGTTTAATCATTCAAACTAACTTTGCACAAATTTAACTTAATTCACAAACCGAATAGATATATCCATGGGCAACTATACATCCTAAAAGAAAAAGTACCAACAAAACTCTTTCTGTTTTTTCCTGATCCTCAGAAACTTCATGCCAAATTAAAATAAATCCTGCTAGCAACTATCTGCAAAATATTCCCTTTATCTTTCCTAGGGATTATACTCTGCTCAATAAATTTTAAATGGACTGCCTCTCACACTAACAGCCCAGCTCCTTTCACATGTGTTTCTAGAAACTGCTCTCAAATATTCTAAGTTTCTACACATGTCTCAGAAATTATGTAAACAATTATATGTTCTTACATTTCCAAGTATTGGCAACCATTTTGTTTTCACATAAACAAAGTGAAGATTAGAGAGCCATGACAGAAACTTAATTTTGAAACATTTAGTGAAATTGAACTGATGCAATTTTACATCATTTTGTGAGGTATAAAGTTAACAGTTGTGGATTTAAAATGGGTAAGCTTTTTCCTCAACATTGGAATATGAACAATAATTACAGATACATTTTTAGAATTATAGTTAAACTGAATTTAAATGAACTTAAAATTCTGATTAGTGAATCAGCTACAGTACAAAGCACTTTTTTTTTTTTAATTATATGGAAGGAACTTTGAAAGTGCAAATTATTTTTAAGAAAACTAGGGGGCTTCTTTTGATAAAGTAAAATAAAATACAGAAGCTTTCGACACTGTCTCTCTCTCTCTCTCTCTTCCTCTGCTATGAATACATAAATACTTTACATATGGAAATCAAGCATGGTACCGCGTGGTCACGTTAGATTAAACATAGCGCGTGACCACTCTTAAACAGAAGCTTGTTTTACCACAGTAAAACAAGCTACTGTTATGTATTTTAGTATATGTTACGTATTACCACGTAACCCGTATCCCCTCTTCTCCCTTTGGCTTGAATAAATATCACTAGGAGGGAAATTATTTTAATGTATAGAAAGATATTGAAATTATTTGTATATGTTATTATTAAAGTCTTTATTACTAAATGAATGTTATATTCTATATAACATACTGATGAGCAAATTTCAATTTTAAAAAAAAATAATAATAAATTGAGTCAATTCTTGACCCTCTTGGTATTAGTTTTGACAAAATAGGGTTATTATGTTTCAGAAGATTAACCTTCTGTTGCTAACATGGCCGCTTACAGGCACTGCTTTTTAAAATTTTTCTGTTATCTTTTTAAAATTTATAAATTAAATCAAATCATCCTATGTACCTTTCCCACCAGTATTCTCTAACTGGTTATACAGCATTTTCTATTTTCATTTCGATATGCTCTGAATTATGAGCCATTCAATTTTTGTTTGAGTATATGATGAATGCCTTGTCAATCAATTCGGCTCCAGAGAGATTGTGCAATGCTCATGGGGTAGAATTTTTTTCAGCATGGTCTGTGCTTGTTAACAGGAGAGATTGTTTCTACAGGGATGGGATACACTTATATAAAAGGGATACAAGAATATTTTCTGATGTTATTGAAGCATTGTTAAGTAGGTTGGAAAACTAGCTGGCTTCGGGGGATTCACCAACTGATAAATTAACAGTAGCCACAGGCAGAGGTAAAAATGATTCTTGCACTGCTTCTATTGGAATGAACAGCAGCCTTGAAAACTGAGGATTTCAAGGACTTCTAGGAGTCGTCATGGAACAAGTAAATACATGTTAGGGTAACTAAGAGTAAGAACAGGTGCAGGTACACCAATGCTGGGAGTATGGTAAATAAATTTGATAGACTTGAGGTGCTGATGGAGACATCAAAGGCTGATGTTGGAATATCAGAGACATGGTGTCACATGGATAAGGAATGCAGAATTGGAATTTAGGGAGTACAGTGTGTACAATGAAGGATAGAAGGGGAGGAATCGTGATGTTAATTTCTGCACATCATATAATCTTAACAGTTTTTTTCCTTTCTAAATATGTAAATTCTTGGACTACCATCAGCTTGCAGATTCTGTTGTTACAGCCTTGCTTTGACAGATTTAAATCATAGTAGGTCATTAAGCTCACTTAGGTGCTGCTCTCTGGTATTCTGCAGGTTATAACTTGGCTCATTCTTTATTCTTCATTGGGAATGGGAAACTATTTCCAATTGCTGTTAGTACAAGAGTAGTAGATGACCTCCATGTGACTTAATTTCAGAAACAATGTTTGTATATTCTATTTTTGCTGTTCCTTGAGAAACCTGACATTTTTGTATGTCTGAAATATCAGTCTTCATTATGAATGGTTGGTTTAACTACCATATGATTGGCTTGTTGGGCTTTCCTTTCATCCATTCCTTAAGTTTATATAGCATGATGTGCAGTATATATGCATTGCCCAACTTCTGCTTTGATCTTCCACATGGCATCCAAAATATAGATAATAAAATGTGTAACCATTTTGATTATAGTCTTATGTTGTGATTTTGGTGTGAGCATGTCCATACACAACAAAGATTGTGTGATGAATTCACACAGCCACAGTGGTGTCATTTCTTCATATTAGAAAACACCTTTATATAAAGAAAAAACAAAATATAACTGGCCTCAGACATTTAACAACTAACATGCACTAATATTATAACGATTCTTTTAAAAGATGATTCATAAATAAATTTTTCTGTTATACTATGGGATGACCATGTATGGTCACAAGATAGAATTCAAGAACATTCTACCATATTTAGAGTTCATGCAGCCTGAACCATGGTTACTCAAAACATGTGTTCTTTTGTACCCTTGAGCTTGACCACTCACTGCAGAATCATCCTCCCTCTTCTGTTTTGTTTCCCCTACATTCACTCACTTATTTTCAGTGTTGTTTTGAACATGTTAATTGTGCCCCCCCCAACTGTGACATGTCATATTTGTGTCCACATTTAAAAATTTTACTTTTATATATTACCAAAACCTTGTTCCTCAAGTGTAATTTCTTCTATCTTTATTGTGGTAATAAAATATTTTTCAGAAGTCAACTTGATTCATTATAATATAATTTTCTTTGTTGAATAGTTTTTTCTTTTTGTGATATGTGTATCTCTTCATTCAAATAGAAGAGGATCAACAAATGTTAATTTAAAAGTATCTGTAAACTTACACTTCACAACTTCGCTGATCACAATGAGTAACTCAGTGTTTGTTCACATGACAGGTCAAAAAATTTGGATAGACTGTGATATCTAAAAGTTTGGAGCTTATTATTATGTTTTTGTTTTTGGATAGTATTGGTTGTGTAAATAATAATGATTATTAGATTTCAGTAGTAACTTTCAAGCTCCCTGATAGATGCTTATGCTGACAGTGTAAAAGCATTGTTTTGAGCATTTATTATAATATGCAAATGTATGACAACCCTACATTTTCAGCTAATAAAATATAAAGAGAAAATTCTTATCTTAGTTTTGGGTAAATGTAATGTGTCTGTACTCTTGAAATTATGTAAAGTTGAAAATAAACATTTTTAGCTAAATATTAATATTAAAAAAAGTGTGACAAAGTGTATCTTGCCATTTTTATTCATATTTTTGTTGACTACAAAAGCCAGCTTTCTCCCTTTTTTTTTTATAACTTATAAAGTCATTTTAAAATTATTTAGGTTTCAGATTGTTCTGTTTTTCACCTCACACCATTTTCATGCTTATAAATATGGTTTTAGGCATATGTTTTGTAGCTAATCAAAATTTATGATTTTTGTGATGGTAGCCAACCAGTTTCAAATGTATTCAGATATTTTGTTTCTTTTTTTTCTCCCCAGAATTATTTACTTAACGATATGTACATATTTTTGAACAGCATTCTGCAATTCAGTGGATCGTGTTTTTATCTTCCAGTGTCTGTATTTTACTGGCTGATAATTTTATAACTTTAGCGGGTGAGTTGTAGTTTATGCTCCCCTTCTTTTGATGACTACATATTGCTGTATGTTTTTATTTATGATTAATTTATGAAATTCATATACCTTTATACTACCTTTGTAAATAATAAAAACTGCCATCTTGATTTTTAATGCATTTGTATAGAAACTTGGATATTCAGCCTTTTTTTATTGTAAAGTTATCAGGCACCCTACTTGTAAATGAAAATTATGAAAATACCTTGGGTTCAGTTTATGTCATGGTAAATATTGTGCTCTCTGTTTTACTGAATTCATGATAAATATTCGTAGTAAAAAAAAAAAATCTATTAAAATAAAAATTTTTTCGTAAAATAATGATCAAAGTGGAAATATGCAGTTATCAAAAGTCTCATTTGAAATTCACTATTACTAATGATTGTACATTTTTATTTGTCTTTGATAAAGAACAAGTATACTGTATTTCAGCATTTTTTTCCAAAACTTTCTTCTTAGTGGCACAGTGAACATAGAAAATTTCACAGAACAGTGAGAGTTAATCTGAAGTCCACAGCATATCCTCTGAGAAAAATGAGAAGCATACAATACTTTGAATTATATTAAATCACAAGATAATTCATGTAGACATTTAAATTTTCCTTCCTTTGGATAGCTTGCCACATTTATCATTCTTTGCAAATCTGTGATTACAACCTTAATCTGTTGTAAATGTGTTCAACAGATTTTTTGTAAAACATGGATCATTTTTGTCTTGCATACTACTATACTTATTTTTAAGAACTATATTACCTTCAGAAATATTCAGTCAGAACTAATTATTTTGTATATGGTAGCTAAAGTGAGAAAATAAAAAAATTGCAGAAGTCAGTGTCATAGCACACAGTACTCTCCCAGGAGGTGTACTGTGAAAAGTTTCAATGAAAGTTATAAAAAAAAAAGCAACAAATGAATTTGAAAAACTAGAAAAAATAGTTATTTAACTAAAGGGTCTTTCTGCATATGATCACCATATCCTTGTTTTATTGAAGAAAAAAGATATTTTACATGAATGATGATATGACTGATGAGATGATTATAAATAGTCAACAGAGTTTCACACCAAAGGAATAGCTTTACTTGTGCTATGTTGGGACAAATATCTGAACATTCATGGTGGTTTTTTATAAACTCATGCAATGCAAAATAAAATATACTCATTTCTCTGTTTCGATACAGCAATCTTTCATAGAGAAAAATATCGGTTGGTATGAGAAAACAAAATTGAGTATATTAGTTAACCTGTGATTTTTCAAACGGAATATCAGTTTTCTTTCTCACTCTTATAATTTGGCCTCTGCATATATTTTCATGATACAAAACTCCAAATTAGCAATCACCATTTATGCACGTGTTAAATTATGTAAAGTGTCTCGTGATTCCTCCATATTTAAAAAAAAAGAAATGGACAATTTTTTTTTTTAAATATGGAGGGCATTCTTCATTCTGGAAAATGGCTGAGATTCACACTTTCAGAACCAGTACATCTCTTTATATACTTTAACATGTACCTTCCCAACTAAATTTTAAATTCAAGTATGATATTCTTCCAAGTTACAAATTTTTGATCTTACAAGGAAGACAAACGGAGATCTTTTTTACACACAAGTATTATTTACAAACTTAAAGCTCAGTTTTATGAACTTTTTCTTAACTTTCAGAAATTCCACAAGACGATTTTTTGAAAGTAAGCAAATGAGAATGAAATGTGTTATGTACAGAATGGTGCACAAAAAAGTACTGTATCACATTTCAAAACTCTATCTTTAATACAGTTCAAGGTACGGACAAGTGAAAAGTCTAGTGGTGCAGCTCCAAGAGTAATGTACTATTGCATAACCATCTTATAGTGACAGAATGACTTAGTATTGGCACTTTAGAATAATTGTTAATCTAAGATGTGCATCTACAGCTTCTTTACCAAATAAACGCATTTGCACTTGTAGATTTTGAAGAGTCATCATCAGTTGGAAGGAAATGAAAAGCGTGGTGGTAAACCTGACCATGAACTTTAAAACAACATGGTCCTATGCATGTACATGATTATTGAGCACAAAAGTTGCTGCTAGATATAGCAATTTTTGTGCTCAATAATCATGTACTAATGCAAGTTCAATTGTTTTCACCTTGAATTTTATTTGGCACAAGTTCACCAAAAAAAATCTAGAAATGCTCACCATAATTCCAATTTCAAATTGCCTTTCTAGTAACAGTTTGAATTTTTCTCTGAGGAAAGTTATTAGTTGAAAAACTGAGAAATTGTTGTTGGACCATAATCACGTTTGTAATTATTCCTTGTCTCAATTTTTGGCTTCTCAAAATATGTTTACCTAATTCTATTTGATTATAGTTCTGGCAGCATTGTCTTCTCTTCTTACAGTTAAATTTCACTGTCAATTGAATTGTACTTTAACTAACTAAATATAGCGACCTAGTTTTTACAAACATAACATCATAAATTAATACATATAATACAGGGGATAAGAAAGTCAACGTAACTCAGAGATAACATTCAATACCGAAATACATATATATATAGCATTATAACTGCATTGGGATATAAGTTTAGGGTTATATTTTGTATTGGAATTTTATTGAACTTGAATAGAAATCATGACTCAGACCAGAACAGCAAAGCAAAAGGCTCAAACTAATGGAAGTGCTGTGGCTCGGGGAAGAACTGAGGGGGGGGACAGTTGTCCTCTGAATCACAGTCTATTGAAATGCACTGCTTGTTTGATGTTTGTGGATCAATCAGGAACGGGACATGATATTGCCAAGGGGAATATCTTTGTGTGCGTGCGATGTAAGGAAATCAGGCACCAACTCAACATTGTTATGTGCTTATATGAGAGCTTGTGCGCGATGTAAGGAGTGCAAGGAAATCAGGCACCAACTCAACATTGTTATGTGCTTATATGAGAGCTTGAAGGATAGGGTGGATGCCCTCAAAGGATTTAAATTGAGGAGCCCATCAAGCTCTCAGCTGCCCATATCAATGCCAGAGCTTGCACTTGAACATCAAGCAACACAGTGGTAAACCCCAAGGCAGAATGTGCTGGTACCAAAGGAACTAGTTGTAGGTGACTCTAGTGTCAGGGAAACGGGGAACATGGGTAAAAAGGATAGGTGGAACAGGACCGAGGTATGTCTGCCAGGGGCAAAGGTTGATGACGTAGAGCAGATATCTTTTAAGGGCACAAAGGGTGATATTGTACACGGCACTAATGATATTAAGAGTAAGAGACCGGCGGAATTACTTAACAAGTACAAGTCAGTGCTGAAAAAAACCGTGAGTTAGGGTTGAATTTGAAAGTGTCTACAATTCTGCCCAGACACGATAGGAGGGAGTATATGATGGGAGCCTTGGTGATCAATTCACCCCTGGAGAGATTGTGTGAGGATCAAGGGGTATAATTTTTCTCAACCAGGTCTGTGCTTGTTAACAGGAGGGACTGCTTCTACAGGGATGGGATACACTTAAATAGAAAGGGTGCAAGAATATTTGCTAATGCTATTGAGGCAGAGTTAGGTGAGTCGGAAAACTGCTAGCTTGGGGGATACACGGACTAATAGAGTAACAGTAGCCGCTGGCAGAGGTAAAAGTGATTCTTCACTACTATTGAAATGCAATTGGACAGCAGCCTGGAAAGCAAGGCAATGGGAATATCCAGGACTGCTGGAAGTCATAGTGGAAGAAGTAAAAACATGGGCTGCATTAGGGTAACTAAGAGTAGAAACAGGTGCATGTATACTTGCATGTACACCAATGCTAGGAGTATAGTTAATAAATTCGATGAGCCTGAAGTGCTAGTCAAGACATCAAAGGCAGATATTGTTGGGATATCAGAGGCATGGTGTCACAGACATAAGCAGTGCAGAACTGGAATTTTGGGAGTACAATGTGTACAGAAAAGATAGACAGGAAGGGAGGAGGGGTTATGCCGTTAGTTAAGAAACACGAAATGAAAAATATATGGGTTGCATATAAAGTATCAGGTGACACAGAAGCCTATGGCATATATAAACTAGTCTAATCAAGTCACAAAGGAGGTTAGGCAGGCAAAGGCAGATTACAAGAAATTTTTGGCAAAGGATGCAAAGAAAAACAGCAAAGTTGTTTACTTATGTAAACTCGAAGGACAGGGATGAATCAGATTCGACCACAACATAGATGAGTTGACTATTGATGTTCATGCTCAGGTAGCCTATAAACTGAATGAGTATTCTGCATCTACATTCACGCAAGGAGTTATTCAATGGGGAGAATGCCAGAGGTTTATCAAACTAACGGAGCTAAGTGATTTTATAATAACTGAGAGCAAAGTGGAGGAGAAATTAATACGTATAACTTGACAAGAGAAAAAGTCATATAACAACTCTGAGATAATACTGAAATATATATACAGGGTGTTTCAGTTAAATGTTTCAGAACTTCTAAGAGGGGTAGGGTACATCCTGACAACTCGAAATCATATAGCAATGTCGGGTCGGAAATGCTTTCCTGAAGCGGTATCGTACACAGAAGTCGTCGTGCAGCACAGATTCGATTTTCGGTCAATGAATGGGCTGGTATTATGAGAGATCACCTCATCGGACCTTACCTGTTACCGTGTCGTCTAACCGGACCTATCTACTTGATCTTTCTGCAGCAAGTATTGCCACAACTTTTGAGAGATGAACAGATTTCTGCATCGACGCAACAGACAATGTGGTTCCAACACGATGGAGCCCCTGCCCATTATAGCGGAGATGTTCGTAACTACCTGGATGTCACATTTGGTCAACAGTGGATCGGACGTGGTGGTCCCGTGCGTTGGCCTGCTCGGTCACCCGACCTATCATGTCTTGATTTTTATTTCTGGGGTCATGTGAAATCGCTAGTTTATGACACCCCTGTTGACAATGCTGAGGAGCTGGTTGCAAGAATCGCAGTAGCTGCCGAAGAAATTCGAAATTCGCCTGGAGTATTCCAGAATGTTCGGATGTCCATGCGTCGGAGATGTGAGGCGTGCATTGTAGCCCGTGGAAGAAACTTCGAACACTTACTTTAATCCATGTACCTTTTGCTTCTTTTCATGTATTATTAAAACGATTTCTCACTTACGGTCTCTTTTCTTTATGGTGCTTCTGTGTACAACACCGCTTCAGGAAAGCATTTCCGACCCCACATTGCTATATGATTTCGAGTTGTCAGGATGTACCCTACCCCTCTTAGAAGTTCTGAAACGTTTAACTGAAACACCCTGTATAGTGTTATAACTGCATTGGGATATAAGTTTAGGGTTATATTTTTTGGTTGAAATTGAATTGAAATCATGACAGACCACAGCAGCAAAGCAAAAGGCTCAAACTAATGGGAGTGCTGTGGCTCGGGAGAACTGGAGGGGGTTGTTGTCCTCTGAATCACAGCCTTTTGAAATGCACTGCTTATTTGATGTTTGTGGTACAATCAGGAACAGGATGTGATATTGACAAGGAGAATGTCGTGTGCACAAAGTAAGAAGTATGAGGAAATTGGGTGCCAAATCAGCATTGTTATTGGCCTATATGAGCTTGAATAACGCTAATACTAATACTTGCATGTTGTGTTGAAGTTAAACATAAAAAAGGCATATTTGGGGTGGACAGGATCTATCCAGTTAAGGGAGCCAACAAAGGAAGTAAGCAAACCCTTAGCCATAATTATGAGAGCTTCCTTAGATTCAGAGGTCCCCATGGATGGGAGGTGTACAAATGTATCACCAATTGACAGGGGTTTTAAAAGGTGATGCAAGTAACTATAGACCTGTTAGTTTGATTTGTGTTTGTTTTAATTTGTGTTTAGTTTAATAAATGATGCCCTGGGCATATGTGCTAAAACACATTCAGACTGCCCTATGGGGAGCCCATGTGGCGGCTGCCTTAGTAAAGTATAATATGGGGAGGTTCACTGAATTGCTAGGAAAGGAACATGCTGGTCCAACAGTAGAGATAACACCTTTTTACAAATTGGTAATCAAGCACAGCACTTACAAGAATTATCATCAGGGGGCTTATACATGGGAAACAAGCTCAAGATTTCAGAAATTTATTGGAAGTTATCCGATATGAATGTACTGGCAGTACCGGTGCCACGAAGCTGGCTGAGACTGGACACGTCTCAGATGTTGAGTAACCTACATCACCACAGGTTACGAGTCACGAAGAGACCTGACATGGAGAATAATACATGGACACCTGTCAGTGGAGAAAAATAAAGCCAAATTCCGGGGGCATATGAATGTTGAGTGTCTATATTGTAAGGCGTGTGAAACAGTGGAACACGCATTTTTCTTTTGTCCGGTTACTCAGCGTTTCAGGTGGTAGATGACTTTCATCAACCGGTGAAATACCACCACTTTGCTTATTGGAGGCTTGAAGTGGTGAAACCCATGTTTAGTCTCTAGAGCAAAGTTTCCGGCATCCCTCTCCCCCCATACTCTCCTTCAACCCATGCACGGTACTAAGTACATTTGTACTATAGGTTTTGATACCTTTCATGTTTGGGGTTTTCATAAAAAAAAAAAAAAAATCTGGATTAGTGTGCATAAAACAATGAGAATACTGCGCTTGACTAGGGAACAAGTACTATTTCTACAGTTTCCAGCCTCGATTTCCAGAGCAACGAGCATCCTGATATTTCCAAGCCTGATACTTACCTCCTAAATGAAGGTAAATATCAGGCTTGGAAAATCAGGAAAAGAAAACAAGAAGGCTCTGCAGACGAGGTGTCAAAATGCACCCTTCAAATGATGCATGCTGCAATAAGAAGATTCTTGGTACTAGAGTTACTGCAACTTGGAAAGCAAAGATTTTTACAGTGATGGTGCTTACCCACACCTCTATGTCGACTAATAGATAATAACATATATGTGCAGCTTAGAAATGATCAGTCTAGGCTAGGGGTATTATATACCAACAAGATTAGCTTAGTTATTAGAGGATAGGGACCAAGTCAGCTGCAGACATTTTGTGTCTCTCCTGTATGTACAGCGGCTAAGCTTTGAAAGCTATAGGTGGTAAAAGGAGTGTGTAAGAGGGGGATAACCCTAGAACCCATGTAGGGCAAGCCAACTCCAGGCAGCCACATGGCCTGGGCCTTCCTCGGAGTGTGTCAGTGGATGAGTGAGCAACCCAATTGAGTTGAGTCATACAGAGATGAGTGTGGATAAGGGCGACTGTCCCATTTCGGGTTTTTTTTTTTTTTTTAAGCCATACAGGCACCAGATAGTCCCAAAGCAGGACCAATAAAGGGTCCCTGAAGGGTTAATTCCATAGAAATATCCGGAAACCGGAAAGCACATCTGGTCTAACCAGTACGCCTATCACCCACTGATGAGATCTTAATCATCTTTGCAGGACTCTGACTGGGTAACAACAGTCCCTGTCAGGGGGACGCATTTCCCAGCCGGGGCATAGAGCTCTGAGTTCGTACGAATTAATTATCCCTTTCATTCTTCAACGGCATCTTTTCCTCTCCCTCTCTTACTATCACTTTCCTACTTTTTTTCTTTGCTCAGTCTTATAGGGATATTGACGATAGCTGATATCTTTATCCAATACTATTTTCAAAACGGTGCCGTCTGGGTGGTGTTACCTACCTGAGAATAAGTAACATTAGCCTTCTCCTTAGGTGAAGCACTACTTATTCGAAGGGTGCAATATCGTGGCAACTCCTTGTGAAGGTATTCACAATATGAGATATAACTTAAAACGATGTCGCCTTATAAATATTCTGTTTATTCAGAAATGGCTGTGTATTAATGATGCTTTAGCACTTAATATATACATAGTCTAAATATGCTTGCAGCTTGAGGCTTTAGCCCTAAATGCAGCTTAGGCAAGATAATCTTGTAATAACTGAGAGTAAAGTGGAGGAGAAATTGTTGAAGATGAACACAAGAAAGGCACCAAGTTTGCAGACAATACAAAGGTTGGCAGGTTTGTTAAGGACACTAATGACAGTATGCTGCTGCAACAGGATCTAGAAAAGTTGAGCAGATGGGCTGAGAGGTGGCAAATGAAGTTTAACATTGACAAATGTAAAGCACTACATATGGGAAGCAGTAATCCCAGAGTAACGTATCAACTCTGTGATACCACACTGATAGTGGTAGAGAATGAAAAGGACCTGGGGGTAATCGTGCAGACAGATATGATGTTTTCTGAGCAGTGCAAACAGTCTGCAAGAATAGCTCATGGTGTCTTGTCAATGATATACAGGGATTTTTCTAGCAGTGATAAGGAGGTGATTATCAGCTTGTATAAGGCAATGGTCACTGTTTACAGGTCTGGAGACCTCATTTTAAGAAGAATGTAGAGCTGTTGGAACGAGTACAGAGAAAGGCAAGAAGATTATTCAATGGAACAAAGGGTTGCTTTTACGAAGAAAGGCTTAAGTTTTGCAAATTACAGTGTGTAGAGACTAGGCACCTGCGAGGTGATCTGATTGAGGTGTATAAAGTCTTGAATGGTTTGAGCATGCTCAATGCTGAAGGGATTTTTCCACTTGCTGAGAATAATCGCCTGAGAGGGCATAAATTCAAATTGAAGAAAGACGGTTGTAGGATAGATGTGCGGAAATTTGCCTTTAGCCAGCGGGCGGTTGATTGCTGGAACAAACGTCCATCTGTCGTTCTAGAAGTTTATAGCTTAAGTAGATTCAAGGCAGAACTTGACAAACATTTGGAGCGAGTGGATGGGTGAAATAAGGTTTTTTTTTTTTTTTGACTTATGCTATATAAGCTTGCTTTCTTGCTGCTCCTATGCTAATCTTTTGTGACACTCCTGTTTCTAGGGAAGTTGGTAACTTGCCTAGAAACCGGTCTCTTTTGAGGATTACCCTGATTTTAATCTCTCTCTCTTGGCACAAGCACATTACAAATATTGCTTCCTATGCATGTAAAAAAACTTGGTTTTCTCTTTAGCTCTCTGGATTACTTTTCTTCCAAACAGTTGTTCACTCTGTACAAATCAGAAATCCGCCGTATCATGGAATATTGTACCCACATATGGGGCGGTGCCCACAAAACCTCTCTCAGTCTTCTAGATTTCATTCAAAAGAGGGCAATTAGGTTTATTAGCATTAGGATTAGGAAGGGCACATGATGCAAGAAAGCAAGCTTATATAGCATCAGCCAAACACACACACACACACACACACACACACACACACACCCTTCCCATTTCACCCATCCACTCGCTCCAAATATTGGTTTAGTTCTGCTTTTAATCTGTTTAAGCTATCAACTTCTACAACGACAGATGGAAGTTTGTTCCAGCAATCAACCACTCGCTGTCTAAAGGAAAACTTCCGCACACCTGTCCTAAAACTGTCTTTCCGCAATTTGAATTTATGCCCCCTTAGGTTCGTAATCTGAGCAAGTGGAAGAATCCCATCAGAATTCAGCGTGCTCAATCCATTCACGGCCTTATACACTTCAATCAGATCACCTCGCTGGTGCCTAGTCTCCAACCCCTGCAGTTGCAGTTGGAGAACTTAAGCCACTCTTGGTAAGAAGATCTCTTCATTCCCCTCATCAATCTTGTTGCCCTTCTCTAGACTCGCTCAAGCAACTGTACATTCATCCTAAAATGAGGCTCTAGACGGTATGCAGTACTCAAGGCATGGCCTGACCACTGCCAATATAAAAAGGGATAATCACTTCCTTTTCCCTGCTGGCAAAATTCCTGTATATCATTGTCAAAACCACATGACCTGCTCTTGCAGCCTGTCTGCATTGCTCAGAAAACTTCATATCTGACTACAAAATTACTCGGTCTTTTTCATTTTCTACCACCCTAAGTGTAGTACCACACAGTTGGTATAGTGTCAAAAGCTTTCCTGAAATCCAAGTATATGACATGAAAATATTTTTTTGCATCCAGTTCCTTTGTAACCACATCATAATATCCAATCAAATTTGTCAGACAAGACTTTCCCTTAACAAACCCATGGTGTGTCTGAATTATTGCTGCAGTCTTGTCTAGATGATCCTGCAATGCATCTTTAACCATTATTTTACCCAGAATAGAAGTTAAACTAACTGGTCTGTAATTACTCGGGTCACTCTTCGATCCACCTTTGTGAATTGGGGATACATTTGAACATGTCCATCCTCCCTTGAGTCCAAGGATGCTCTCATAATTATGGCTGAGGGTTTGCTTAGTTTCTTTGCCGCCTCCTTTAATATAACTGGATAGATCCCGTCCACCCCAGGTGCTTTTGGTATGTTTAACTTCAACAATTTCTCCTCCACTTTGCTCTCGGTTATTACAAAATAATGAAGCACCCTGCTACAATTTGATAACCTTCTTGCACTTTCCTTCCTTAATTCCTCATGTGTGAATGTAGATGCAAAATACTCATTCAGTTTGTTTGCTATCTGAGTAGGATCATCAACAGTCGAATCATCAACAGTCGATGATTCGACTGTTGATGGTTCGACTCACGACTGTTTAGAATCACTGTTTAGAATGACGATGTTTAGAATCACGTCTGTTTATGTGTGTGTATTTTTTAATTTTTGTAAACCATGTCTGTAAAATTTACGAATTTCTGTTTCATTTTGAATGTGGTGGGCAATGTGTGTGTAGAAAGAGTCGAAACAATTTTCTGCGCTAGGTGGTCTGTTTGCTTGTTTGTATACATAGAATAGTGCTACTCTGTGTTTGTATATACAATATTAGTTGTTCTGAACGGTGTTTGGGAATGTGCGTAATGTCTAATATTTGTTTTAATAATTAATGATTACGGTATTATTTATGTATATATTGAATTTCAGTGAAATAAACTTTTCAAGTTTTATTTAATCATAACGTTATTTCAAAATTGATCATTTGAAGTCTTTTTAATGTGAGGAGCAACGAAAGATTGGTAAGCTGTAAATGTCTGTAATCGGTTAAATGAATGTGAGAATCCTACAGCGTGCGCTGACTTTTAGTTTTAAAAGAGGAGAATTGTTTCCCTTTTTTTAAAGGGTCTTTTAAAAAATATATTTAAAAACAGCATGGGAGAGGGGAGGAAGGTACTTTCGTCCCTCTATCCGCCGTGATAGACTTGGGATATGATTGCTCTGATTTCCCTGTATCGTGTGATGGATATCATCATTCTCTTTGGTGATTCCTTTCTACTTCTTTCTCAGGGTAACTCGGGAATTTTTTTTTTTTTTGGCTGGTGCAGCATAAGCCTCAGTCTTTCTTGCACTACATAGCTAATAATAATAATAAGGGCCTTCTCGAAAACGTTCCATACGGAATATGTCAGTTCACCTTTAAACTACATTGATAGTGGGAACAATGGATCACAGATTTTTGTAGATGGTAGAATGGCTGGTTTGTTCTACCGTGATATTCTAGACCAGGTCGGCATCCCTTGCTAAGGAACACATTTGGTCTATGAAACCTTGTTGTGCGGCCGGCTGAGGAGTGACCTGTAAGCTAAACTGCTGTTCCTTTACCAAATTTCGACTAAAGAGAAAAAGAAAGGGAAATTTAGTATTTTGTTGCACAAAGTTGAGGACTTGAAAAGGGTCATTGCCCTCGATAGAATTAAATTAGGGGGATTCATCTGCTGTTCACTTTAATGTTAGAACCAACTTCATTCTTTGGTTGCACAGTGGGATCACAAACAGGAGGTAGTTATTCATGATTACAGGTCTGGAGGCCTCATTTCAAGAAGGATGTAGAGCTGCTGGAATGAGTACAGAGAAGGGCAACAAGGTTAGTGAACAGAACGAAGGGTTGCTCTTACGAAGAAAGGCTTAAGTTTTGCAAATTACAGTGTCTGGAGACTAGGCACTGGCGAGGCGATCTGATAGAGGTGTACAAAGCCTTGAATGGGTTGAGCATGCTCATTGCTGATGGGATACTGCCTCTTGCTCAGAATAATCACCTGAGAGGGCATAAATTCAAATTGAGGAAAGACAGATGTAGGATAGATGTGCGGAAATTTGCCTTTAGCCAGCGGGTAGTTGGATGGTAGAACAGACTTCCATCCCTTGTTGTGGAAGTTGATAGCCTTAATAAATTTAAGGCTCAGCTGGACAGGTATTTCGAACGAACGGAGGGGTGAAGTGGAAGGGTTTTTTTTTTTTTTTTGGCTGATGCTGCATAAGCTTGCTTTCTTGCATCATATGCCTTTACTAATGCTAATGGTCTGTTATCAGAGAAACGGAATATTTTATACAGTAAGGACAGGTGGAATAGGTATTGAGTATTCGGTGTCATTTAATAAATGTTTTATAGCTTAAGGAAAAATGATAAGAAATAATTTAAATTTGTTCACTTTTTTTGATGATTTTCAAAGATTTTTTTAAATTTTGATGATCTTCATAAAAGATTTTCAATATTTTACCATGATAACTGTGAAAAATCAGTTTTTTTCATATTAAAAACAAATATTTTAAATAATGTTTTAAAAGTAAAACATCTTAGCAGCACTTTAGACATGTTTTTTTTTTTTTTTCATCCCCTCTTTATTTGGAAGATTTGAATGTTATTTCCCTTATTTTCCTTGAATGAGAGTGAGCAAAAATAACCCCAGGGGCTCACATCTGGTGAGTATGGGCTTAGCACACTCGGGGTCCAGAGCTGGATATCATCATTCTTCTCGTTCTTGGTGATTCCCTTCTACACTCTCTCTCTCTCTCGGTAATTCAGAATTTTTTTTTTTTTTTTTTTTTCGGCTGGTGCAGCATAAGCTGCAGGCTTCCTTGCACCATACAGCTAATTATTATTATTATTAATAGCTGCATGGTGCAAGGAAGGTGGTAGATGACTTTCATCAACCGGTGATATACCACCACTTTGCTTATTGGAGGCTTGAAGTGGTGAAACCCGTGTTTAGTCTCTAGAGCAAAGTTTCCGGCACCCCCCCCCCATACTTCTCCTTCAACCCATGCACGGTACTAAGTACTATAGGTTTTGATACCTTTCGTGTTTGGGGTTTTCATAAAAAAAAAAAAAAAAAGCCTGAGGCTTGTGCTGCACCAGCCAAAAAAGAAAAAAAAAAAAAATTCCCGAGTTACCCTGAGAGAGAGTCGAAGGGAGTCACCAAGAAAAAGAAGAATGATCATATCCATCTCAGGACCCTGGGTGTGCCAAGCCCATACTCACCAGATGTGAGCCCCTGGGATAATAATAATAGTAATAAAATGTCAATTGAGAGACCTGTGCACTTCAACAATTGGATGCTAGTTTGCTGGTTTGCTGCTATAAAACATAAAGAGCATGTTTTTTTTTTGTTTTTTTTCATGTGAACCCCAAACACGAGAGGTATTAGAACCTATAGTACTTAGTACCGTGCTTGGTTTGGAGGTTGAGAAGACGAAAGAAGATATTTGTTGACATTGGACTTGAACTTCTGTAGATTGTAATTTTCAGGAAATATGTATGAAGGAACGTTGTTCCAGAAAACGGCAGTTGAATGAATAAATGAGGAAGATGAAAAGTTGGTTCTGTGGGTTTGAAGTTGGACAGTAGATGGATGTTGGCTGGTGGCGGCACTTGTTCAGACTGTTTTGAAAGAGAGAGCGGGAATTATAGAATCCAATTCAGAAGAACAGTGCCCATGGAAGTATCTGTAGAAGAGGCATGCAGCAGAACCAGTGCGTCTATGAGAAAGCGAGTGGAGAGACTC
The DNA here is from genome assembly GCF_048544385.1 of Mastigoproctus giganteus. Taxonomy (NCBI): domain Eukaryota; kingdom Metazoa; phylum Arthropoda; class Arachnida; order Uropygi; family Thelyphonidae; genus Mastigoproctus; species Mastigoproctus giganteus. The sequence continues at coordinate 222,818,489 of NC_143576.1, forward strand.
TATTAGCATTAGCATTAGCATTAGCATTAGTAGAGGCATTTGATGCAAGAAAGCAAGCTTATGCAGCATCAGCCAAAAAAAAAAAAAAAAAAAAAGTAACATAAATAAATAAAAATAACCACTTCCACTTCACCCCTCTGTTCGTTCGAAATACCTGTCCAGCTGAGCCTTAAACTTATTTAGGCTATCAACTTCCACGACAAGGGATGGAAGTCTGTTCCACCCACCAACCACCCGCTGGCTAAAGGCAAACTTCCGCACATCTATCCTACATCTGTCTTTCCTCAATTTGAATTTATGCCCTCTCAGGTGATTTTTCTGAGCTAGAGGAAGAATCCCATCAGCATTGAGCATGCTCAAACCATTCAAGGCTTTGTACACCTCTATCAGATCACCCCGCTGGTGCCTAGTTTCCAGACACTGTAATTTGCAAAACTTAAGCCTTTCTTCGTAAGAGAACCCCTTTGTCCCATTCACCAATCTAGTTGCCCTTCTCTGTACTCGTTCCAGCAGCTCTACATCCTTCCTGAAATGAGGCCTCCAGGCCTGTATACAGTACTCTAGGTGTGGCCTGACCATTGCCTTATACAAGGGAATAATCACCTCCTTATCCCTGCTAGAAAAATTCCTATATATCATTGACAATACACCATGAGCTACTCTTGCAGCTCGTCTGCACTGCTCAGAGAACTTCATATCTGCCTGCACCACCACCCCCAGGTCCCTTTCATTCTCTACCACTGTCAGTGTAGTACCACAGAGTTGATACGTTGCTCTGGGGTTGCTGTTTCCCATATGTAGTACTTTACATTTGTCAATGTTAAACTTCATTTGCCACCTCGAAGCCCATCTGCTCAACCTTTCCAAATCCTGTTGCAGCAGCATAGTGTCAGTAGTGTCCTTGACAACCCTGCCAACCTTCGTATCGTCTGCAAACTTGGACATTAAGCCTGACATACCATCATCAATATCATTTATAAATACAGAAAACAATAAAGGCCCCAATACTGAACCCTGAGGGACTCCACTAATAACATTAGTCCACGATGAGCAGTGTCCATTGATTACCACTCTCTGTCTTCTCCCCCTCAACCACCCCTTTATCCATAGCAGCAACTTGCCTCCAATGCCACACTGCTCCAATTTGTGCAGCAGTCTTCCATGTGCAACAGTATCAAAAGCCTTTCTAAGATCCAAGTATATAATATCAAAGTTATTCCCTGCATCCAGTTCTTTTGTGACTGCATCATAGTATCCAATCAAATTGGTCAGGCAAGACTTCCCCTTAACAAAACCATGCTGTGTCCTAGCTATAACTGAAGTCTTGTCTAGATGATCCTGCAGTGCTTCTTTCACCAGTGCCTCCATTAATTTTCCGGGAACAGAAGTTAAACCCACAGAAGTTAAACTTATTAGAGATGAATCATTAATTAACCTAACTGCCCTCTTCTGAATGGAATCAAGAAGCCTGAGAGAGGTTTTGGGGCCCACCCCAGATGTGGGAACAATATTCCATGGCAGGGCGGATTTGCGATTTATACAGAGTGAGCAGCTGTTTAGAAGAAAAGTAACGCCAAGAGCGAAAGAGAAAACCAAGTTTTTTAGATGCAGAGGAAGCAATATTTGTAATGTGCTTGTGCCAAGAGAGATTAGAAGTCAGGGTAATCCCCAAAAGAGATATATCATTTTGCCTAGAAATCGGAGTGTTACTAAAGATAAGCATAAGAGCAGAAGAATCCTTTTTGCGAGATATAAGACAAGACTGAGTTTTAGAAGGGTTGAAATAAACTAAGTTGTCTTTGCCCCACTGGAGAATTACCTGAAGATTGGCATTTAAGGAATTGGTAGCAGATTTTCAAGAAGTTGAAGCTGATTGAGCAGGACGTTTCTCAAAATGGAAAGTTGAATGCAATGTGCTATCATCGGCAAAACTATGGATAGGATTTCCAGTCAGTGGAAGAAGGTCATTGATATACAAGAGAAAAAGAGTGGGGGAAAGAACTGAACCTTGGGGGACACCGGCATTAGTGGAGAAGTTAGAAGACAGAGAGCCATCTACCATCACCCTCAGTGAGCGATCAGAGAGAAAACTGGATAACCAATTACTAAAAACAGTTGGCAAACCATAAGATGGAAGCTTGTTTAGAAGACCTTTATGCCAAACACGATCAAAAGCCTCAATAACTGGACATGAAAGATGTGTGCTAAATTTACTTGCATTTTTACTCTTTGTGCAGTAACTAACAAAAGATTTCAGGAATTTTCAGTGGCAAAATCAAAGAAAACACTTTTGTTACAGGTACTGAGTTTCAGCTGTGTGGACTGAGTATGTGAAGAGCATGACATTATTGTAGATCATGTGGAAACTCAAAGACCTCACTCACCTGGCTAGGGGGTTAATTATAGCCATTCTTAGGCTTTACTTAACAATTATAAGGGATGTTGACAAAAAGCATGTTGCACCCTTTGTCATAGGCATAGGGTGTAACAGAATCGGTTCTGTAATTAACTGATCTCATCTGGAGGAAGCAGGGCTCCTCCTATATGAGTAATTCTTTGTTTTTCAGCTTGCAAAACATACAAATCAGCCCATGAACAGGTGCATGGAGATACTCACTCACATGTGCAGATATTTTGTGGCATATCAACATCTTGGGCTGAGTATTGTCTTAGATGTTGAATATGCTATAAAATCAACAAGGATCCTATGTGTGATTTCACGTCTTACAGCACGTTAAAATTTAAGCTCAAAATGGAAAATTTGTTAAAATTATATACAATTTTTCATTATAAATGATTTTGTCTATTTGAAATTTGCATGAACTTTTTCATTAAAAATAATTTCATGTATTTTAAATTGTGCCATTTGTGAATTTGCTATAGGAATTTGTGTATCCTCCTCCTAGGAGAGGATCCTTCACTGATTTCGGGATTATCCATACAATCTAGTAGCATTCACTCAGAAAATTTTTAGGTGTGGAGTAAGCAAAAATAAATGTTTTTCTCTCTCTCTCTCAATGTGATGTGCTTGTGATTACCATTTTATTTCCATCTCTCCCCCTTTATTGAATATAGTATTAAATACAAATTTTTTCAGAAGGTTGTTACATTTGATAATTTTTAAATTTCATTATATTACTGTACTTTTTTTTTTTTTTGTTTAGCTTTCTGGAATTTCCTGACTGCATATTATCTGATTAAAAATGGAGGATTATGGGATTCAAAAAACAAATTTGAATAAAAGTAAATCAGCTTCTGATGACAATGAGAACAATTTATATATTGAAAAGGAAAAATATCTATGTGGGTATGTGTGGTTTACATGTTTTTGTGATGATTTTATATATTCAGATTTTATATATATTCATATATTCAGATTATATATATTCATATTTTATAAATGTTCTTAAATTTTATTTTGTCATTAAAATATTTAACTGTACTTTTATTCTACTTTAATTTAACTTAAATAATTTCCAACCTTGGCAATTAGATTTCTTCAATGGCCAAAACCGTGTAGTGTATAGATTGCTTTCAGGTTTTTAGCTATTATAGTCATGTAAAGTATATGTGGCAAATCATGTATTTAGTATCAAATTATCATACAGTTTGGCACTTTACAATATTGTCATATAAATAAAAGTACATTTTTATATCACTTTTTTATATTAATGTATCTGTAGTAATTGATATTTATTAGTAAAATGATGCAGAGAAGCAAAGCTAATTTAGTATCAACCCAATAAATAATGAAAAATAAATAACCAAATAAATAAAAATAATATTTTATTCGCTTAATTGCCCATTCCTTCTAATAATTTGCTAGTACTTCAACTTAAAGGGAAAAAAAGTTCTTGTTTGTACTCTGGCACAACAACCAGGTTAGAAGAGTTGGTTAATTATTTTGACAATGAATACAATCATTAACTTCTTTTAGCAGTCACGCAGGCTTGAATCACATCCCACTCAAAGCACATGTGCTTCTGCACCCTCATGGCTGACCACTCAGCTATGTTGGCTGTTCACTTTCACAGCGCTTGGCAGAAATTTATTCCAACAATCAGTTACTGTCTGACCAAAGGCAAATTTCCACAGTTCTATTCTGCAGCCATCCTTTTTCAATGTAAATTTATGTCTCTTTTTATATGTTATCTCAGAAAGAATAAAAGGTGTTACAGGCTGAGGTTAATCTTTCAGAAACTTAAAACACTTCCATTAGATCTCAACAGATATGCCTGGTTTCCAAACAGTGCCAGTTACAAAACTCCAGTCATTCTTGGTAAGAATATCCTTTTGTAACCACAGCTAATTTTGTTTCTCTCTTTTTTTTTTTTTTTTTTTTGCACCCTTTCTAACACACCTGTGTTTTCCAAAATGAGATTTCTAAAGCTGTGTGAAGTATTCCAGATGTGACCTAACTATTTCTTTATATTCTAGGAGTCTCTACATTGAAATTATATTTTACTTGTTTTAGAATGAGCTTAAAAGATTTAAAAATTTAGGAAAGGCTGAAATTGAAAGGTGCTTGTTAACACATTGTACCATCAGTAATAGAATAATTCTTTATTATATACAGAAAGCACATTGCTGTATACAACTCCCTTCATGGCTACAAGCCAGGGGTTTACATAAAAGAAATCACACAAAATAATAAACACAGAGAAAAAAAAAAGCATTGACTCCTGAAAGATTTGAACACTGGGATGATGGATTCAAGGCAGTGATGAATAGGTCTCCGGGAGCAGGTTCTAATGTCCTCTGACGTGGTCCTGGGAAGGAAGTCGACCAAGCACTTTCTGCCTATATTCCTTCTCGATTGTGAATTTGTAGAGGTCGCCGTCCAAGGACTGTATGTCTTGCAGCATTTGCATGGGTAGGAAACGATCAGTTAGCTTTAACCGGTTTGGAATGGCCTGTAGGATTGGATTAGCCCTAAGGCTTGGGACCGGGATCCTCCATCCGCAGTTAGCCCAGAAATCTGGCACTGAAATTATGCTGACCATCATTTTGATGGCAAAGACGAGTCTTCTCTCGTGAATGATGGCAGGAAGACATCTGATGTTGAGAGCTGCCACCATCTAGGTGGTCCTTGGTGTAGGTGGAAGCCGAAATTTCCATGTGGCCCACTTCAGTAGCCAGAATTCCCCCGCAAAAATCCGTCTAAGATGGGTCATAGCAGTTGAAGTCCCGACTTCGGCGCCATAGAATATGACTGGATAAACACGTCTTAATATATCTGCACCCAACAGCCTGGTCATGGACGTGCATTAGTTGTTGTTTAATCATCCACCGGAGTTGACAGAACTTTATTTGCAAGTGGTCTATGTGCGGTAGAAAGGAGAGCTTTTGATCAAAAATAATGCCCAGATCTGTATGTTGTTGGATGGCAGAAATCGCACATCCTCTTAAAATGGGTTGTACTATTGTTGGGCTCCGTTTGAGAGAGGAAGTCAACTGTTTTGACTTCTCTGGATTGATTTGAAGTCCGAAACCAGAGAGGAAGGCCTCAAGGTTCTGGATTTTCTGAAGGATTAAAGTATTGATGTATTCAGCAGTGTCTACAGGGCTGATGGGAGTAAACAGTTTTTTATGTCATCGGAAAAGGTGAGGATATCAGTTCGTCCTGTCACAAATGGCACGAGAACAGCTGAGAACAAGATTCCTTACAGGACCCCGCCTTGTGGGACTCCAGCTGTAATAGTCCTGGTATAGCGCAGAACGCCAGCGCGAACAATAATGGTCCTGTTCTCCATCATTGTCTGAATAAACCAGAGCACATCTCCACCAATGAGGTAATACATAGTAGCCTTGCCAACACGTGAACGGATACAGAATCAAATGCTGCCTGGACGTCGATATAGGTAACGGTGATTTCCGAACGGTGCTCAAATGCCTAGAGGATCTTGGTAGTGGTGGTGACTAGATTTGTAGCAGTGGATCTTGACCGGGTAGCATAGTGAATCTGCGGTAGCTGTTGTGGCATAATTTGGATGGTTAATGTTCTTAGAAGAGATTTCTCAAAGAGCTTTAATAGGCATGATGCAGAGGAAATTGGACGGAAGTGACTGGGCTGAGAAGCAGAGTGTATTTTCGGCAGCGGTCTTACTAGATAGACATGCCACATAGGAGGAATAAATTTTTGATTAAGGATCTTGTTAAATAACGATAGGATAGGATCAACAACAAATGTACTGAGGCATTTCAGCATAAACTGAGGAATTTAGTCGGCACCTGATGCGGCCATAGGTGCTAAGCTATTCATTGTGTCGATCAGCTGGTATTTGGTGAGGTGAACTGAATTTAAGGGGCCTGTCGAAATCGGATTGATTGGGAATTCCATCGGTGTAGTGGATTCTGGCTGAGAAGCGAACTTAGTTATATGGTTGAGCCAACTGCTCATATTGAGTGTGTCAATGGCGTCCTCTGATTGGATTCTATGGAAGGGCTTCTCCTCATTTATGGTATCCTCTAGGTGAAGTTTTATCGCCTCCCTCTTGTTCCGAATAAAAAGTGCCCTAGCTCGGGAATAGGTAGTTCTGTCTGAGGGTGAGCCAGAGTTTTTCCACTTTTTGTGCAAATTCTGTTTAACATGGAAACTTTCAGAGACTTTTGGATTCCACCAGGCCTTTGAATGCTCTGTGATGGTTAGTTTCTTCTTTGCAGCATAGAGAGAGAGAAACAGTGGCTATCCATCTTGTCATCAGGTCAATCCCACGTTCGGGATCGCATTCCTCAAGGACATCCCATGGGATTGCTTGAGCCGCATAAACACACTTTTCAGGATTAAGTTATTTGGGCACTGTAATTGTTGTTGTGACTTTCCTTCTTCCAGAAGTGATGGGCATTTCTATTTGCACAAAGAGAATGATGGGTTTATGATCAGACTGTATGTTGCTTGTAGGGTTTTGATTAGCCACACAATTTGCTGACACAAACGCAAGATCTAATGTGCTTTCGCCCCTCGTGGGTTGTGTGCTAATCAGTTTGAAACCTAATATACCTAGACGCTGACTCAGTCTCCTCTTGAGGTTTCCCTGAGTATTCAGGAGATTGAAATCCCCACACACGACATGTTTCAGTGATGAATGGAGATGGTTAAGCAGCCAATTGAGGAGTTCATAAGCTACTTGTGCGTCTGGAACCGGTGGGATGTACACTGCGACAATGTCAAGAGAATTGTTCTGGCTGTTATTGTTTTTAGGTTTTAGCGTAACTAGAATTGCCTTGAAAGAGTCAGACTAGCTCGATACTGAGTGGAGGATAGAAAATACCTGCTCATTGAAAAAAAATTGCAACTCCTGTTCCCCTCCGGTTTACTCTAGACGTGCACACCATCTGATACCTTGCGGGCCAAGTAGAGGAAAACGTTTCTTCATTGGGGTTGAGCCAGGTTTCTGAGGAGCAAACCACGTCCATTGAACTGGACAGCAAGAGCTCGTCAACTTCATTCAGTTTATTCCTCATGGATCGCATATTTTGGAATAGGAGTTGGAATGAAGCTGTTCACTTTACCGTGGCGAGGGATGTACGCGGTCTGATCCGTCTGTGATGCCCATGTTGCAACTTAGAGAGAGATGCTGAATGAGAATGCAGATAAAATTATAACAGTTGAACTGATACAAAACATTTTCATAAAAAAAAAAAAAAAAAAAAAAAAATGCAAGGTTTTGAAAGTTAATCTGTTGTTGCAATTTTGAGTTTTAAAACAGAGTTCTTTGTTTATTTTTCAGGATCACATGGTGTCACTGGATATAATTCGGTTATTTGTAACATGATTTTTTTTAAAAGAAAGTTGAGAGAAATAAATATGTGATGCACTGGTTTTCATTTTTCTCATGAGGTTAATGCCCATGTTAAACCAGTTAGAAAAACTTTCTGTTCTGCTGAATCTATAAAGGTTCCAGATGTTGCAGAGAGATATAGCAAGTCACACATCAAAAAATTTTATAATAAAGGTAACATGTCATTTATACAAGCTTCTCCAGATAACTGTAATTTATCTGGAGAAGTTTGCCGTGGAGGTTATCTTTCCCTATGACTGAGATTTAAGCTTTACAGTTCTGCAGATTGTATTTAGCACATGGACTAAAAGAACTTCATTTGCTTTTAAAGGAAAGAAAAGGAAGAGATTGAAATTTTAAACCTTTCTGTTATACAGGATAATGCTTCTATTGGAATGAGCAACAGCCTGGAAAACAAGATGCAGGGTATTTCAGAGACTTCTGGGAGTCGTTGCGGTACAAGTAAACACATGGATTGTGTTTTTTTTGTTTTTGTTTTTTTTTTGTTTTGGTAGTTGTTGGCGCATCGGCTTCTGTGGCCATATTGCACCTCCCAAGGTTTTAGCAGTACTTCGATCCAAGCCCGAGGCGGGAATCAAACCCGTGACCTTTGGGTTGCCGGGCAGGTACTTTACCCACTTGGCTAGCCCGGTCGGCCATGGATTGTGTGTTAGGGTAGCTAAGAATAGGAACAGGTGCATGTATACTTGCGTATACACCAATGCTAGGAGTTTGGTAAATAAATTTGATGAATTTGAGGTATTGCTCAAAACATCAAAGGCAGATATTCTTGTGATATCAGAGACGTGGTGTCCCACAGATATAAGGAATGCAGGACTGGAATTTAGGGAGTACAATGTGTACAGGAAGGATAGGAAGGGAGGAGGGGTTATGCTATTAGTTAAGAAACACAAAATTCAAGGAAGTGAAGCCAGTCGACATCACTGGACAGTGCAGTGCAGTGTCGAGTCAGTTTGGTGTGACATAAGCATTAGGAGATCAAAATTGAGAGTAGGAGTGTGTTATAGGCCTAATGATTCTATAATAAGAAACAGTACAAGGAAATAGTGGACCAATAAATCAGAGTCTTATAATGGGTGATTTTAATTTCCCAAATATTGACTGGAATTTGTGGGTTGGTCTCACACACACTAGCAAGGCTTTTGTGGATTTATTGGATGATTGTTTTCTACATCAGCATGTTTGGGAGGCAACTAGAGAGAGTAATACTCTTGATCTGATTATCAGTAGTGATTCTTCATGCATTAAGAATCTGCAGATAAAGGAACCACTAGGTGGCAGTGATTGCAGTGTGCTGAAGTGGGATTTACTCAAAGAGGTAACTACATATCAGGGGCAAAGGGAAGGGTTTTTGCTTTTGCAAAGGCGACTATGGTGGTGTGCGACAGTATTTAAATTCTATACAGTGGGACCAACTGATGATGTTACCAACAGCAAATTCAAAATGGGAAGCATTCGAAGAATTAATCTTGGAAGCTACTAGGCTTTACATACCAACTAAGAAATATCGTGCAAGGTCTAGGCCTAAATGGATATCAGATGAACTAATGAGACATATGGCAGAGAAGAAAAATGCATGGGATACATACAAATTAATGGGTGACGTGGAAGCCTATGATAGATATAGGTTGGTCTGTAACCAAGTCACAAAGGAGATTAGGCAGGCAAAGGCAGATTATGAGAAATCCTTGGCAAAGGATGCAAAGAAAAACAGAAAAGAGTTCTTTACCTATTTAAACTTAAGAAGGAAAGGGATGAATCAGATTGGTCCACTGAATGTTGATGGTTCAACAATTGAGGATCCTGCTCAGGTGGCTAACAATCTAAACAAGTATTTTGCATCTACATTCACACATGAGGAGTTATTCAGGAAGGGGAATGTCGTAGGTGAAGTAAACATTGGCAGTGAGCTAGATGATTTTCTAATAACTGAGAGGAAAGTGGAGGAGAAATTGTTGAGGATAAACATAAAAAAGGCACCTGGGGTGGATGGGATCTATCCAGTTATATTAAAGAAGGCAGCAAAGGAAGTAAGCAAATACTTAGCTATAATTACAAGAGCTTTTTTGGACCCAGGGGAGGGAGGTACCCATGGACTGGAGATGTGCAAATGTGACTCCAATTCACAAAGGAGGATCAACGGGCGACACAAGTAATTATAGACCTGTTAGGTTAACTTCTGTTCCAGGGAAATTAATGGAGGCACTGGTTAAAGAAGAAGGATCATCTAGGCAAGACTTCATTTATAGCTCGGACACAGCATGGTTATGTTAAGGGAAAGTCTTGCCTGACCAATTTAACTGGATACTATGATGTGGTGAGAGAGGAACTGGATGCAGGGAATAACTTTGATATCATATATTTGGATCTTAGAAAGGCTATTGATACTGTTGCGCATGGAAGACTGCTGAACAAATTGGAGCAGTGTGGCATTGGAGGCAAATTGCTGCTATGGATAAAGGGATGGTTGAGTGGGAGAAGACAGAAAGTGGTAATCAATGGACACTGCTCATCGTGGACTAATGTTATTAGTGAAGTCCCTCAGGGTTCAGTGTTGGGTCCATTGTTGTTTTCTGTATTTATAAATGATATTGATGATGGTAAATCAAGCTTAATGTCCAAGTTTGCAGATGATACAAAGGTTGGCAGGGTTGTTAAGGACACTAATGGCAGTATGCTGCTGCAACAGGATCTAGAAAAGTTGAGCAGATGGGCTGAGAGGTGGCAAATGAAATTTAACATTGACAAATGTAAAGTACTACATATGGGAAGCAGTAACCCCAGAGTAATGTATCAACTCTCAACTCTGTGGTACTACACTGACAGTGGTAGAGAATGAAACTACCTGGGGGTAATTGTGCAGACAGATATGAAGTTTTCTGAGTAGTGCAGACAGTCTGCAAGAATAGCTCATGGTGTCTTGTCAATGATATACAGGAAATTTTCTAGCAAATATAAGGAGGTGCTTATCCCCTTGTATAAGGCAACAGTCAGGCCACACCTTGTGTACTGTATGCAGGTCTGGAGGCCTCATTTTAAGGTTTGTTGTTGTTTGTTATTTGGTTTTTAAGAGCATTAGCAACTAAGGCCATATTGCTCCCGGGATATGCGGTGGTCATTCCCTGACCTTTCCGCATCCTCCATATTTGGTGGTCACGGGCTCGAACCCCAGTCTAATCAAGAAGCGTGTGCTATGCACTGCTGCTCCTGGCTATGGAGGCGCCTTTTAAGAATTATGTAGAGCTCTTGGAATGAGTACAGAGAAAACCAACAAGATTAGTGAATGGAATAAAGGATTGCTCTTACGAAGAAAGGCTTAAGTTTTGCAAATTACAGTGTCTGGAGACTAGGCACCTGCAAGATAATCTGATTGAGGTGTATAAAGTCTTGAATGGTTTGAGCATGCTCAGTGCTAATGGAATTCTTCCTCTTGCTCAGAATAATCACCTGAGAGGGCATAAATTCAAATTGAGGAAAGCCAGTTGTAGGATAGACGTGCGGAAGTTTGCCTTTAGCCAGCAGGTAGTTGGTTGGTGGAAAAGACTTCCATCCTTTGTTGTGGAAGTTGATAGCCTAAATAAATTTAAGGCTGAGCTGGACAGGTATTTGGAACAAATGGAGGGGTGAAATTGGAGCGTTTTTTTTTTTTTTTTTTGCTAATGCTGCAATAGGCATAACTTCAGGGCATAACTTCAGGGGCTGATATATGAGGCAGTTTTAAGTGAAAAAGATCATATGAACATGAGTCTAATTTTGAATAATTACATAGTTATCTAATGTTCATAGATTCTCAGTAATATGTCATCGCAAATGGTGCTTGTCACTTGCACAAACATAGCCTGACAAAACATATGCATCATACAAAGCAGTGTCATTTCTTTTTGTTCAATTATTACTTTCAACATGCCTTTTACATGTGCTGAATTTGTTAGTATGGTATATGTTTATGAATTTTGTGATTGAAATGCCATTGTTACTGTCACCAAATACTAGTGACGTTTTCCAAACTGCAGAACTCTGAATTAACAAGTTATTAGTTGAGTTTTCAAACAGTACAAGATACTAGTTTACTTCCCAGTGTATACATCCCATATGAGCACATAATTTGACAAAATGTAGCTGAGAAAGAGAACATCATTGAGGTAGTACAGTCCTTGTATAGACCGGGGTTCGAGCCCGTCACCACCAAATACGGAGGATGCAGAAAGGTCAGGGAATGACCACCGCATATCCCGGAGCAATATGGCCTTAGTTGCTAATGCTCCTAAAAACCAAATAACAAACAAACAAACATAACAGTCCTTGTACTAGCACACAAAGGATATCCGGGCACCTCCGTAGCCAGGTGGGCAGGAGCAGCAGTGTGTAGCACACACTTCTTGATTAGACCACCAAATACGGAGGATGCAGAAAGGTCAGGGAATGACCACCGCATATCCCCGGAGCAATATGGCCTTAGTTGCTAATGCTCCTAAAAACCAAACAACAACAATGGATATCCATACTTCTCAGTTTTTACACAGTAAAAAGCATTGAGAACATTGCATAAAGAAGGCATGTATCCATACCACGTGCAGGGTGCGCACCTCAAACCTTGGAATCCTGCCAACAACTAATTTGATGACTAACATATAGGTTAGTGTAAAAGCATCATTTTAACGCAGCCATCTACCAAAGTAGTTAAATTAATTAATTAAATTGGCATTGTTTTGGTTATATCTCATATTGTGAATACCTTCATAACGGGTTGCCATGGTATTATACTACCTTGAATAAGTAACACTTCACCAGTGGAGACTACTGTTACTTATTCTCAGTGGATACCACCACCCAGACGGCACCATTTCAAAGCTTGTTGGCTTCTCCTCGGTGGGTGGGCAGGTACCCTGATGTTGCAATAGTGACAACCCAGTTATGAAGTATAACTTCAATATGAGAATTGCCTGATGATGTGCAGTGATATAGACTATAAAATATTTAAGGGCAAAGATCTCTTATGCTACGAGGTAGAATGACTAACATATCGGTTAGTGGAAAAAGCATCATTTTAATGTAGCCATCTACCAAAGTAGTTAAATTAATTAATTAAATTGGCATCATTTTGATTATATCTCATATAATGTGATTTATCAAATAATGGTGTTGTGACACTATTGCAAAACCAGGGTACCTGCCCACCCACCAAGGAGAAGCCAACAAGCTTTGAAATGGTGCCTTCTGGGTGGTGGTATCCACTGAGAATAAGTAACAGTAGTCTTCTCCACTGGCGAAGTGTCACCTATTCGAGGTAGTACAATACCATGGCAACTTGTTGTGAAGATATTCACAATATGAGATATAACCAAAACAATGCCAATTTAATTAATTAATTTAACTACTTTGGTAGATGACTACGTTAAAATGATACTTTTGCACTAATATATATGTTATTCATTCTACCTTGTAGCATTAGGCCTTTGCCCTTAAATATTTTATATGCCAATTTGATGTTAATGTGTGATATTGGATCCTCTATGATCAGTTGATTCGTCCATTTATTTTTGAGGTTCATCTTGCTGGACTGATGTGCCTTCAATTTCTGTGAAACAAATTGCAGCAGCTGTTAGATGTACCTTTTGGCTACATGACATCAAATTTACTTCCAACACAGTGGAGCTCCTTCTCGTTGTTCCCATGCAGTGGTTACTCACTTAAATGACAAGCACCCTGGGCAATGGATCAGTTGCACTGGTCTACAAAGTTGGTCACCTAGGTCACAGGACCTAAACCCTTTAGATTTTTGTCTGTGGAGACAGTTCTTGTATACCACACAGAAATGCAAACACAAGATGCATTACTTGATTACATTATGAATGCTGCGGCCCACATAAAAGCAATCATGATGAGTTTAGGGACGCAGTGCACATGATTTATGCACGAGTGGCAAAATGCATTGAAGTCAAAGGTGGTGGAATCTACTCTAACCTTACATGCATATGTATCTGTAAACATTTTTGAGAATCTACTCTAGCCATATATGCATATGTATCTGTAAACACAAACTGTAACTTTCCTAAATAAAAAATAATTAAATCTAAACTTTATCAGTTATTTTTATGTGTCTGTTGTTATTTTTATTTTATATCACTCATAATTTTTTTGTGTTTTCCTGAGATTCAGAAAGTAGTACTAGTGGCATGTGATGCAAGAAAGCAAGTCACAAATCATTTGGAAACAGACCCATACTTATATGCACTATAAAATTGTTTGAAATCAGCTCCTGCCATATCTTCATGAATCACCGTTTGTATATTGGTATATATAGGGTGTGAATTTTAAAAATGATCAAAAGACAGGTGCATGTATACTTGCGTGTGCACCAATGCTAGGAGTTTGGTAAATAAATTTGATGAATTTGAGGTATTGCTCAAAACATCAAAGGCAGATATTGTTGGGATATCAGAGACGTGGTGTCACACAGATATAAGGAATGCAGAACTGGAATTTGGGGAGTAGTACAACGTCTACAGAAAGGATAGGAAGGGAGGAGGGGTTATGCTATTAGTTAGGAAACACATAAAATCCAAGGAAGTGAAGCCAGTCGACATCGATGGACAGGGCAGTGTCGAGTCAGTTTGGTGTGACATAAGCATAGGTAAATCAAAATTGAGAGTAGGTGTGTGCTATAGGCCTAATGACTCTGATGAGTATAATAAGATACTGTACAGGGAAATAGAATGGGCCTGTAAATCAGAGAGTCTTATAATGGGGGATTTTAATTTCCCAGATATTGACTGGAATTTGTGGTTTGGTCACTCACACACTAGCAAGGCTTTTGTGGATTTATTGGATGATTGTTTTCTACACCAGCATGTCCAGGAGGCAACTAGAGGGAGTAATACTCTTGATCTGATTATCAGTAGTGATTCTTCATGCATTAAGAATCTGCAGATAAAGGAACCACTAGGTGGCAGTGATCACAGTGTGCTGAAGTGGGATTTACTCAAGGAGTTAACTACCATCAGAGGTAAAGGGAAGGGTTTTTGCTTTCGTAAAGGCGACTATGATGGTCTGAGACAGTATTTAAATTCTATACAGTGGGACCAACTGATGATGTTACCAACAGCAAATTCAAAATGGGAAGCATTCAAGGAACTAATCTTGGAAGCTACCAGGCTTTACATACCAACTAAGAAATATTGTTCAAGGTTCAGGCCTAAATGGTTGTCAGATGAACTAATGAGACATATGGCAGAGAAGAAAAATGCATGGGATACATACAAATTAATGGGTGACGTGGAAGCCTATGATAGATATAGGTTGGTCTGTAACCAAGTCACAAAGGAGATTAGGCAGGCAAAGGCAGATTATGAGAAATCCTTGGCAAAGGATGCAAAGAAAAACAGAAAAGAGTTCTTTACCTATTTAAACTCAAGAAGGAAAGGGATGAATCAGATTGATCCACTGAATGTTGATGGTTCAACAATTGAGGATCCTGCTCAGGTGGCTAACAATCTAAACAAGTATTTTGCATCTACATTCACACATGAGGAGTTATTCAGGAAGGAGAATGTCGTAGGTGAAGTAAACATTAGCATTAGCATTAGCATTAGCATTAGTAGAGGCATTTGATGCAAGAAAGCAAGCTTATGCAGCATCAGCCAAAAAAAAAAAAAAAAAAAAAAAAGTAACATAAATAAATAAAAATAACCACTTCCACTTCACCCCTCTGTTCGTTCGAAATACCTGTCCAGCTGAGCCTTAAACTTATTTAGGCTATCAACTTCCAGGACAAGGGATGGAAGTCTGTTCCACCCACCAACCACCCGCTGGCTAAAGGCAAATTTCCGCACATCTATCCTACATCTGTCTTTCCTCAATTTGAATTTATGCCCTCTCAGGTGATTTTTCTGAGCTAGAGGAAGAATCCCATCAGCATTGAGCATGCTCAAACCATTCAAGGCTTTGTACACCTCTATCAGATCACCCCGCTGGTGCCTAGTTTCCAGACACTGTAATTTGCAAAACTTAAGCCTTTCTTCGTAAGAGAACCCCTTTGTCCCATTCACCAATCTAGTTGCCCTTCTCTGTACTCGTTCCAGCAGCTCTACATCCTTCCTGAAATGAGGCCTCCAGGCCTGTATACAGTACTCTAGGTGTGGCCTGACCATTGCCTTATACAAGGGAATAATCACCTCCTTATCCCTGCTAGAAAAATTCCTATATATCATTGACAATACACCATGAGCTACTCTTGCAGCTCGTCTGCACTGCTCAGAGAACTTCATATCTGCCTGCACCACCACCCCCAGGTCCCTTTCATTCTCTACCACTGTCAGTGTAGTACCACAGAGTTGATACGTTGCTCTGGGGTTGCTGTTTCCCATATGTAGTACTTTACATTTGTCAATGTTAAACTTCATTTGCCACCTCGAAGCCCATCTGCTCAACCTTTCCAAATCCTGTTGCAGCAGCATAGTGTCAGTAGTGTCCTTGACAACCCTGCCAACCTTCGTATCGTCTGCAAACTTGGACATTAAGCCTGATATACCATCATCAATATCATTTATAAATACAGAAAACAATAAAGGCCCCAATACTGAACCCTGAGGGACTCCACTAATAACATTAGTCCACGATGAGCAGTGTCCATTGATTACCACTCTCTGTCTTCTCCCCCTCAACCACCCCTTTATCCATAGCAGCAACTTGCCTCCAATGCCACACTGCTCCAATTTGTGCAGCAGTCTTCCATGTGCAACAGTATCAAAAGCCTTTCTAAGATCCAAGTATATAATATCAAAGTTATTCCCTGCATCCAGTTCTTTTGTGACTGCATCATAGTATCCAATCAAATTGGTCAGGCAAGACTTCCCCTTAACAAAACCATGCTGTGTCCTAGCTATAACTGAAGTCTTGTCTAGATGATCCTGCAGTGCTTCTTTCACCAGTGCCTCCATTAATTTTCCGGGAACAGAAGTTAAACTCACAGGTCTATAATTACTTGTGTCAGCCTTTGATCCCCCTTTGTGAATTGGGGACACATTTGCAGTGAGCTAGATGATTTTCTAATAACTGAGAGGAAAGTGGAGGAGAAATTGTTGAGGATAAACATAAAAAAGGCACCCGGGGTGGATGGGATCTATCCAGTTATATTAAAGGAGGCAGCAAAGGAAGTAAGCAAACCCCTAGCCATAATTATGAGAGCTTCTTTGGACTCAGGGGAGGTACCCATAGACTGGAGATGTGCAAATGTAACCCCAATTCACAAAGGAGGATCAAAGGCTGACACAAGTAATTATAGACCTGTTAGTTTAACTTCGGTTCCAGGAAAATTAATGGAGGCACTGGTTAAAGAAGCACTGCAGGATCATCTAGACAAGAATTCAGTTATAGCTCAGACACAGCATGGTTTTGTTAAGGGCAAGTCTTGTCTGAGCAATTTGATTGGATACTATGATGTAGTCACAAAAGAACTGGATGCAGGGAATAACTTTGATATTATATATTTGGATCTTAGAAAGGCTTTTGATTCTGTTGCGCATGGAAGACTGCTGCACAAATTGGAGCAGTGTGGCATTGGAGGCAAATTGCTGCTATGGATAAAGGGATGGTTGAGTGGCAGAAGACAGAGAGTGGTAATCAATGGACACTGCTCAACGTGGACTAATGTTATTAGTGGAGTTCCTCAGGGTTCAGTGTTGGGTCCATTGTTGTTTTCTCTATTTATAAATGATATTGATGATGGTATATCAAGCTTAATGTCCAAGTTTGCAGACGATACAAAGGTTGGCAGGGTTGTTAAGGACACTACTGATGCTATGCTGCTGCAACAGGATCTGGAAAGGTTGAGCAGATGGGCTGAGAGGTGGCAAATGAAGTTTAACATGGACAAATGTAAAGTACTACATATGGGAAACAGTAACCCCAGATCAACGTATCAACTCTGTGGTACTACGCTGACAGTGGTAGAGAATGAAAAGGACCTGGGAGTAATTGTGCAGGCAGATATGAAGTTCTCTGAGCAGTGCAGACGAGCTGCAAGAGTAGCTCATGGTGTCTTGTCAATGATATACAGGAAGTTTTCTAGCTGGGATAGGGATGTGATTATTCGCTTGTATAAGGCATTGGTCAGGCCACACCTTGAGTACTGTATACAGGTCTGGAGGCCTCATTTCAAGAAGGATGTAGAGCTGCTGGAACGAGTGCAGAGAAGGGTAACAAGATTAGTGAATGGAACAAAGGGTTGCTCTTACGAAGAAAGGCTTAAGTTTTGCAAATTACAGAGTCTGGAGACTAGGCATCGGCGAGATGATCTGATAGAGGTGTATAAGGCTTTGAATGGCTTGAGCATGCTCAATGCCAATGGGATTCTTCCTCTTGCTCAGAATAATCACCTGAGAGGGCATAAATTCAAATTGAGGAAGGACGGATGTCGGATAGATGTGTGGAAATTTGCCTTTAGCCAGCGGGCAGTTGGTTTGTGGAATAGACTTCCATCACTTGTTGTTGAAGTTGATAGCCTAAACAAATTTAAGGCTCAGCTGGACAGGTATTTCGAACGAACGGAGGGGTGAAATGGGAGTAGTGGTTGTGTTTTTTTTTTTTTTTTTGGCTGATGCTGAATAAGCTTGCTTTCTTGCATCATATGCCTCTACTAATGCTAATGCTAAGAACAATAGAATTTGTTATCACAATAATTAACAAATAATTATTTATAAAAAATACTGGAAGTGTTCTTCATTGTTAGCAATATATAAATTCATTCCTCTGATCATGTTGCAAGCTACTCAATAAAGAGTTTTTGTTGGTACACTCCTGAATGTATTTTCAATGCTTGCTTTGACCTGCTAAATGCATCATAGATTGCTGCTAAGCCCGTGCAGCCACAGTGAACGTAAACTAATTTTTGTTTATGTTCACTGTAAGACTTCATTTTTAAGTAAGATTCCACTAAAAAAGTTCTTGATAGTATGGCATGATGTTTATCCACCTGTAATATTAACACAGGCTTCTAATAAAACATGAATTGTGACAGAACACTTGAAATGCAAAACTGTCACTTCTCCAGTTATATAACGTCCTCCACTGCCATTTTCACACAGTTACACCAATGATCATTACTTTGTAGCATTGTATTTAATACAAGTAACATGGGTCTATTTTTAAAATTAAACCCTGTGTGTGTGTGTGTGTGTGTGTGTGTGTGTGTGTGTGTGTGTGTGTGTGTGTGTGTGTGTGTGTGTGTGTGTGTGTGTGTGTGTGTGTGTGTTACTGTAAAAACCCAAAATCTGATAAGTCTTAGGATTTACCAATTCCCTTTTGTAAAAGACCAAAATTCTGACTTTTGTTAAAGTGAATAAAAGCCCAAAATTAAGACTTTGGACAAAGTGAATTGGTAATAGTCCAAAATATAAAACGTTCCACATCATTGGTTCATTCACTTTCCTATTTTTAAACAAGGTGGGAGGGGGTATGTCTCCCTGTAAGGTTTTATGGGTGACACTGCTTTTGGAATATAGTGATTAGAAGATATATGTTGTTTTGTTTGTTACAGTAAACCCCTGCTATTCGCGGTATCTGTATTCGCGGTCGCTGATTTAATATAAAATGAAACCTAAAAAAATGC
This sequence comes from Mastigoproctus giganteus, assembly GCF_048544385.1. Lineage (NCBI taxonomy): Eukaryota > Metazoa > Arthropoda > Arachnida > Uropygi > Thelyphonidae > Mastigoproctus > Mastigoproctus giganteus. The sequence goes on from NC_143576.1 coordinate 222,837,899, forward strand.
GAATTTTAAAGTGCCGTGAACATTTTCCGCCAAAAAGAACATGGGCGTGGCTAAAATTATCTTTCCTGGTCAAAACAGCGCTCAGTGGGTGGGGAGAGAGGGGTGACAAAATCGCGAGCGTGGATGTTTCTCGCTAATCCTTGTTCAGTATGTGTTATGTGCTTGTCATGGAAGATTTCACCGTTTGCTTTTAATTTATATGCTTATAAATTGAATAAATTTATCAATTTATAAATTGATATGCTTACAAAAGTGATAAATCTACCGTTTTGCAGTGTAAAACAGACTTCGAGTGTGTTAACGGAAGAAAGTGACTTTATTGTGGACAAGTTCTTTCTAACCCGTACAAAAATATGGCTACGAATAACAAGGGAAATATGAAAATATCAAAGAAGGTGATGACATTAGCGAATAAAATTGACTTATTAGACAAAATTTCTAATGGTGAAAGTGTCTCCTCAGTGGCAAAACATTATAAAATCAATGAGTCAATCGTACGATCAATCAAAAAATCGGAAGAAAAAATCCGCCGTAGTGTCCGTGAAAATGCGCTAATTGCTTCAAAAATTTGCTCTGTAACTCGTGATGTTAAATTAGAAAAAATGGAAAAGGCTTCAAATCTGTGGATAGAAGACCGAACTCAAAATAACATTCCGTTAAGTTCACTCATTATTCGTAAAAAGGCAAAACTCCTTTATCAACACTTTAGCGAAACTGGTGATAGCACTGTCGGGATAAGTTTTTTAGCTAGCAAAGGCGCTGGTTTGAAAGATTTGTTTGAAATTTCTAATAAATATTACATTTAATATTAAATTGTTTCTTATTTTCATTTCGATGCCATATGCTTGCATTTCACTATCTACTGTATATGTACATAGTCATATTACGAAGGTACATATAATACAAACATAGACAAAATTTTAGACTAGTTTTTCTTATATATTTCATACTTTGGAACGGAACCCCTTTATTGCTATGGAAGCCATAACTCAGTATTCGCGTTTTCGGTATTCGCGGCATTTCTCAGGAACGTAACCCCCGCGAATAGCGGGGGTTTACTGTATTTAGTTTTTAGGAGCATTAGCAACTAAGGCCATATTGCTCCGTGAGAAGATATATCTTCTATCCCTTGCATGGGTAGAAGCTATATCCTCTCCTGTGCTTTGTTTAAAAATGGAAAAATGAATGAACAAGGAAATTATTGTTGCTTCCCTTTTTACATTATTTACCACTGTAGGCACAAACGACCTTTCTGGGTTAAGAATATATCCTCCCGATACCCTTGTATAAAAATTGGATAGTGGGTGAAGGGAAGCAATGATGATTTCCTGGCTCATTCACTTTTGTGATTTATAAACCAGGGCACGGAGTGAAGGGGTATATCTTTTGTCTCACAAAGTTGCCTGGGTAACATAGTCATTGTATTCAAAGTACCTAATAAATCCTAGGATTTGGTAAATTTTTGGACTTTTATAGTAATATATAAAAATTCACTTTATTACCCAAAAATAAACTACAGGCAAACAGATGTTTATGTGGCATCTGGTAGACACAGCATAATTGTATGTATTTTTGTCAGCTTAGTGTTTAGTTTCTGCAAAGCCAGTGAAACCAAATCTCTATGACAAGATTAGACAGTTCTAACTGGATGATGGCATCTCACGGATAGAACTTGAGTACAAGAAACATTGGCACTGTCACTTGCCTGGTGTCTATAAAACACTAAACAAAAAATTGATTTCTTGTAATTCATTATATCAAAATGAAAATAAAAAATACTATATAATCATTTAGAGAGAATACTGGTGGGGAAAGATACATAGAAGATTTGATTTGATTTTCAAATTTAAAAAATAACAGAAAAATTTTAAACAGTAGCATCTTTCGGATGCCATATACCATATAAACAGGTGGAATGTTAATTCTGTTTGAGCCTGGCATAAAGGTATTCTAAGCAGGCTTCTATCTTATTGTTTGCCTTCCAATTTTTCCACTTGAGTAGTTAGTTCTATCTGACCTCTAGATTGCTCTTTCCCTTCTAATTTCTGAACTAATGCAGAAATTTCTGTGTCTAGTTTGTGTTTCCTTACTCACTGTTTTTTCCCTGTATTTTAATGGTTTTTGTTAAATTGAAATTTTTCTCTATAGTTTTTCTGATGACAGTACTCCACCTTCCATCTTCTAGTTCAATAACCTCTATTTTATAAGAATAGCTACAACTTCTTGAATATTCACTACCTGAAATGCTTATCTCCAGCAAGGTGAAGAAAACTTCTTTAACTTCAATCATTTTAAAACCTATTCTTATTTCTCACAAAAAAAAAATCTGCTGTTTCCTTGTTCATCTTCAGCAACCCTCAGAATTCTAGACATGGTCACTTAACATTTACTGTAGTAATCTTGACTTGTAACTTTTCACAGGCTGTCACAAAAACAGCCTGTAGCAAAAAGCTTTCTTTCACTCTTTGCATTATCTGTCTTTTAAACAAATAATAGGTCTATAAAAATCATAGGTTTGCCTTTCAATGAAATATTGTTCCCATGTGTGAATTGTTGTCTCCAGAACTTCTCTTAAAACTCTATCCAAAGGAGGGCAGCTAGGATAATTAATGATTCCTTACTTACAGATTCATTCCATTACTTATTCTAAGTTTGTGCTGTGTGCTTTTTCTACAGAGAGTCAGCGAGAGGGCGCTGATTCTCTTTAGAAAATACAGTTGCGAGTTACAGGCTCCGAAAAAAACGATAAGTTTTTGCTTATTATTTACATAATTGTTATTTTATATTGTACTTAATACGTTGTCTTATAGTTCTAATTACGCTGGTTATTTTTATTTTAATTTGTATAAACAGTTTTTGTAGATATACGTAATACTTTATAAAACCGTTATTTCATTTGAATATTGCAGGCATTGTTTTTGTATATAGTGATAGGGAATTCCAATTTTTAATTGAGGTAGTTGTTGTTGTTGATATGGAGGTTTGATGGCGCATAAGCTACTTTGGCTATAATGCGCCTATTGAGGTAGTTATGTAGCTCTAACGTATAATTATAGAAACAGTAATACGCTTCACTGTTTCTATTAGATAACGTAGTATTGACATTTAATTTAATTTAATTTATTGATCTTATTAATTTAAAATATCATGCCCCAAACTAGAGCAGCAAAGCAACGGGCACAAAGTGGCAGGAGTGCTGTGACTCGGGGGAGAACTGAGGGGGGCGATTCTCCAACGCATCACAGCCTTAAAAAATGTGCAACTTGTGAAATGTTTGCCGAACTATCTGGAACGGAACATGATATTGCCATGGGGAATGTCTTTGTGTGTGCACGATGTAAGGAGTGTAAGGAAATCAGGCGACAACTCAGCGTTGTTATGGGCCTATATGAGACTTTGAAGGACAGGGTGGATGCCCTCGAAAGATCTAAATTGAGGGGCCCATCAGGCTCTCAGCTGCCCACATCAACGCCAGAGCTTGCACTTGGTCATCACGCAACACAGCGGCAACCCCCAAGGCAGATTGCTCTGGTCCCAAAGGAACTAGTAGTTGTTGGTGACTATTGTCAGGGAAACGGGAAACATCCTTTGTAGAAAGGATAGATGGAACAGGACCAGGGCATGTCTGCCAGGGGCAACGGTTGATGATGTTGTAGAGCAGATATCATCTTTTAAGGGCACAAAAGGTGATATAGTTGTACACGTTGGCATTAATGATATTAAGAGTAGGAGACCGGCAGAATTACTTAACAAGTACAGGTCACTGTTGAAAAAAAGCTGTGAATTAGGGTTAAATTTGAAAGTGTCTGCAATTCTGCCAAGACACGATAGTAGGGAGTATATGATGAGAGCCTTGTCGATCAATTCGGCCCTGGAAAGATTGTGCAAGGCTCAAGGGGTAGAATTTTTTTCAGTCTGGACTGTACTTGTTAACAGGAGAGATTGCTTCTACAGGGATGGGATATACTTAAATAGAAAGGGTGCAAGAATATTTGCTGATGCTATCGAGGCAGTGTTAGGTGGGTCGGAAAACTGATAGCTTGGGGGGATACAAGGACTAATAGTTTAACAGTAGCCGTAGGCAGAGGTGAAGGTGATTCTTG